>NC_054374.1:143620196-143954362 GCF_017654675.1 Xenopus laevis | reverse complement strand
CATAATCTACATTTAGAAAGTGTGCCAAAATATGGAACACAGTAATATAGCAGTGATCTCATTCTTCTACCTGCCCCCCCCCCTCGAGGTAACAGGACCTGTTATGAAGTCACATGAAGCCTATTTGGCCCAGGAAGGACTGCAACTGTACCGCTTCTGTTTAAATTGCACCCTATGCGGACACATTGCTCCAAGTAAATGACGCTCATTAAGGAGAATAAGGTGTCAGCATTTTGCACCCAGACGGTTGATTTCCTGCCATGTTGTAAAGAAGCCAGTAGGCTTGCTGATAACATGATGATCACCCCGGCATGCAAGGGTTAAAGTCTGCAGGAGCTACTGAGACACCCGGATGCACCTAATATTTAGCACAGACCTATACAGTATTTTTCTAACTATAGTTGTGCATTAGGGTGAAAATGAATTCTATGTCATTTTACTGCTCTGTACCATTATATGGACAGTCACCAACCCACCAGGAGCAATTACTTGCTCACGAGGATGGGGGGGAGGCTGGACATAATAAACCCACATCCTGGATACATTATCACTTTTGATGGGAGATGCTCTGAAGATAGATGGCCACCTCAAATGAAAGCTACATATGGCTGCGCTATAATATAATATAATAATAACACTCGTGCCTATGGAATGAGCAGACACACGAGGCACAATGCAAGATCCCCCCACTACCATAATGTTACACGGGCTAAACAGGCACAGTTCCCAATTGCATTTAAATCAGGCTGGCGGAATGAATGGATGGGTTAATCGGGGAGGAGAGCAGCCCTTAGAGACCCACATTAGATGCTGAGCTCCTGGCTGCTTTGGTGCAGTCACCAATGTGTAGAATGAGACAAGGAGGAAAGTATTCAACCCCATTCAGTTTATACAGTGACTTGCTGCTGCACCAATTAGGACAATCCCAATATAGTGCATTTTATATGCGCTGTATAGATATTTATATAGAGAGAGAGAGAGATGACTGGTAACACTCCCAACTGGTTACTAGAAATAGACTTACCAATTTGCCTTCCTAGGGATCCCTCAGTCAGCGTGTTCTTGATTGGATTTCTGAGTATATTAAAGGGCTCAGGCAGTAAATGTCTCCTGTGTGATTGTAGTTAATGGTATTGTGCTGGCAGACAGGCTGGAGGGTCTTTGTTGTGTATCTCCTGGCCCCCTGACTGGATGAGCTGCCGCTGATCTTGCTGAGTGGAGGCTGCAGCTGCTTTCCTTCTGCTGCTATTGCAGTGATTTGCATTAGCCCGGCCCTCATTGAAATGCTGCTGCTCTCCTCCTCACACCAGCACCATCCACCATGTCCTCTGTGAGCCACCCATCCCACCCCCTTACTATCTCCTGCATCACATATGTGCTCTGCCTTCAGCCCGGCCCATGGGGAATTACCTGGAGCCTTTGCAGACCTGCACAGCTCTCAGCTTTGTCCCAAGCACTCATCCAAACAGCCATTATTAGTATTATTATTATTAATATTGCATTTATAAAATGTATTAATATTCCGCAGCCCTGCACATAACTGACATACATACAAACCCATACAATACTAATGAGAGCATTGTACCCATGCATTTACTTCTCCCTTTAAAGGAAAGACAGGCTGCAGAAATGGGGATCTGCACTGGGCTCTATGTTAAACGGGGTCCCCAAAGATGCACACAGAGGGACAGTATATAAACTCATGCTGGGAATAAGCTGTAATTGTAGCATAATGAGTATAGGGAGGCTACACATGTACTGTACATCAGGGTTGTTTAACACACTATTGCCAGTCTTTGATAAAACTACAGCACCCGGAATCCTCTAAAGAGCTGCAGGTTGGATTATAAATAACTGGCGTATTTTGCCCCCAAGTCACAACACAACCAGGACACGTGCACTTGAAGGGGATTGATATAATAATCATGTAATTTGATTTGGGACTTGCCACTGTATATTGCAGGGGTAAAGCAAGTACAATTACATAATCCCAGCTCTGCTTTTATTATATAAATACCAGCAGAAAAAACACAGGCGTAATGCAGAGAAAATCCCAGATCACATGTGTGACCTGCCTCTCGACAATTTGGGGGCCTGAAAAATAATTTAAAGTGGGGCCTGGTAATATCTAGTTACGCCAATGCTGCTGCTCTTCAGTTGCTGTGAACTTCGTCGCCCAGAAGTCATCTATTGGCAGATGCATGTTCAGAGTTGCACTTCAGAAACATTAAAAATGTCTTTTTTTTTTGTCTGTGTACACCTGGGCAATCTGCTCTGGCTTCTTAAGGTGACTCACAGGCGTTAGTGACAGCTCGGTTTCCGACCCTAGATGATCGAGGCGTCACGCATGCGCGATCTAAATAGATAGGAATGTCGCTGTCGCTCGGACCAACGACGTTGGATAGCGCACATCATTTGCATCGACATCGCCCGTCGATCATGCAGCGACAACGTCTGACATTCTATACTTACTTAATCGGCGCATCTGACGTGACGCTGTGATCATCTCAGGTGTCGACGGAGCTATCATTTAATCCATGGAGCCAACGCTCCAGAAGTAACGAAACTCCCCCTTTCTGAAAATACTGTGACAGAAATTGAACCTAATTGTTGTCAGAACCCAATAGTGTCAATTTTGACCCATCAGACACAATTGGTAAAACATGGCAATTTGCATCCAAAATTGCACTTTGCACTTGTATTCATAAATAACCCCTAATGTGCATTTTCTTTAAGATGTTTTTATACCAGCAGGTACTTGCTCCATGCCACTCCAGTGGATTGCTGCTGCCTGTGTGCATTTTTGTATTGAAATCCACCCGTTTACACAGTGGCAGTCAGTCAGTTGGTACGTTCACCAGTGGGAAAATGTCCCCTGCCACTACACCCCCCTTCCAAGTAGATACCAACTGACTTTGAAAGTGCCTGTCACTTTACACACTGGGTGTTGTAGGCCCAAAATGTTACAGTGTGTGACAATGTCACGGTTGCTAACAAGTAGTATTAATATTAGACAAGAAGTATTAATAGTAGCTAAATAAAATGCAAAGAAAAGTGGGTTCAGAGGCTGCTGCAATCCTAAAAGCTATGTACAGAGACAAAGTTGTACTTACACGGGTCTGGTACACAAATCATGTTACTGTAGGGACCTTGAGTTTTAGGTGTAGCAACTCCGGCAGTCCCCTTTGTATTTGGACACCTAAGTGGTCCTTTAGTAACCCAGGCAGCTATGTCCCTTTTCCTGGGTCCATATTGTTTCATGGTTTGACCAATAGGTGGCAGAATTTAAAAGGGTATAGTCCCATGTGCTCAGGTTCTTTCCTGGGACCTCACTTCTCTGGGAGGTGTTACAGGCCCATGGCTGCAGTTTTGGTAAAAGTTAGATAGAGTTTTATAGTGCTAGTAAGTTTTGTCATAGTTGCGCTAGGAGCAAGAGGCAGGCTCAGGGAAGATACTGAGCAGCTTCCACTCCAACAAGGAGAAATAGTGGGGTTAGGACCCCGTGGTGAGACCACCACTAGTGCAGGGACTTCAGTGGGTGAGTTGAGGACTCAGGGTGCTAAAATACAAGACCCCAGGCTGAGGATAATTATACACAAAGCTTTAATCAATGGGAGGAATTGCCCCAGGAATGCGGTAACCTATATTTTGCTTATTTCACCACTGGTAGAGATTTTTCTATCATTACACTGAATTACCGTATATACTCGCGTATAAGCCGAGATTTTCAGCACCGAAAATGTGCTTGAAAATCCTACCTCGGCTTATACGCGGGTCAGCTGCTGATGAATCCCACATGAAGTAGCTGGAAGAGCAGCGAGGAGAGAACAGCGCTAGGAGGCGTCGCGGTCTGTGGGAGGTATAACAATAAGTGGGAGGGGAGGAGCAGGAAGTGAATACGCGCTAGGCTCAGGTAGCGGCTGCAGTGAGGAGGTGCCAGTCTTTCCCAGGCTGCAGTGCGCACCAGCGTTTGGCGCTTAGTGACTTTGCACCTAAGTTTCAACAAGGTGAAGCTGTGACGTGGGTTGTGGTATCAGACGTGTGTCAGTCAGTCAGTACAACAACGACACACGAGGAGTACAAGCCCTTTGCACACACTGCCAGCGGGACCTCACCACATCCCCTCACAACAGGCAAATACCCAGCAGCTGCTTCGCGCCGGCTTAGTCTGGCTGGGGGAGCCTTGCGATTGGTTGGCAATGACGTCAGCCGCTCGCTTCTCACATCCACAGCTCCTGCCTCTACCGTTCCACTGTGTCCACCCACCGCCGAACCCGACCTATTAGGAGGAAACGAGGAACCCAACTCGACCACGCCCACCCGTGCTTGAGGTGCGCCGTCAGTCATCGCTTCCCAGCCCCGCCCCTTCAAATCAGTCCCCATACACTGTGCGAAATAGAAAGTAATATTGTTGCAGCTGGAGATGAATGAAGCCAAGTGAATGGGACATTCCATTTGGAATCAATAGCTGCAGGGAGAGCGCTAAATGCTGGAGGTGGAATTCATCTCAGCAAAGTAAGTGGGGATGCCTGGGGGGGATTGTAAAAGAAAGGGCCAGCACTTGAGCATTACAGTTTACTAAACATCCCCCCAAAGAGTCATGGTATGTCCCTGAGACTTTATTACTACTGTGTAGTAGTGGGTCTGTGCTCTTGGTTTATTGTGGATCTCGGCAAAGTCGGGGGGGGGTGCCAAGGGGATACTGGGATGTGAGGGGGTAGCAAGCACCTGATGATTTCCTACCACCCCTCCTCAGAAGTCATGGTATTACCCTGTTACTTTATTGCTTAGGTGCAGAGGGTTTATTATGGCGCTAGGCTCAGGTAGCGGCTGCAGTGAGGAGGTGCCAGTCTTTCCCAGGCTGCAGTGCGCACCAGCGGGAGGAGGGAGAATAGAACACTCGGGTCGCCGTCGTTTCCCTCGCCATGTTGCAGTGAGTGCGGGTTCCCCAGTGTCCGTGCTCGCAGCTTGGCTCTGGAGCTGTGAGTACGGTATGTCCCGGTGTTCGTACTGTTAATCCCCAGGGCCCGAGGTGGAAGTAAGAGAGGGGGAAGGTGCCTGGGTGTAGGAACAATGTATTTGTATGGGGAGGCCATGCCTCATGTCTGCAACCTGTGGCTCCTCCTCAACTACAACTCTCGCTCTTCCCCACATCATGGCTTGATTTTTAACATTAAACCGACTGTTTGATATTTCTGAGACTTTTCTGAGTTGTGTCTAGGCTTATACGCGAGTCAATAAGTTTTTCTGGTTTTCATAGGTAAAATTAGGTACCTCGGCTTATACGCGGGTCGGCTTATACACGAGTATATACGGTATATATATATACGGTATATCAAAGTTCCTGTAAATTCCTTCATTTCAACTGTTTACTGTTAATGGACCAGTTATTTTGCTGCAAGAAAACATATTGTATCTGTGACTGTATCCTTTGCTACATGGAACTACAAAAGTTACCAGGAGTTACAGGGAGTTGCTCAGGTTTTGTTGTATGCAAAAGCTCACTTAGACAAACCACAGTCATTTTGGAACAAAGTGCTTTGGACTGATGAGACAAAAATTTAGTTATTTGGTCATAACAAAAAGCGATTTGCATGGTGGAAGAAGAACACCGCATTCCAAGAAAAACACCTGCTACCTACTGTAAAATTCGGTGGAGGTCCCATCATGCTGTGGGGCTGTGGAGCTAGTTCAGGGACTTTCAGCAAACAAAGGTATGGATGGAGCACATAAGACGCAGTCTCTGCCGCAAATAATTATTTATTGAATCACTACATGTTTCGGATCACAAGGATCCTTTACAAGTGTAGTTGAGGGTTGGGTGAATTCAACCCAATATCAACAAATTCTTCAGGATAATGTTCAAGCATCAGTCACAAAGTTGAAGTTATGCAGGGGTTGGATATTCCAACAAGACAATAACTCTAAATACATTTGGAAATCTACAAAGGCAGAGGGAGAAGTACAATATTCTGGATTCGCCATCACAATCCCCCGACTTGAATATCATGGAAAATCTATGGGATGATTTGAAGCAGACTGTCCATGCTCGGCAGCCATCAAATTTAACTGAACTGGAGAGATTTTGTATGGATGAATGGTCAAAAATACCGCCATCCAGAATCCAGGCACTAATCAAAGGCTATAGGAGTCGTCTAGCGGCTGTTACATTTGCAAAAGGAGCTCAGCTAAGTATTGATGTAATATCTCTGTTGGGGTGCCCAAATTTATGCACCTGTCTAATTTTGTTATGTTGCATATTGCATATTTTCCGGTTATCCAATAAACTTTATGTCACTGCTGAAATACTACTGTTTCCATAAGGCATGTTATATATTAAAAGGAAGTTGCTACTTATAAAGCTCAGCCAATGATAAACAAAACTCCAAAGAATTAAGAGGGGTTCCCAAACTTTTTCATATGACTGTATATATTATATATATAATATATATATATATATATATATATACATACATATACATATATATATCTCTACAACGATGCCCTTTCAACAGCACTTGACTCCCTTGCACCTTCTACCACCCGTCACAGCCGGCCCGCTAAACCCCAACCCTGGCACACTGGTGTAACACGGCACGGTAGATCAGCTGAGGTGGAGAAAGTCACGAACTGATCCTGACTTCATCCACTTCAAATTCATGCTCTCCTGCTATAACCGAGCTCTATCATTAGCCAAAGAACAATACTTCTCTTATCTAATATCTACTATGTCCTCCAAACCACAGCAGCTGTTTGCCACATTTAACTCACTCCTATGCCCCCCTCCACCTCCTCCACCTATTAATGTTACCGCCCAAGACCTTGCTCATTTCTTTAATGAAAAAATCGATCTCATTAGGCTGAGCATACCATCCGACAACAATCTCAGACCAACGTGCAGTCCACTCACATCTACTTTGCACTCCTTCACCCCTGCAACTCTAGATGAAGTTAGCAAACTTCTAGCCAGCTCAAAACCCACCACCTGCTCCCTTGACCCCATACCCTCTCTCCCTTCTCGTATCTCTGATACACTCTCTCCTGCACTTACCCACCTATTCAATCTTTCACTCTCTACTGGTACCTTTCCATCATTATACAAACAAGCACTAATCACTCCTATCCTCAAAAAACCTTCCCTTGATCCCAGTTTTCCACTAACTATCGACCGGTCTCCCTTCTTCCATTCGCATCCAAATTACTAGAAAGGCTTGTTTACAAACGCCTGATCCAGCATCTCACTCACAACTCCCTTCTCGACCCATTGCAATCTGGCTTCCGCCCATCACACTCGACTGAAACTGCACTCACCAAAGTAACCAATGATCTTCTATTGGCAAAGTCTAAAGGTCATTATTCCACTCTAATCCTTCTAGATCTCTCTGCAGCCTTTGACACAGTTGACCACACACTCCTCCTTGACATTCTACACTCTGGCATTCGGGACACTGCTCTTTCATGGTTTACATCTTATCTGTCTGACCGTTCCTTTAAAGTTTCCTTCTCTAACTCTACTTCTACTACTTTCCCACTCTCTGTTGGAGTTCCTCAAGGCTCTGTTCTTGGCCCCCTGCTGTTCTCGCTCTATACAACTTCACTAGGAAAACTCATTCAGTCATTTGGACTTCAGTATCACCTTTATGCTGATGACACCCAACTCTACTTGTCTACTCCTGATCTTTCTAATTCTGTCCTTTCCCAAGTCACAGACTGTCTCTCTGCTGTCTCCTCCTGGATGTCACAGCGCCACTTGAAACTGAACCTTTCTAAAACAGAACTCATCATATTTCCTCCAAGATCTTCCCCTGTCCCTCAGATATCACTCACCGTAAACAACACCACCTTTCATTCCACCACACAGGCACGCTGCCTAGGAGTCATCTTAGACTCTCATCTGTCTTTTTCACCACACATTCAAACACTTGCAAAATCTTGCCGTATTCAACTGCGCAACATTGCTCGAATACGACCCTATCTCAGTTCAGAATCAACTAAAACACTGATTCAGTCTCTCATCATCTCCCGCCTTGATTACTGCAACTTACTCCTCACAGGTATTCCAACAAGTCACCTTTCACAACTCCAATCTATTCTAAACGCGGCCGCTAGACTCATTCATCTAGCTCGCCGCTCAACATCAGCTGCTCCCATATGTATGTCCCTTCACTGGCTCCCAATCTCTTCTAGAATCAAATTCTAATTACTTACACTCACATTCAAGGCCCTTAATAATGAAACCCCTCCCTATATTTCATCTCTAATCTCCAAATACAATCCTTCACGAAACCTACGCTCTGCTTCTGATCTTCGCCTCACTTTACCTCTGGTCACTTCTGCCCATTCTCGTCTACAAGACTTCTCTCGGGCTTCTGCTTTTCTCTGGAACTCTCTGCCACAAGCTGTCAGACTTTCTCCTTCCTTCCAAACTTTCAAGCGCTCCTTAAAGACCGATCTGTTTAAAGAGGCCTATTCGATGTACCTTAATTAATCATTGCTGTATCAAAAATGACAAAGTGTTTATATAATCCTAATGTCTCAATTGTACCCTAACCTTTTAGTTTGTAAACCCTATTGTACTCTGTAATCCTTGTCTGTTATCCACCATTTATTCCCTGTTTGCTATAACTGCAGTAAAGCACTGCGTATCTTGACAGCGCTATATAAATAAATGATGATGATATATATATATATATATATATATATATATATATATATATATATATATATATATATATAAATTAGTCCAATATATCCCCTTTAAACATGTAGATGTAGTAAGGTGAGACTGAGAAGTAGAAAATCACCGGCACAACAGGATATTTCTAGCAGGAAAACCCTTGCTCGTTATTTACGGATGTAATGTTTCGGGGCGTACCCCTTTGTCAAGCATCGAGCACCAGGTTTCACAAAATACGGACGGCCAGGGTGTGCGAGGTGACTCTTCTTGTCTTCCTAGTAAGGTGAGACTAAGCATATGATATATTCAAACACCCATTTGCCTTTGGGTTGCCTTAGGGACTCAATTTGCTTTTATCATATGGCCTGATCAAGACTACTTACTGATTGGTTGCTATGAGTTTCAACTTATTGCATTCTGTTGTTTATTATCTGGCTGCAGGTTTATTTTGTTATATTGTATATTTATGATTTAATTGAGGAGCTTCCAAAGGGAGATTAAACTCACCCGTTCTCATAAGAAAGTCTATTGTTAAACATGCATTCAACAGGACAAATAAAGTTTGTCGATATGTATCCACAGCCAACATCCTTTGAGACGTTGTGTGTAGGCCAGCCAGGACTGTAAATATATTAAAGTGGCAATCTTATCCGTGCAGCAGGTGGATGAATATCTATTAACTCTCATCCTCATTATATGAACCAAGGTGGTTTGGCCTGAAGCTGTAGATTTAATGAAAAGCTGCTCTTCACGTCTTCAAATGCCACTGCACAGGGATCAATAATAATAATTCACATTAAACTGTAATCAAAAATGTATGACACAAGTTCCTAAGCTCACGGCAATGTCATCCAGTCTGTCAGACCCATAGCCAATATTATCTGCATCGGTTTCCTATTGCCTGTTTAGACTTCTAGCCAATATAGTTCACAGAAAGCAACAAGATGAGATTAATTCAAGCACAACTGACCAGATTGGATTTAGATCTGGCTGAAAATTCATGGATGAAAATGTGCTTGCTAGCACTGTATGGCTGCTAATCACTTCCACCCAGATGTCTTATTATATAAGAGCTAATTACACTTTCTCTTTGGAAGTTCAACACAATGATGTAAGAATGCAGGGGATTATTGTAGGCCCGGGTATATAGTATTTACAATTACAACAGAGCCATTGATTCTCCAGTTAGATTTGGAGTTGTATTTGGAAGTAGTTTCAGGCAAAAAATTCTCTCTTCATTCTGTACCTGTATTCAGTGTTCCCTTTAATTATCTTGGAGGCTTCGGGGGCATTGTGAGCGGTAGAATGTATTTTGGGGGGTGGGAACTAGGAATAGGATGCTGTGTGTTTAAGGGGGTTATTTACTAAACTCCGGTCTGGCTTCTTCGGCCAAAACTCTAAATTTTCGTATTTTTTGAGATTTATTAAAGTGCAATGCAGCAAAAAAAACGGAATGCGACAATCCGGCATCTCAGACCTGCCGAGGTTGTGTATAAGTTAATGTCAGAGGTCCCTATACTATTTTGACTTTTCTGCGGTCTGCGCTGGAATCAGCCTGAAAATCTGACTTTTTCTGGCTTTTCGGCAAAAATCCTAGCAATTTGGGAAAAAACTTTTCGCTATCGCGTTTTTACCCAAACCAATTAAATCAAGATTTTTTAATAATAAATAAGGTCAAATCATGGATTCTAGTTTCGTTTGACTTTTTTTTTCTTTTAGGCGATTTGCCTTTGAAAACTGCCAGAGAAGTAGCGATCAGTGTCTAGTCACTCATACATACTCATATGTCTTTTCCTAGTAATCTTTATTCTCTCCTCCTTTCCACCCACTCTAATTAACCCTAAGAAGCTGAAGACTTAACATTTTTCATTAGTGTTTTCCTTTTATTGCATTCAGCCTTTTGAATCTTCAAACTTCTGCCAGATGGCATCTACTTTATTGAAATCGGTGGCAAGTGAGTAATTGGACTGGAAAGGCAATCCATGGTTTTCTCCTGTGTATGATATAAATTATACTGTGTATTTCTCTACAGTAATAATAAATGTACATGAGCAGGAGAAACTGTGAAGTATTGCATAACAGCACCCATCAAACTGCCATCTGCTGATAGACGGGGAGTGATTTTTTTGGTTTTGGGCGGCTAAAGGTTGCACACGTGGGATTACTAACTGAATGCTTAAATTTGGCTTTTTCTGTACAAAATATTGCATTTTCCAGGGAGAAGAGGACTTCTCCCTTCTTTTTGCAGCTAGGGTTGCTTGCCACCTTTTCTGCCCTATTAATAAAATTGAAAACAAGCAGGCCCAGATTTGATAGTTTTTTTAAATTTTCTGTGAGCCAATCACCAGTGCTTTGGACCCCATGAAGGAAATTTGCAGGCTTATGGGGACCTTCTATATAAATTATGCTCTGACAACAAGCAGAATTTTTGTCAGTTTTTATGTAGCATATTTATACATATAATATATATATATATATATATATATATATATATATATATATATATATATATATATTTCAGTAAATGGACCCGCACTCCTTCATTTTGGTAAAATAAATCAATGTGCTTTATTCACAAATTCATCTCCAACGTTTCGGCCCTCTCTTATACCCTTAATGGGACTGCACTAGGCAAATCCATTATGGAAAGGACCTTGGACTCCTTGTAGATGATAAACTTGGCTGTAGCAAGCAATGCCAGTCAGCAGCATCAAGGGCAAATAAGGTCTTGAGCTGTATTAAAAGGGGCATAGAGTCACGGGAGGAGGGGGTCATTCTTCCACTGTATAGAGCACTTGTAAGGCCCCATCTAGAATATGCCGTACAGTTTTGGTCTCCATCACTCAAACAGGACATTATTGTATTAGAGAGGGTACAGAGAAGGGCAACTAAGCTGTTAAAAGGTATTGAAAATCTTAGCTATGAGGAAAGACTGGCCAAATTGGGGATGTTCACGCTGGAGAAGAGGCGCTTTAGGGGTGATATGATGACTAATGTATAAATATATAAGGGGATCATATAATAATCTCTCTAATGCTTTATTTACCAGTAGGTCTTTCCAGCTGACACAAGGTCACCCATTCTCGATTAGAAGAAAAGAGGTTCCGCCGAAATATTCGGAAGGGGTATATTATATATATATATATATATATATATATATATATATATATATATATAACACATACACACACACACATGACTTCTCATCAATTAGTATGAAAATAGTAAATGATTATTATCAGGGCCAGAACTAGAGGTAGGTTCATGGGGTACTGGGCCGGAGCTAGGGGTGTTCATGTCTCTGGTGTTGGAGTCTGGCAGCTCAGTGATGCAGGAGCAGATTCCGAATTGTTACAATTTGCTACATTTAGTTGATACATTTCTCAGCAGTATCTGTGGCATATTAGCAACTATTGTATCAATTCTAACAG
Organism: Xenopus laevis; assembly: GCF_017654675.1. Classification (NCBI taxonomy): domain Eukaryota; kingdom Metazoa; phylum Chordata; class Amphibia; order Anura; family Pipidae; genus Xenopus; species Xenopus laevis. The sequence goes on along the minus strand of NC_054374.1, from coordinate 143,942,254 downwards.
CTGTCTTTAGGGCTGTGGCAGACAGGGAGATTTGTCGCCCACAATGTCCCAAAAATGCTTCTCCATCGACAATAACTGAAATCGCTGGTGGCAAAACCTACACGCTTTGTTGTTTTTATCGGTTACTTCAGTTATTGGTAAAAGCATTTTCTAGAGAATTGTCGCTTGCGGCAGTGAATTTTACCATGGATCACAAATCTCCCCGCCGGCCATGCCAGCCCTTAGTGCAGAGACACACACTGCTATTTCAGGAGACTAGTCACCCAGCGACAAATCGCTTCTTCTTCGGGGTGGCTAATAACCCCAAACTGCCTTCCCACCGGATAGTATGTAAATCGCCGGCGGGGTGGCACTTGGATCGATTCGGTTTTCCAAAGTCGCCCGAAGTTTCCTCGTGAGGCAACTTCGGAAAATGAATCCCGCCAGCGATTTACATTCTAGCCGGAGGGAAGGCAGTTTGGGGAGATTAGGCGGCCGAAAAGAAGCAATATGTCGCCGGGCAACTAATCTTCCGAAATAGCAGCCTGTGTCTCTGCCCTTAATGAAACTCAGGGATTCAGCTCAGCAGGGACAAAGATAACAATGTTTCATTTTTCACCTTCTAAAGCAGAAGCAGAATCCCTGACATATTCAAGCCTAATGTTACTGTATTGTAATGGCAAATAACTGTATGCTTCCCATGATCACTTCTTCTCGGATTAGGCCAATGTTTCCTAAGTCAAAGAAAGAATAATTAGAGCTGGGGGGGGCAGAAGAAGCTGATTTTATAAATAGGACCCTGCAATAAACTTGTAATCTAACATGCATCATACAGTAATAAAATAACATTATCAGGGATAAGTGCAAAGCTGAATATTCTGGAACACATCAAAGCCAAGTTATACATGTGACTATAATACAAGTCATTCTGGGATTGCAAATTGCTTTCCCAGAGATCAGTGCTGCAGCCTGAATAAAATGTCAATCAAGGACAGGCCAAATCTAAATGAGCTGTAGACAATTTCAGATGGAAAAACAGTCCATTACGGTACTCAAAGTCATATTTTTAGCTGTATTTTGCACTTAACAGTTTAACAAATTTTTGATATTACTCTGCATTTTTGCATTCCATGGGCAAGGAACAGAACACACAAAATCACCCCCAATTAATTTTCCAATGGGACCTTCCTTTAAAGATGTGGTTCACCTTTAAGTTAACTTTGAGTACGTTATAGAACTGCCAATCTTACACAACTTTTCCATTAGTTTTCATTATTTATTTTTTATAGTTTTAGAATGATTTGCCTTTTTTCTTCTGACTCTTTCCAGCTTTCTAATGAGCGTAGCATCAGCTTATATTACAGTCCAACCTTATTTTCTGCTTGATAATTAGTGACGACCCACTGAGCAGCTCAGAGCCCACTGAGCATGTGAGTGTCACAGACACTTTCCAAGATGGTGACCCCCTGTGACAAGTTTGAAGTCCTGGATCATTGCTGCTATTGACAAGCTGAAACTTTAGGCTGGTGCAATAAGTTCAGTGTATAAAATGCAACATTTTTAGCCATATTAGTTTTCAGGGTTTAGTTCTCCGGAGGAGAAAATGTAATTACCGGAGTGCGATTCCCAGCCTGATATTCTTGTTGGCAAACAGTTCTAATATCAAATTATGTTGAGCGCACAAGCTGGCCGTGTACCTTGATGATCAATTTGGCCATAGAGAGAAGGACAATAATAAAGCAGATCTCTGCCCAATATGGCCAGTTTGTGGCTGTATATTGATTAAAGGAGAAGGAATAGCATTTTACACATTGGGGTGCCAAAAGTTAGCCACCCCCAAGTGACTACTTTTACTTACCTGACACCCTGGGCCGGCGCTCCTATCAGTAGAAAACTGCAGGGGTTCTAGCGACCAACATGGAGAGATCCTCTTCCTGCTTCTTCGGGTCGTCTCGCAGTTGCACATGCGCAGTAGAGCAGAGAGCCGGACTTTAACGAAAAATCTGGCTATTTCGCTCTACTGCGCATGTGTCTGCCCCAGGAAATTTGAAAACCGATGAAGCAGGAAGAGGATCTCACAGTGGTGCTCACTAGAAAAACCCTGGGTCGGTGTGGGTTTCTGCTGATCTGGAGCACCGGCCTGGGGTGTCAGGTAAGTAAAAATAGTCACTTGGGGGTACCTAACTTTTGGCACACCAATTGTAAAATGCTTGTCCTTTAATGACCATTAGCAGGCCTATATTCATATTCCAATAAGCTGCTGACTCTGTGTGGATGGGGCAAGTCAGAGTGGGTCCTGCTGGCCAGCCCCACAATATACCCACCCTGGCCCTGCTACCCGACACTACCTTCACCTTTAACCTGACCTGGAGATACACAAAACAAAAAAGTGACATCACCATTGACCAGGAGTGATGTCACTCTGGAGGCAGCTCAACTAGATCAAGGGGGAAATTTTGTTTTTAATCAAAGAGGTGGGGAGATTCAAACCTGCAACCATCCCAAGTACCCAAGCAGGGACTTGAAGACTGCTCGCACAATCAGGGAATTGGGAACTTTCTGTCTACAACCTTATTGCCAGGGAATGCCAGGCATCTAATTCTGCACGCCATCGTTAATTACGGGCTAGGCTCAGCGCCCCAATTCAGGACTGTCTGTGGCCCAATGGTTGGGGACCCCTGCTCTAGTCTGTCTAAGATTCTGTGTTTGACCCTTGCCTGCCCCTGACTTCGCCATCCTGCTGCCTGAACTGACCTCTGCCTGTTTTGACTACTCTCCGGATCCCGATTGGTACTTCGCTACTTATCTGTGTATGACCTAGGCTTGTGACCCCAACCTTGCTTCTGATATCCGCTTGGTACATATTTCTCCCTGGTTTCCCACAATAAGACCTGGCGGCATCTGAGTAGCGAAGGACTCCACCAAAAGCCAAAGGCGGTTGCTATAGGCAGAAGAGTGGGCCGTGACTGGAACCTTGGAGTTAGCTCTGGTTTTTGGATATTTTACATTACAGTAACATTGCAGCCCCCCCTAAAGATCCAAATATAGTGCCCCTGGCACATTATCACCCAGCATTCAACTGTCTACACTGTCTGATCCTAACATGGTCTCTTATGGGGGAAAATAATAAAAGTCGATAATGGAAAAAATATTCGCAATGCGAAAAGTTATGCCTTTGGGCGAACAAATTTTCCGCTGGCAAACTTAATATAGCTTTTGCGAACCAGGAATCTGTTTAGCGACCACATCCAACAGTGCAAGGTTTGCAAATTGTATAGTTTGCCCAGTGCGTGGTTAATGGAATAAAACTTCTTACTGAAAAAGTTATGTTTGCTCCAAAAGACTGCGACACCTTCAAACACTTCTTAAAAGTGGGCAATGCGCAATTAAGATTAATACATTTCAATGTATTAAAATGATGTGTCCTCCACTTCCTTCTTCATAGGAAAGTTGCTGCATTTCAGACATAAGTTATTTCACTTGCAGCACGATTTAGTTGGAGGCACATTTATCAAAGGTCGACTTTCGAATTCATGTTTTTTAAAAATTGCTTAAATTGGAATATAGTCGAAATTCGACTGGGTGGTTATTTGGTAATAAAATAGAGTATCTAAAACTCGGACTAATTTTACCAAAACGAAAACTCGCTCGAATTGGAGCCAAACTCAATTCGAGTTTTTTCTCCGAAAAAAACCTCAAATGTCATGAAGGCTACAAACATCTCCAAATTGATCATTGGACCTCTCCCATTGACTTATACATTAATTTGGCAGGTTTTAGGTGGCAAATAGTTGAATTTGAATTCTTAAAGGGCCAGAATTTGATAAATCTCTAAAATCGAATTGGAATTTTAAAAAAGACTTGAATCGAGTTTCGATAATTCGAATTTGACTAAAAAAGTCAACTATTTTCATTTGATTAAAAAAATTTATATTTTCAATTAATAAAATAGGAACCCGTTAGCAATGAGTTGGATAATCCTTATGGTTTAGATTTCTCCTCATAGAAATTTCACAAAAATCTTTAATTTCATGGACAACCGTAAAGGAAATTAGATATTTAACCAATTGTAATAGAAAATGCTGGCCAATATTTACAAACAGAGTGCTTTTCTTCAAGTTAATGCTTCATATTTGAGGGGTGGCTTCCTTTTGTCATTTCCCCTCTTCTTTTGGTCATTGTCCTTCTTTTTGCAGGACCATTATACTTTGCTCTGCAAATAAACAAAAAACAAACAACTTCTGTAGAAATAATTTCTCACTGAATTCAATTGATTCTGTCATTTCTCCTGCCTAGAATGAAATGCTTTTCCAGTATTTAAAATCAATTATTAAACTCATGGACAGACGTATCAAAAAATGCCTTCACTTCTGCCCAATGCAGCACAATTAATGAGGCCATAAAATGAAGATGCAAATTATTTCATGTCTTTAAGGTCTGAGCAAAGTGTTAAGGAAAAATTATAATCATTTTTATGTTGAAAAAAACCTGCTTACTTAAAAGCTGGCTTTTCCCGTGTGGCGTGTGCTGGATCGGACTGCTGTTTCTTAGCAGCTTCTTGAGTTACGGAAGTCTGCAATTAAAATTGAAGAGACAAGATTACTGTAAGCTCCACAGAGGCTCAGCATGCACAGCAAACACCACATTTTTCTCAAAAGTACACATTTAAAGGAATTGTTCAGTGTAAAAATAAAAACTGGGTAAATAGATAAACTGTGTAAAATAAAAAATGTTTCTGATGTAGTTAGTTAGCCAAAAATGTATAAAGGCTGGAGTGACTGGATGTCTAACATAATAGCCAGCTCTCTAACTCTGAGTTAGTCAGCAACTTTAAGGGGGGCCACATGGGACATAACTGTTCAGCGAGTTTGCAATTGATTCTCAGCATTCAGCTCAGATTCAAAAGCAACAGATATGACCCATGCGACCCATGGTTACTGCCTGGTAACCAATCAGTGGAAACCAAGAGAGCTGAAAAGCAGGAAGTAGTGTTCTGGCTATTATGTTAGACATCCAGTCACTCCAGCTTTAAAGCTGGACATGTAAATAGTTTTTACCTCTCACCATTTTTAGGTTGTTTCCAGGGAGATTTTGGCATGCTATATATGTGCAACTGGAGGGAATTCTTTCATTATTTTTCACTCCAACCCAACCCACCCTCCATCAAAAATAAATAACACTGTACCATTACAAAATTTCTACCCTACTTACTGTAAATAGACAGATAAACATACCATTTTTATCAAGCCCCCAAATAAATTATATTATGGGGGTAATAATAATAATGTGCATTTTAAATTCAAGCTCTAAAATTCTATCAAATAGTCCCAACCCGAAAACTGGAATAGAAATCCATAGAAAAAAACCCTCATCTCTTGGACATTAATTTTTTTTTTGACCGGTCGCTTTTTGACACACGACATTTTTTTATCCCATTGGAGTCTATGGGGCGTCATTTTCAAAGTGAATTTTTTTTTTTTGCCTCATCACTAGTTTTAACATCTTCAAATAGTTCAAGGGACCTCTGACATTGACTTCTAAAAGAACTTTCAACTTTAGGTGGAGAATAGTCGAATTAGGACTGTTTCAAGGGTCGAGTGTGATAAATCTCACATTCAAATTCGAGTTGTTAGTTTTAAATTCGGATTTGTGAGTTTTGACCCAAAAAAAATGCAAAAATTTTAATTTACTATTTGAAGTTTAGTAAATCTGCCCATAAATGTGTAGATGAGGATTATGTTGCAGAGTAAAATATCAATATTGGGATACATGGGAAAGACGATGCTTCTCTCTGCTTAGGGCACAGCACAGGAAACAAAGAAGTAGTTACCAAACCAATTTGTCTCCTAAATAGTAAAAGGCAATTAGCATCAGCAGGGAGCCTGTTATTCTGAGAGCTTGCAGCATCTCTTGCCTTCTCTTAGTAAATTGAACATTTAATAACTAAACTTAAAGGGGAAGGAAACCTCGTCGGCGCTAACCCCCTCCCGTGTATTGCCCCCCCTCCTCCCCCTGGCTTACCCCTCCCGCTGGGCAAATGCCCCTAACTTGTTACTTACCCTTCTGCGCAGGTCCAGTCCAGGGAGTTCACAGGCGACATCTTCTTCCACGCGATCTTCTTCCTCCTTTGACCGGCGTTTTGGCGCATGCGCAGTAGGAGCATTTTGCCGGTACGGATCTACTGCGCATGCGCCAAAAGTCACGCGCATGCGCAGTAGATCGTACCGGCGAAATGATCATACTGCACATGCGCCGGTCAAAGGAGGAAGAAGATCGCGTGGAAGAAGATGTCGCCTGTGAACTCCCTGGACTGGACCTGCGCAGAAGGGTAAGTAACAAGTTAGGGGCATTTGCCCAGCGGAGAGGGTAGGCCAGGGGGAGGAGGGAGGGGGGGCAATACACGGGAGGGGGTGGGGGTTAGCGCCGAGGAGGTTTCCTTCCCCTTTAAGGATTTTCGAAGGTCATACAAATTACGATGTAAATCATTTCATTTTAATTCATTTGTTTTTTGTTTTTTTGTTCTAGGCAGTAAAAAAAAGTTTTTTTTGCAGCAAAAAACATGTATTGCAACAATGATAAACAGATATTCCATTTGATGCCCACTAACGCAAGTATCCGGCTTACTCTGTGATCAACAAAAAAAGCAGAGGATTAATGATACAAGAACTGGACATGTGGAAAGTAGGGCATTGCTTTTTCATCTCTATTGGTATCATACAGGGTTGGACTGAGCCAGCGGGACACCGGGAAAAACCTGGTGTGCCCTTTTGGGGCTCTGTCGACCCAGACCCACTCCCTGGATTCCTTATGCTCACCTCCCTGATACCAGTCGCATCCCTAACGCGACATCTATGCACACACACGTGCGCGCTGGGGAGAGAGGGAGGCGCTAGCGAAGAGAAGACCGCGGCTGGGTGCAGAGGCCCTGAGGCTGGAAGCCCGGTGGGTCCTGGGCCCCAAGTCTGACACTGGTATCATAGATTCAGTTTATATATAAACATGCTTCTTCAGTCTGTGCTGTCTTATTTCAGATGTGGATTTGATGCACTCAATGCAGCATTAGCCATTACACCTGCAACAATCAGTCCATTTACCCACGGTTCCCTTTAATAATGAATATAACTTATAAAAAACACAAGAAACAGCAGTCACACTTGCTCTTGCTGAGAAATGTATAATTTACTCACATTAAATAAATAAGAGTCCATATTTGTGCACAGTTTAGAATTTCAGCAGCTGTCTGGTTGCTAGGGTCCCATTTATCCTAGCAACCCGGCAGTGCTTTAAATGAGAGTCTGGAAGATGAATAGGAGAGGGAACAGAAAGGTAAGTAATAAAATCTATTGTAGCCCTACAGAGACACTAGATTTTTTGCTGGTGGGTCAGTCATTTCCATTTGAAAGTTGGAGAGAGGAAGTACAGGCCAACTAAAAAGGAAAAAAGGCAAACTTTCCATAAAATACTAAATATTAACTTAAACTTGTTGTAACTGGGAAGTAAAGCAGCGGTGCTATGCCCTGAAACCATAAGGACTTTGGGGTAGATTTCCTAAACGGTGAAGTGGCCGTCGCTAGTAAAAATTTGCCAGAAATCTCATCCGCAGAGACATCACCAATTTACTAACAGACGAAGAGGACGATTCCGAAAAAGACTGTTGCTAGCGCAGTTATCGCCCTATCGGCAGGCAAATTCTTGCTCAGCTGAACGGTTGTTACGGCGCAAATTCACGTTACCTCGTTTGCCAGTCAGCAACTTTGCATTTTAGTGAATTAGCGTAGTGGTGGCAAATTTGTGCCTGGTGAAGTGGCATGAAGTGTGGTGGATCGTTTGCTGGTGAAAATTTGCCCTTTAGTGAATTTGCCCCTTTGTTTTTGCTGGTGAAAATTCGCCCTTTAGTGAATTTGCCCCTTTGTTTGCAACATGAAAGGGACCATTTACAAAGACAAAAAGTGGGGATATCACCATGTCCAGTGCTCTGCATTCAAATCTCAAAACACATCTGTACAATTCTTTAGGCACAAGTGGGAACTCTAGAATTACTCCCATGTTCAGGGTGGAGGTAGCTCCAAGGTCCCTAAGCCAATAGACGCACTACCATGTGATACATCAGACAGACTGGGCCGGCCCAGTGAGGCCTGGAACAGTAACATGCAAGTGCAAGAAGGGTGAATGACTGGCATTGTCCATTTTTGCACGACTGAACTTGTGTGTTCATAAATGAGCATTTAATTCTCTTTTAATATGTTCTATGTCCCAGCTAGGGCAGCAACAATTGAAACACTGAATATTGAAAATACAGAAACATGGATGGCACACTAGCCTTCGGTACCACTTTTAATCCAGAGCAGACGGTAGTCAGGTGAAATCAACAAAGTAAAAGACAGTGGCACATGAAAACATAAACATACCTGACCCCGGAGATCACCTCCAGCCCTAGGTAATATCTGCCATAGAGACATAGCCAAAGATAGTCACCCTTATGCTATAAATGGATGAAATGGTACCAGACTCCAAATTTCCTCAGTTAGCAAGACACAGGAAGTTGTAATTTGCTCACCATTTGTCAAACCAATTATTTGGTTTACTTAATTATATGTCCCCGTCAGCTGCAGTACAGTATGTTGGTAGCACTTAACAGGATGTGAATTATCTTTTATTTTCTAAAGAAATAAGAATACTGTCACAGAATGAGAGTCCTGCGCGGAACCAATTTCTAAGACCCGGACCCGACCCAAACCCGCGACTCGAACCGCAACCCACATATTTACTCACTTTGATCCACGACCCGGACCCGCAACTGCCTTATCCGCAACCGACCCGCCAATGACCATCAAACCGGAACTGATGTTGCTGCAAACCGGAAGTGGTGTTGCTGCAAACCGGTGTGAAATCATCAAAAGTGCCCGATAGCTGAGAGGGACAGGAGCGCACTGCTGGGAGAGAGCTGCAGCAAGAAGAGACCCGCAACCCGACAGTGACCCATGACCTCTCAGGCCCGTATCAATACCCGCACCTGAAAAAGCCTACCCTCGATCCTCAGGGTACCTGCTTTTTTTGCAGGAAACCCACGGATACACGACCCGCTGCAAGACTCTAGCTGCCGTTACCAATGATAATTTGGGATTTTGGATAAAGTACTTTAAAGGAAAGCTAAAACCCTATTCTCTCCATTGGCCCCCCTCCCTGCATTCTTCCTCCATAATACCTTCCTTGAAAAAAGTGTTCCTGGCATTAACGTTGACATATTCATGCAGAGTAGCATAACCAAGCTCATAGGCACCATCTTAAGTATCTTCAGATCCTCGTTTTCTTCTGCAATTTTCTGAGCTTTACGGCACAAATACCAGCTTGACTAAGCATGAGTGAGAAAAAAGCTCAGTATCGGCGCTCATTGACACGAGAAATCTGAAGATACTGAAGATGGCGCCCATAAGCTCCACTTCGCTATTCTGCATGGATATGTTAACGCTAATGCCAGGGAAATATTTTTCAAGAAAGGTACTATGGTGGGAAAAAGCAGGGAGTGGGGCCAATAGAGGGAAGGGTATGAGGGTTTTCGCTTAACAGGGGCTTAGTTCTCCTTTAGGACCTTTAAGTGTTAAGATTCAAAAATCAAATTTATGAATTAACTGGAAACCTTAATAAAAAATGTATAACGTATACATAGACATATGATCAGCCCTTAGGAAATAATAAGCTGAGTATACATGCTGCATAGGTTTGAATGTGCAAATGACTGTATCTGTAACATACCTGAGCAATTTCAGAGATGTACATTCTTCTTTCATTGTTAACTTTATAGTATGCCTGAAATTCAGAGGCAAGATATATATTACAAAAGGCCTAGAGATGGTTAAAATTCTACACATGCAAAGGATGATTAATTAAAATTTTCAATCACTTTAGGGTGGTGGCACATGTAGAGTTGCGGGGAGATTAGTCGCCCATCGACAAAGCTCCTCTTCTTCGGGCGACTAATCTCCCCGATATGCTTTCCCGTCGGCTAGAATTTAAATCACCAGTGGAATGGCACTCGGAACATTTCGGCTTTCTGAAGTCACCCGAAGTTTCTTCGTGGGGCTACTTCGGGAAACTAAGCGATTTTTTGATTATATATATATATATATATATATATATAACTTGTCAAGATGGACCAGCACTCCAGTTTGTTCAATCAAACGTGAATATTTATTTGAATAGTCACTCTCGTGTCCAACGTTTCGGCCCACATCTGGGCCTTTATCAAGACTTTATCAAGTCCCTTGATAAAGGCCCAGATGTGGGCCGAAACGTTGGACACGAGAGTGACTATTCAAATAAATATTCACGTTTGATTGAACAAACTGGAGTGCTGGTCCATCTTGACAAGTTGCATAATACCACTTGACCGGGCACCCACCACGAACTGAGAGGGTTAAAGTGCAGGTACTTTCTGAAACTTATATATATATATATATATATATATATATATATATATATATATATATATATATTTTTTTTTTTTTTTTAACTTGATCTAATAAAAAAATTCCCAGTAAACCTATTACCAGTAAGCTCTGAATTACGGGAAGTCCATCTCCCATAGAGTCCATTTTAATTAATTACATTTTTACATTTATTTTATCTCTGTGATAATAAAACAGTGCCTTGTACTTCAGGGTAACCAAGCTGCATGAATCCAAATTGGTGGAAGAAATATTCTATTAGGTTTATTTCATGTTTAAATTTTTTTTTTGCAAACTTAAGGTATGGTGATCCAAATTACAGTCCCTTATCAAGAAATCCCCAGGTCGCAAGCAATCCAGATAATAGATCCCATACCGGTTTATATATTATTTTTGTCTCAAAAATCGAATTAACAAACCTTTGCTTCTTGTTCTATTCGGAGCTCAAAATTCTTCAGCTGATTTTCCAAAAGTATCTTTTCGTCATCAAGATGTTTAACAAACTGGTTTAAGGCTCCCTAAAGAAGGTTAAAAACAAAAGTATGTAAGTTATTGTAATAAACAGTTATGGTTTACTGCTATAAAAAATATGATATAAAGTGAAATTAAAGGAAACATAAACTCTCAAAACAAACTGAGGTGGCAGAAAAATGCCTTGTTCAACATTAGTCCAATGAAGAAGGAGCACAATTGCCCATTTTGCCCACTGTTTTAATCATAAAAAATACATGATTTTTGTAATTTGTCCCTCCTTCCTGTCCGCTATTTCTACTTGGATGTCACAACGCTACCTTAAATTAAACCTCTCTAAAACAGAAATGGTTCTTTTTCCCCCAAATAATACCCGTAATATCCCAGAAGTATCTATCATAGTTATCACCCCATATCCCCAGGCCCGGTGCCTTGGGTTTATCGTTGATCCTGCGCTGTCCTTCACTCCTCATATCAAGTTACTTATTAAATCATGTCACTTCCACCTAAGGAACATGTCCAAAATACGATCATTTATCACCTAAGATGCCGCCAATATTCTTATTCACTCTCTCATCATATCACGTCTAGACTACTGTAACTCTCTATTAATTGGCCTTCACCTCTCCAGTCCATAATGAACACTGCCGCCAGGCTTATACACCTCAGCAACCGCTCCTCCTCTGCCATGCCACTCTGCTAATCACTGCACTGGCTTCCACTACCTTTCAGAATAAAATTTAAATTAATGACACTGACATTCAAAGCACTTCATAACTCTGTCCCTCCCTACATCTCTGAACTCATCTTTATATACTCACTCAACCGCATACTATGCTCCTCTACTGACCTGCTACTCAACTCTTCTCATTACCTCCTCACATGCTCACATTCAAGACTTTGCAAGGGCTGCACCCCTCCTCTGGAATTCTCTCCATACTCTTTGCCTAATAATTAAAACATTAGGCAAAGAGTATGTTCAGCACAAGCCCTATTCATTGCACTCATGTTGAACAAGGGGGTATACTGCCCCTTTAATGTTAAATTGCTGTTCTGAGCATTCTCAAATTTATAAAAAAAAAATTCTAGTTTTTAAGATATTAGAAATGTTTACACTGCTAATATAATTTAAAAAAATCACCATCTGCTCTTCATTTCCGCCAACCAGAGTTGGTAGAGAATTCAATTAGTGAGAAAAGAAATGTCTTGTGATTTTCTCTGCTCATAAAATTAAATTAGTGAACAGAGAAGAGTCATCTGACGAGAGTGACTTTCCTCTTCTCACATAAATTTCAGCCAAAATCAACAGCAAGTGGCACTGTTGTTTCCAATGAATTATATTACCAGTGTAAAAACTACTAATACCTTCAAAACTAGATTCAAAAACATAATTAGGGTAAAGTGCAAGTACGAAGGTGCTCAGAAGAGAACAATTTTACATTAATTTGTTTTATGGGTTCACATTTCCTTTAATAAGAGTAAGATTTTAGCCAATGTTATGTGGAAAGCACCAGCAAGCACCAATGTTAGCAGTAGGAACAACACCTGAACCCACTTGGGTAAATTAGACACATTCATGATTGCAAAAAAATCTGTCAGTTAATACTTTATAGAAAAACAGCAGTTTGTAGATTCTTCAGTAATTGTGGTTCTTCAGAGAATATCTCTACCAGGATACGAGAGATGCTTCCACTCCAGATATGAATGTGCAGAAAGATGATTAAGAAAAGTTGTAACTGTAACCAATATCTTCATAGGTTAAAGTGGTGGTTAAATTGAAGCATGTCCTATTCTTAGCGACTTTTCAATTGGTCATAATTTTATAGTATAGTGTTTTAATAATTTACCTTCTTTTCTGCCTCTTTCCATCTTTCAAAGGAGTGTAATTGACCCTGGCAGTCAACAATTACTCTGTGAGGCTACAATTTCCATTTTATTGTATTACTTATCTTTCTTTTTAGCCCCCCTGATATTCATATTTCAGTCCTTTCAAACTACTTGCTAAACTGGACCCTAGCAACCAGATTGCTGCTAATATTTCAAACTGAAGAGCTACTGAACAAAATATAAATGATTAAATAAAAACAAGAAAATAAAAATGAAAAGCGACTGCAACTTGCCTCCGAATATCAATGTCTACATCATACTAAAATATATAATGTAAAGGAGAACTACTTTAGAAGAAAGCACTGAGGGTTTATCACATGATATCAGCTCTAATCATGCAATTATTCTACATATTATCAAAAGAAGCCCAGCAAGTAACTGGGAAATGATATGGATTGGGTCTAAATGCTAAAAGCGTACGTTTCCATGTCAATATAAAAGGGCATTAAAGTGGACCTGTCACCCAGACACAAAAAGCTGTATAATAAAAGTAATTTTCAAATTAAACATGAATTCCAATTTTTATTTTTTATTAAAGCATTCATAGCTGTTGTAAGCTCATTTAAAAATCTCAGCTGTCAATCAAATATTGTCTGCCCCTCCTCTATGCCTTAGGCGGGGCAGACAATTACTTTCACTTTCCATTCAGCACTTCCTAGATGTCACTGCTCTCCACCCATTCCCCTTGTTCTCTTCACCATTTAATTGTGTAGCCAGGGCATGGGGATGGAAATCAGGTCCCCCATTCTGGTGTATAAACAATATTCTGAGATGATGCAAGGCTTGTCTTAATAACAAAATGGCGCCTGCCTGTTTGCTATCATTATAAATTCCCAGACCAAAGGAAACAAGATTCAATTAATTTATATAGTGTAATTAAAGTTCATTTTGCTTGACTAATGTGATAAAATAGGATTTTAAATAATTTGTTTGGGTGACGGGTCCCCTTTAATAGTAAAATACAGTTTAATCATATGCTTAAAAGGATGAAGAACATGAGAGGTGAATCTTGCTACCCTGAGTATAAGTATAAATGGGATTAAATGAACAGATTATCATACTGTTGCTGCTGGGAGAGCTGTTAGGAAGTATAGAAGAGAGAATGTTAATATGGTAAAAGCCTTCTGTAAGTAGGTGTAACGCTTTAGAAAGGCTAATTGGTGCAATAAAAAGACAAATTAACGTAGCTGCATTGGGTTTGTATCTGAGAATGTAGGAAATGTATGGTGGGCTGAAAGAAATGGAATGTTCTTCACCTAGAGATGGCTAATGTATTTGTTTTTTGCGTGTGTGCCTTTTAGACTGTTCTGAACTGCATTCAACAAAGCTATTATTATGAATGATAAGACTGTTAGTTTGCCTCTGTATTCAATGATAAAATGTGCCTGTGACAGAGTGCTGCTAGATGGGGGCATGAGAGCAGTGAAACAGACCCCCCTACCTAGATTCAATCACCGGGGACTTTGGGAGTTAATAGACTGAGACCAAGGATTCAGCTGAAGTGATTAGCCAGCATATTATAGAGACATAAACACATATAGAGAAATTGGAATAAGAAAGTTGTTTGGTAACAACAGCGTTTCAATAACAGAACTGCAATGGTTTGTCTCTAAAATACTGTGATGAACGTGTATAATGTATGTTATATGTATTAGTATGTAATATCTTATACAGGTATGGGACCTGTTATCCAGAATGCTCGGGACCTGGGGTTTTCCAGGTTTAACAGATCTTTCCGTAATTTGGATCATCATACCTTAAGTCTACTAGATAATCATGTAAACATTAAATAAACCTAATAGGCTGGTTCTGCCTCCAATAAGGATTATTTATATCTTAGTTTGGATCAAATACAAGGAAACATTTTATTATTACAGAGAAAAAATAAATCTTTTTTAAAAATTAGGATTTTTTCATTATAATGGAGCCTTTCTGGATACCGGGTATCCGGTTAACAGATCCTATATCTGTAATAATAATAAGAGACAGGACACTTAAAGGAAAACTAATGAATACAGATAGTTTATATGAAATTAAGTGGCATATTAAAGAATCTTGTCACACCGATATATATAAGTAAATATTGACCTTTTACATCTCTTGCCTTGAACCACCATTTCATGATGGTCTGTGTGCTGCCTCAGAGATCACCTGACCAGAAATACTGCAGCTCTAAGTGTAACAGGAAGAAGTGTGGAAGCAAAAGACACAACTCTGTCTGTTAACTGGTTCATGTGACCTAACATATATAGTTTGTTTGTGTCCACCGTGAATCCTACGATCTCAGGGGGCTGTCCTTATTTTTTTAAAATGGCAATTTTCTATTTATGATTACCCAATGGCACATACTAATGAAAAAGTATATTATTATGAAAATGGTTTATTTACATGAAGCAGGGTTTTACATATGAGCTGCTTTATGCAATATATCGTTATAGAGACCTACATTGTTTGAGGGGTATAGTTTTCCTTTAATATGGAATAAACATGTTATGACCAACATAAGTCCTACTAATTGGGCCTTTACTGAAAACCTCCTTTGTTCTCTATTTACTGTACCAACACCCTTTGTAGCTCCTTTGTCGCTTACTGCCAGTTAAACTATGACAGTCACCTGCCCTGTAATCAAGTTTTAAATACTTGGAATCAATTAAATATAATGATTACGTTATATATTATTCGTATATAATACACAATAGCCATGTATATCCTATAAATTATATCCTTATAAACGGTGCTTAGTGACGTCATCGGTTATAACGCTGGAATTCCATTCATTTGTTGCAAGTCAACTGATCTTGGGTAAATACTAGCACTATTATTAACTCTGTGTGTGATGCCATTCCTACATGCCACTTGCAAGGGATTTACCAAAACATATACAAATTTAAAACAAGAAAGCAAAAAAACTTGAAAAAAGGGGGCTAATTGCAAGAAAATAGACACAAAGCTTCATGGGGTTTTTTTTTTTAATCATAATTCAACTTGGTCCCTTTTTTTGGACCACTCACTGGAAGAAGCCTATCTTTGCACTTTGCACCTTGGGCATGGGGCACAAAGATTTGTATCTGGCATAGAATGATGCTCTGGCAATAGCAGCTTTTAACTACTGTACATAAAGGGCAACACATGGAGTATCCAACGGGCATGCACATGCACACTCAGGGCTGCCATCAGGGGGGCACTGGGGGGGACAATTGTTCTGGGCCCGATGACTTCTACTGTATATGTTAAGGGGGCCCGGTAGTGCTGTGTTTCCTGGAGTAGCCAGGCCCCCCCTTGTAAGTAGGAGCCGAGTTGGGCCGAAGTAGGAGCCGAGTTGTACTGCAGTAGGAGCAGAGTTGCGCCCAAATAGGAGCCGAGTCGCCCCCGGTAGGAGCCGAGTTGCGCCGAAGAAGGAGCCAAGTTGCGCCAAAGTAGGACCTGAATTGCGCCAAAGTAGGAGCAGAGTTGCGCTGAAGTAGGAGCCAAGTTGCACCAAAGTAGGAGCCGAACCATGCCGAACACCATTTTTTTTAAACCTCTGGGCACTAATTTTTTAGTGCCCAGAGGGCATTAATTTTAGGGTTCGATGTGCCTTGCACATGTTGTGAAAACAAAGAAACAACCAGCTTTAGCAGCAGAATGCACTTTCCACTGTGGACAGGCACTAATTATTTGATTGTGGACTGTTTACAAGCTAACACTTGCCCCTATGCAATATTAAATGAACCCCTACTACAAATAAGCTGAACATTGTCCAAAAGACCTTCTAGTACTAGGCATACTTCTCCCACATTCAGGTATTTGCCTCCTTGAAGGGATTCCAGAAGTCCATTTATGAGAAATATTTCATATTGTATGTGAATGGCTTGCATTAGGGATTACAAATGAAATTGTGGAAATCAGATGCTTGCTGTGCTTAAGTGCTGTGAGGTCACTCGCTGGCACAACATATACATTAGAATCAAGTCAGCACACAGAATATTGGCAAGTTTACTGTACATGTACAATGATCCCTATGCCTTTTAGTTGGACTAATGCATTCATTAGTCATACGTTACACATAGCTCTTCAGGAACCTTTCCTTCTCTAAGCACTAAGTGTGTTGCCAACTCATTTGATATCAATAAGGATAACACAGAAAATGTTTAATATATAGATGATTTACAGATCCTTGATATAATGACAGTACAACATGTCTGTTATTTTCCTCTAATCTTTGTAGAATAAGTATGGCAAAACCCTTAGCTTTGGCAGAACATGTATGTAGCTTGTTGGGTGGGTCTGAGCAAGTACAAAATGATGAAAAAACACTTATCTAAAAACAGGAGAACCATGATGTCATGGCAGTGCACAACTGCAGAAAACCCACAGTCCAAAGTGAATGAAAATGCCTCCTTCAGCTTTTTAGTGCATTTACTTGATGCAGCCATCATGGATCTGGCGATTCCTGCATCAGCTGAATGGAACTTTTGGTTGGTTTTGTTGCCTGTTCGGGAGCCGATTTGGAAAAAATGCACCCATTTAAACAATACACCTCTAGTTTCTAGCATCTGCCAGCCAGTTGCACAGCATGCTTCAGATTAAAATAAAAATTTGCCTAATAAAAAAAACATAATTCTAAGCAACTTACCATAATACATTTATTAAAAAATGTACCGGTAATCGCTTTTAAGTTATTTTAAAAACCAATTTATACTGAAAGCAGCATTTGCTTAAACTAAAGCTTAACTAAAGAAGTAGCCTAGAAATGTTATACATTATGTTCGGGACTCTTGTACAAGCCCTTTAGCAGGGTAGACCTGTGCCTCCAAAGATGACATTTTTAGCCATTTTCATTTTTAAGGGTTAGTTCTTCTTTAAGTTCTTTCCCACTGTGCTTTGCAACTATAACACATTAGGTGGCTAGCAACCAGACTACAAAGCCATCAGGACTAGGATGTGAGGACTTAGGAGGAAACCGAAGAAGGGAATTGCATACAGTTCAATATCAAGGTACCAAGGTAAAAACATAATACAAAGTCAGGCAAGAGGTCAGGGAAGGCTGCAAACAAATAGTAATCAGGAACAGACCAAGGGGCAAATTCACTAAGCGCCGAAGCGCCTAACGCTAGCGTGAATTCGCTAGCGTTGGGCATTTTCGTTACTTCGCCGATTCACTAACGGACGCTGGCGTAACTTCGCTAATGTTACTTCGCACCCTTACGCCTGGCGAATTTGCGCAACGGACGTAACTACGCAAATTTACTAACGCGCGCATTGTTCTGAACGCTACCTTTTACGCCAGACTTCCTTCGCCACCTCAGACCAGGCGACGCGCAATAGAGTAGATAGGGATTGATTCATAAAAAGTTAAAAAGTCGCAAAAAACTCTTGCGTTTTTTCTTTATTATGGGTGATAGGCTGAAAGATCGAAAAAAAATTTGGGGCTCCCCTCCTTCCCCCCTACATTTCCTAACTCATGGCAACTTAACTATACAGTGGGCACATGTGTAGGGCAAAATAAACATTTTATTTGCTGTTTTGAAGGTTTCCCAGGCTTGTGTAGTGATGCTACATATACCTCCATTGTAACTTGAATTTGGCGCCGTATGCAAATTAACCATCGATAGCGTAACTTCGCTTTGCTTGGCGAATCAACGCTAGCACAACTTCGCAACCTTACGCTACCCCTGAGCGCAACTACGAATCTTAGTGAATCTCCCACCAAGAGTCAAACACAGAATAAATACACCAAGGAACTCATTACCTACAATTAGCCAAGATGATATACTTGGGTTTATATATTTCAGCATAATAGGACCTGTTATGCAGAAAGTTCAAAACCTGTGGTTTTCCAGATAAGGGCTATTTCCATAATTTGCTTTTCCTTCACCAACAAAATCATGTAAACATTAAATAAACCCAATAGTCTGGTTTTGCTTCCAATAAGGATTAATTATATCTTAGTTGGCATCAAGTACAAGCTACTGTTTTATTATTAAAGAGAAAAGGAACGTTTTAAAAACTTTATTTGCTTAAATGGACTCTTAAGGGAATGACCTTCCTGCAAACTGGAGCTTTTTTTTATATCAGGTTTCTGGATCAGAAATCCAATACCTTTATTCACCATATGCAATAAAAGTCATGAAGTGTGCCTAGTATCAGTAACCTATAGCAACCAATTAGATGTTTGCTTTAAAGAGGTGATCAGTAAATTTTACCTGCTGATGGGTTGCTATGAGTTACTGCTCCTGGATTGCTATGGGTTACTGCTCCTGAGCAAACTTTTAATAACATCACCCCATATATGTTTTCAGAAGCAGTAAAAACGATCTGTTATCATGATACACATTAGACAAGGCATATTTCATCCTATATAAATATGTATCTAATCCATTAAATAAATGTGTGCGCAAACATTGCAATACAGGTATGGGATTCGTTATCCAGAAACCGGTTATCCTGAAAGATCCAAATTACGGAATGGCTGTTTCCCATAGACTCTATTAAAATAATCCAGATTTTTCTCTGTAATAATAAAACAGTACATTGTACTGGATCCAAACTAAGATATAATTAAAGGGGAACTATCGTCAAAACTAAAATGTCTGTTATCAGACTGAAATAAGAAACTTTGTAAATACAAAAAAATTCTGTACCGTTTCTGAAATAATCAAGTTTATCTTCACTATTCCTCTCTCAGCATCTGTTTCTCCTCATTCGGTTTTCATGCAGAAGTTGGGTGTCACATGAATGATCCAATATATCTTATAGGGGGCTCCTTTTGCCTAGAAGATGTAAGATCTATTAAATAACCAGACATAATGTCTCTCTACATGCAGAATTTGTGCAAAAGGCAGATATTTTGTTAGATTTTGTTTGTACTGGAATCAGTTATTTTTAGTTAGTGAGCTCTAATTCATCTGCTTACACCCAGCTCCTCCGTGAAGACAGAATGAAGAGAAACAGATGCTGAGAGAGGGATAGTGAATATAAACTTTCTTATTTTGGCATGAGGAATCATTTCTACTAATGTTCCCCTTTAAGCCTTATTGGATGCAAAAAAATCTTATTGGGTTCATTTAATGTTTAAATAGTACTATAGTAGACTATTTCGAGCATTTTGGCTCTTTTTCAAGTGTGAACACTTGAAAAAGAGCCACAATGCTCGAAACATGTTGTGTTGAATAAACCTTGCAGCAAAACTTCTGCGTTTTTTTAGCCTGATTTGTCCACAACTCCATACCTGTACTGCTTTCTTTTTATTTTGTAGTTGACTATTATCTAGGCATTTGCTGTACAATACGTTTGTGAAGATTCACTTTCATCTAGGTCATGTATATATATATATTATATTATATATACTCACCCAACCTCTTACTATGCTCCTCCATGGTCTGTCTGACTTTCTCCCAACCTTTCTGCTTAAAACACACTTATTTAGAGAAGCCTACCCTCACTCTGCTTAGTACCAAACGCAATACCACATACAGTACTACATCTCTCACCCACATCATTCTGATCTTATCCACTCTCATACCTTGTGTCTTATTCCTTTCCATTTAGATTGTAAGCCCTTTTGCACAGGGCCTTCCTCACCTTTTGTACTGGTATTGGTTGTGATGTATGTAACTCCATATGTTCTACGTATGCAATTCATGTGATTTAGTTGTATAAACACATTTACTTTATGTTGGTGCTCTATAAATAAATGTTATTAATCTTAATAATAATAATATAATAATAATAATATCTGTAGTAATAAGTCAAATCAACTGGACTTGCAGTGTTTCTCTTGAAAAATACATTGTGGCATGCAGGGCTTACATACGCCACCTGGTGACCAATCACCTAAATGCAACCTAACGTAATACAAGCCTGGCGTTACCTACACCTAAATAAATCATGTGGAATTATTTAACAATGGTCTAAAAGGACATCCTGTTAATGGAGCAAATGTGAGTAGTGAACAGAAATAAGTACACACACACTAATATATCCGCTCTCCTCTCTGTGACCTTACTGCTGCACAAGCTCAGTGCTATAATTGCTATAATTGCTGTATGAGCTGTGAGGGTTATAGTGCAGGCTATTATCCTCCTTGTACAAGTCAGTCTTTTCCCCATTACAATTACATCATACCTTATCACTGTACCGAGAGAGGAATCCATTTGTCGGCACAATCAGGAGCTGAAGCTTTGCCTAATAAATGTGCTACAGTAAAACGGTCCAACAGAATGAGATAGTTATTTCATTATTTGTCTGTTTGTGTCTGTACTTATATTTACACCAGCTCAGGTTTTATGAAAAAGAATACGATGTCGGATTAAATCAGAGGAGAAGTTTATTCAGCTATTTGCCGCAATTGTAAAAAGCCAATAACTGTAAAACTTAGTGGGCTACCTGCAACTAAACCCCAACAAAAGATTACAATGAATTATCATTATTATGAACACTTTCCTAAAATTCTCACATCAAGAAAGGGGTCTACATAGAATTATTATTATTATACAAGAATTGTGCCTAACATTGGTCCATGGGACTCATCATGCCATTACATAACCAGTAAAATTAAGATGATTAATGCTTCATTTATGAAGACAGCGCACATTTATATTTGTGGGCAAATGCTAGGTTACATCTACCACAACTTGAATACAATACACAAATAGGAGGCAAATTACAATCGGTTTGATAAACCACATACAAATTGCAGTGCACATTATTTCCCCAGTGTTTGTGTTGGAATGGCATTCATTTCATAAGGGAGCAATTTAGGGATGCACCCAATCCAGGATTCGGCCTTTTCAGCAGAATTCTGGTTCGGACGAATCCTTCTGCCCGACCGAACGGAATTTGCATATGCAAATTAGGGGCGGGAATGGAAACCACGTGACTTTTTGCCACAAAACAAGGAAGTAAAAAAATGTTCCCCTTCCCACCCCTAATTTGCATATGCAAATTAGGATTCGGGTTGGTATTCGGCCAGGATTTCGGGGTTCGGCTGAATCCAAAAATAGTGGATTCTGTGCATCCCTAGAGCAATTATTTATTGTAAAACTTTCCAAATCATGGAGTTACCCCCCCGGGGGGGTGATACGGAACATAAGCATGGGGATTTAGCCTGAAGTTTGAGATTCTGACTATTTGCTCTCCTAGATACAGTGAAGCCAGATAAAAGCCACGGTTTGAAGTAAACACTCATATGCTCCCCTAGATATTCTTGATCTGATGATTTTCCTAAATGTGTGTTCTTGTTATGAGCTAAGGAGGCCATGAACAAGGATCAGTCCTGCAAGACAAGCAGAGCTTGGCCAAGCGGGCCAGGCACCCAAAGCTACCTGGCGGCCACCTCCCTTGTGCAAAAGCTCCTTTGTGTGCTGACGTCAACTGTGCATGTGTGTTCCTGTCAGGGATGCCAGACAGCTCACATATACAAATGGTGAGGATTATTTATCAACAATTGGCAAATTTACCCATGGGCAGTTACATATAGCAACCAATCAGTCATTAGCTTTCTAAAGCTAGTTGCAAGTAGAACAATGAATGCAGCTATTTGATTTGTTGCCATTGGTTACTGCCCATGGGTAAATTTGCTCAGTGTTGATAAATGACCCCAGTGTGTGGAAGAGGGCCTGAACTAGGGGTAAGTGGAGGGAAATGGTACATGCCCAGTGCCTCTTCTGCCTACCCCTAGTTCTGGCCATAAAGACAAGCTTGACCCAAGAAAAATCTGACAACCAATGCGTTAAAGGAGAACTAAAGCTTAACTAAAGAAGTAGCTAGAAATTTTGTACATTATGTTTTGGGCTTCTGTACCAGCCCAAGGCAACCACAGCCCTTTAGCAGTAAAGATCTGTGTCTCCAAAGATGCCCCAGTAGCTCCCCATCTTCTTTTCTGCTGATTCACTGCACATGCTCTGTGCTGCTGTCACTTACTGAGCTTAAAGAACGGTTTAAAATATACAGTACACATAGGGGGTGATTTTGAATTTTTGTCATGATTCAAATTTTTTTGCACAAAAATGAACACGTTTTAATTATATTTTTATAATTCAAATTAAATCTCGAATGTCTGGTATTTATTAAGCAAAAAAACCCTCGAAAAATCGGATGTAAAAAAATCTGCATCTAAAAGCTGGCGAGGTCATGTAGAAGTCAATGGGAGTTGTCCTAGGCAAAATTCAAGCCAATTTTTTAATTCGAGAATGTTGAGTTTTTAAGTTTGGAAACTCACAAATTCGAGTTATTTACTCCTATAAACTGGAAAAATTCGAGGTATTTTAAGTTTTTTTCATGATTGTATTCACTCAAGTTTTTTCCCATTCATATTTTTTATGAACACACAAACATTCAAGGTTTTTTACATTTTGAGTTTGAAAAAGATCGTAAATTGTTTTGGGGGTACCCTCCTTCCCCCCCTACATTTCCTAACATATGGCACCTAAACGATACAGTGGGTACATGTATAGGGCAAAATAATAACTCTATTTTATTTTATGAAGCTTTCCCAGGCTTGTGTAGTGTAATATATTTGCTGCTTCATATACGTCCATTGTACTTGGCGCCGTATGCAAATTAGGCATCGCTGGCGTAACTTCGCTTTGCTTGACGAATTAACGCTAGTGCAAATTCGCTACCTTTCACCGCCCTGATCGCAACTTCGGATTTTAGTGAATTAGCAGAGCCCTGGTGAAACTTCGCCTGGGGAAGTACGGCAAAGCTAACACTGATGCAACTTCGAAGGGAAGTAAATGTGTCCCTTTATTGGACAACCCTTTATAATTCAAGGCCAGACATTTTCTAATTTTCACTGCTCCCAACCAGTACTGGGTTGCTTGGCTGCACCTGGGATCAGCATCCCTGTATCTTTATAATACATTTATGTTTTCATTTGTGCTTATTAGACAAATATGCCAATCATGTTTAATGCCTCTCCCTTTCATCTACTCCTGCATTTACCAACTTTACCCTTAACATAATTACTGTAGCAACTGGACATTTAAAAACATTGACTAATTTCCTTTTACTTCACAGTAATAACAGCCTATGCAAATCCTGTTTCCTCTTCTCCGAATAATAAGTAATGGTTTTACAATTAGATTTTAGGACCATCCAAAGTTGAAAGAAGAACTACTATAGTCACTGTGGTATCACTCAGAATAACACTCAGGGCTCCACTAGGCACAATATACTCCTGCTTCCCCTATTGTTGCAGACTGTGCACCTCATTTTCACTATCCATAATCTAGCATTATATGGTTTGAGACCTGCTGTAGCAACACCTAAGTACAGAAGCCCTACCCAGACAAATTATTTTTCTTAAAGGGGAACTAATGCAAAAATTTAAATTTAATATATCTTCGAGGCAAAAGGAGCCCCCTATGATATATATTTGATCATTCATCTGACACCCAACGCCTGAATGAAGACAGAATGAGGAGAAACAGATGTTGAGAGAGGACTAGTGAAGATAAACTTGATTATTTCCGAAACGGTACAAAATATTTCATTGGTTGTATTTAGAATGTTTCAATATGATGAAGCTTATATTAAATTTTCATTTGGGCGATAGTTCCCCTTTAATTTGCATTTTCGGTCCAGAATCCAGGATGTCTATCCCACATGTCTCACAACTGCCAATACCAATACCTGTATTTCAAATTTACCATTTCTGTTCCTGACCTTGTGACTTAATCATTGTAAACCTTAGCAGGATCATACATGAATGCCAGAGTACCAGAAGTTTTCATAATGCTATATAACACCTACAATATGTAACGCTATTTACATCTGAGAACAGTTAGAGGACATTATAGACAAATAGCAGGGGACCTTTTTACCCATAAAGTGGATCACCGTACCAGAGGCCTCCCCTTTAGACTAGAAGAAAAGAACTTTAATTTGAAGCAACGTAGGGGGTTCTTCACAGTCAGGACAGTGAGGTTGTGGAATGCACTGCCGGGTGATGTTGTGATGCTTATTCAGTTAATGACTATAAGAATGGCTTGGATGATTTTTTGGACAGACATAATATCAAAGGCTATTGTGATACTAAACTCTATAGTTAGTATAGGTATGGGTATATAGAATTTAATTAAAAGTAGAGAGAGATGTGTGTATGGATGCTGGGTTTTCATTTGGAGGGGTTGAACTTGATGGACTTTGTCTTTTTTCAACCCAATTTAACTATGTAACTATGTAACTGTGGTGAGAATAAGCACTAAATATCAGGTTCTCTGGTGGACCCTTAAGGTAATGTTCCAATGAACCATCGTGTTTATCTACAATTCCAGCAACGAAGCAAGACAGTACTGTTGTTTTATTTAAAATCTAGCCATGTTCATTTTTCTTTTACCTTAACTAAAGCCCCTCCTCTCTTCCTACAATGCCAAGTTAGTTCAAAGAGATATAATGAGCTCTGTATTAACAACCCCCTCTCTTTTACCACTTTGCGTATATGATAAAAATAATATATATGCATATTTTATAAACAGAGGCAGGGCTGGGCCTCTTTGCCTTCTTGTACCTTTTGCTGTCTAGAAATGTTTTAATTGCAGATTCTAAATGCGAATTATTTAAATGTTTATGTTATGGATCATAGGAAAATGTTTTTTTTTCAAAATGCACCAGTTAATAGTGCTGCTCCAGCAGAATTCTGCACTGAAATCTGTTTTTCAAAAGAGCAAAAAATTGTTATATTTATTTTGAAATCTGACATGGGGCTAGACATTTTGTCAGTTTCCCAGGTACCCCCAGTCATGTCACCTGGGCTCTTCTAAACTTTAGTCACTCTTTACTGCTGCACTGCAAGTTGGAGTGACATTGCCCCCATTCTCCCCACCCAGCAGCAGAACAATGGGAAGGTAACCAGCTAACAGCTGCCTGGTAGATATAAGAACAGCACTCAATAGTAAAAACCATGTCCCACTGAGACACCGTAAGTTATATTAAGTAGGAGAAACAATAGCCTGCCTGAAAGCAGTTCCATCTTGAAGTGTTGGCTCTTTCTGAAAGCACATGACCAGGCTAAATGGATGGCTGCCTACAGACCAATATTATAAAAAAAAAAAATACACTTTTTGGGTTACGAAAGAAATGTTACATGGTGGATTGAATTATTTGCAGTGTTAACAGTGTAATTTAGAAATAAAAACTACACCATAAAAATCATGAAAGAATCCCTTTAAGTAATGAGTGAAAGTAAAGAAAGAACTTACCACAGGCATCTGATCTAAGGAACGGATGGAGGACAGTCGATCTAAATTGAAACATCAGAGAATTATCAGCATGTTAATATAATTTTATTATGGAAGAAATGAGTATACTGTAACCCCCACCACAACACTGTAGAACACATATCAGACAGTCAAATACTTTTTTTTACAATAACTCTATACAATAACTTTATACACACATAAATACAATAGTTGTAAGAGATACCTCCAAAAAGGAATCTTGTTCATTAGTCTCTAATCTTTTCCTGAAAATTAACAGTAATGTTTACTATTGGGTCGCTGGGGAGCAGCTTGAAACGTTGCTGCTTTGGTCTAAGCAATGAAATAATAAAGGCTTTTTAACTCGTGATAAGGTCTTTCCCTTGCTGAAGTGAATGCATCTAGTGGATTCCACAATGGAATGTGCACCAGTGCTGTGCTGACTTAGAATTTGTTTCATTGGGGAGTGCTGTACAACCTCTCATAATCAAGGGGATGGAAGATCCCAATGGTGGTGTTCACATAGCAGAGATTACTTAAGGTTAAAAAGGATAACGTTTATTTGACACAAGCTCCATGGATTCTGAACTCACAAAGAGTCAGAGCCCTGAACAAAGAAATCACAGAGTTTTTATAAATGTAAGAACCTATGATATATGAATTTATAGGCATAAAAGGGTGTTACCATTGTGAGAGCATAGAGATATCACAGCACAGAAAAACAATGAACTGCCCAAATAACCAATGAGATGGTTCTTCCTAAAAGTCAATGTACTACTACCAAGGCTAGGTCAGGTCAGGGGGGTTTCTGGGAAATTCTGCATACACAGAATTGTATTCTCTCTTAGGAGCACTAACCTCCGGGAATTCGCCAGTGACTGCTTAGCTCACATCGCCACACTTCGCCAGGTGAAAATTCGCCAAGACAACGCTAATTTACTAAAATGCGAAGTTGCATCCAGGGCGTCAAACGATGGCAAAGTTTCGCTAGCGTTAATTCGGCAAGCGAAGTTGCGCTAAAGTTGGCTAATTTGTATACGACGGGAAGTTAAATTTCAATGGACGTATATGTAGCAGCAAATACATTACACTACACAAGCCCAAGGAACCTTAATAAAAGAAAATAGAGTTGTTATATTGCCCTACACATGTGCCCAGTGTATAGTTTATGTGCCATATGTAAGGAAATGTAGGGGGGGAAGCTGGGTGCCCTAAAAAAAAACCTGAAAAGTCGCCAGCGTTTTTTGAGACTCAGAAAAATTCTCAATCTTTTTTTTTTGAGAACTCCTATGTACTCTATCGCACTTCGCCTGGTCTGAGGTGGCGAAGGCAAGTCTGGTGCAAGAGGTAACGTTCATTAAAATCCGCATTTTAGTAAATTTGCGTAGTTACGTCCATTCGCCAGAGAGAAAATTCACCTGGCGTTAGAGTGAGAGGTAGCGCTACAGTCTACTTCCTTCGCTAGTGAATTTTCGCCAGCGTTAGTCCCTTCGCCCTTTAGTAAATTTGCCCCTTAGTTGGGACCAAGGAAACTATGAGCCCCCTAAAACTTTAATGTTTCATATACTTCAATTTAAGAAAAGCAATAAAAAGAATTGAGAAATTATAGAGAAACATTATATTTTATTTCTGTAGCCCTCACATGTCAGTCCAAGGATGGTAATCTTTATTACATGAATATAAGTATTAGGGACAAATAATGCAAGACATAGAAAACATTAAACTTTCTTGGTAATCTATATAGTCTCACCTGTGGGATTGCCACGAATATTTTCAGACTTTTCTCTAAGAATATAAATCTGCCTTTCTAACTGCTTGTTGAGTTCAATTTGGGTTTCATATCTTGTTTTCCATTCATTACCTGGGAAATAATTACAGAAAATCTCATTAGATCCTTGATCCCAAAATTAGTTACACTGGTTACATTAAAGGGACAGTAACACCAAAAAATAAAAGCATTTTAAAGTACTTAAAATATAATGTGCTGTTTCTATGCACTGGTAAAAGATATGGGTTTGCTTTAGAAAGACAACTATAGTCTCTGTAAATAGGCTACTGTGTAGACCTGGGGGCAGCCATTAAAGATAAAAAAGGAGAAAAGGTATTGGTTACTTAGCAGATAACAGATAAGATCTGTAATAGAATACAATGGGAGTACAACAGTTTTGTAACCTGTGCTTTGAATGGCTGCCCCCATGCCTACACAGAGGTTTATTTACATAAACCAGGGCTGTCCAACTGGTGGCCCACAGGCCGCACCCCCCCTTCTGTGGCCCCCCCACATGCTGTGGCTGTTTACCATATGTAAACTTTAAAAGGTATCACTACAGAGATTAACTGGCCCCTGCATTGTTTAAACCTCAAATTCATCCCCTGTATTGTTCACACCTGTGATCCCCCTGCATTGTACCCATTTGTGACACCTCTATTGTTTATATCCTAAAGCCCTGTACTGTTCACACCTGAGACCCAGACTGAAACTGCCCACATTGTTCACCTGTTCACAGTTTATTCAAAATGCTAATGGGGCATCAGCACTGTGTCACTGTATGTAGTACATATTAGAATGATAGGTTTCCCTGTCTCCTGCTTTGTTCTGCCTTCCGTCCCTGTGTGTGCCATTCTCTACTTGCCCAGTGCTGCTTGTGTGTGCCATTCTCTGCTTGCCCAGTGCTGCTTGTGTGGGCCATTCTGTGCTTGCCCAGTGCTGCTTGTGTGTGCCATTCTCTTCTTACTCAGTGCTGCTTGTGTGTGCCATTCTCTGCTTGCCCAGTGCTGCCTGTGTGCGCCATTCTCTGCTTACTCAGTGCTGCTTGTGTGCCCCATTCTGTGCTTGCCCAGTGCTGCTTGTGTGTGCCATTCTCTTCTTACTCAGTGCTGCTTGTGTGTGCCATTCTCTGCTTGCCCAGTGCTACTTGTGTGTGCCATTCTCTGCTTACCCAGTGCTGCCTGTGTGTGCCTTTCTCTGCTTACTTAGTGCTGCTTGTGTGTGCCATTTTCTGCTTACTCAGTGCTGCTTGTGTGCCACTCTCTGCTTGCCCAGTGCTGCTTGTGTGTGCCATGCTCTGCATACTCAGTGCTGCTTGTGTGTGCCGTTCTGTGCTTGCCCAGTGCTGCTTGGGTGTGCCATTCTCTGCTTACTCGGTGCTGCTTAGGTGTGCCATTCTCTGCTTGCCCAGTGCTGCTTGTGTGTGGCATTCTCTGCTTGCCCAGTGCTGCTTGTGTGTGCCATTCTCTGCTTACTCGGTGCTGCTTGGATGTGCCATTCTCTGCTTTCCCAGTGCTGCTTGTGTGTGCCATTCTCTGCTTGCCCAGTGCTGCTTGTGTGTGCCATTCTCTGCTTGCCCAGTGCTGCTTGTGTGTGCCATTCTCTGCTTGCTCAGTGCTGCCTGTGTGTGCCATTCTCTGCTTACTCAGTGCTGCTTGCGTGTGCCATTCTCTGCTTGCCCAGTGCTGCTTGTGTGTCATTCTCTGCTTGCCCAGTGCTGCTTGTGTGTCATTCTCTGCTTGCCTAGTGCTGCTTGTGTGTGCCATTCTCTTCTTACTCAGTGCTGCTTGTGTGTGCCATTCTCTGCTTGCCCAGTGCTACTTGTGTATGCCATTCTCTGCTTACCCAGTGCTGCCTGTGTGTGCGTCATTCTCTGCTTACTTAGTGCTGCTTGTGTGTGCCATGCTCTGCTTACTTGGTGCTGCTTGGGTGTGCCATTCTCTGCTTGCCCGGTGCTGCTTGGGTGTGCCATTCTCTGCTTACCAGTGCTGCTTGCGTGTGCCATGCTCTGCTTACTCAGTGCTTCTTGTGTGTGCCATTCTGTGCTTGCCAAGTGCTGCTTGGGTGTGCCATTCTCTGCTTACTCTGTGCTGCTTGGGTGTGCCATTCTCTGCTTACCAGTGCTGCTTGTGTGTGCTATTCTCTGCTTGCCCAGTGCTACTTGTGTTTGCCATTCTGTGCTTGCCCATATGGATTTAAGGGTATGTTTTAACATGACTTGAATTTTTCACATATGAGCGATGAGGGATTTCCCTGCAGTGAGCACCAACCATTTGTTTTTTTGGTGTGCTAACACCGTTAATGTTGACATGATCTTAAAAGTTCTTGTGGTAACATGGGTGTGGTTTACAGTGGGTGTGGTTTAAAAGGGGGAGTGGCCAACACTGACTTCTATTATCGGCCCTCCACCACATAGCCCAGTAAAATTTTGGCCCTTGGTACCACAGAAGTTGGACAGCAGACAGAAACTATAATAGCGTTTCTGAAGTAAACACACCAGTTGTACCAGTGCAGGGAAACAGTACATTATATTTTAATTACTGAACTTTAAAACATTTTCACTTTTTTTATGTTACTGTTCCTTAAAAAAAAAAAAAAAAAGCAAAAGCCACATCCGAACTTTACAGCCTATAAAGTTCCCCATGAGGATACACTGGTAATAATACTAATAACATGATGAAGGATTTGTCACAAGACAAGTCGTATCTTTGTTATTTTTTTAGCAGAGCTATAATTGTCTGGTAAATCTTTATGCATTGCCTGCCTGATGAGTAACCAGCCCATTTTATATTGCGGGCCCTAAGCCAAAGGGAGGGCAAAGTAGGTGAGAGTAGGAACCATGTAGCCCCAATCCCCCGTTATCATGCCTGTTTCAACACGTAGGGGCAGATTTATCAAGAGTCGAAGTGAATTCGAGGGAATTTTCGAAGTAAAAAAATTTGACTATTCGATTCGTAAAATAGTTCGAATATTCGACCATTCGATAATCGCAGTACTCTCTCTTTTAAAAAACTTAAACTCCAAATTAAACCTGCCGAAGTGCTATGTTAGCTTATGGGGACCTTCTAGAGCATTTTTCTACTATTTTTGGAAGTCGAAGAAAAATCGTTGGATCGATGGATGAAATACTACGTTCGATGGTCGAATTTCAAAGCTTTTTCTCCTTCGAAAATTCGACCCTTGATAAATCTGCCCCGTAGATTATATTAAACATTTAAGTGTAACTAAATATCAAACCTCATTTATTTTTTCACTAGTTTTGATTTGGTCTCTTCAAATACCATCAGTAGAAGTAGGAGATGCAATCAAACTGGATACAGTCATTTAATGGCAATCACATGTAAAACCTAAAATCAAATTAATGTACAACTGCTCAGAGTGGTTTTTAAAGAGACATTAGTAATGATCGCTCTGCTAATATAATACTTTTGAAACAACACAGCCTCCCAATGTTTATTATTGTTGCATACCTCCCAACATTTTGTAAATAAAAAAAAGGGGGAAAAATAATGTGCTGCGCGTAGCATGGCAATTTTTTTGGCCACGCCCATTTTGTGGCCACACCCCCTGATTACCATGTCCATTTTACAAATATGACTGCCCACTTTAAATGGGCAGGGAGAGCTGTATGTCAGTCCCTACTAAGGAGATGTAGTAAGTTGTAGTGCAACTGGCTTCCCTACACAGTTTATTGAACTAAAACTCCCAGCACCAACACCCAGAGAGCTACAGCCTTGGCCCAGGGCTAGTGGGGAGAGAGAAGAACCTGCTCCTGGAACTTTTATGTCAGACCAATGGTAAAACAGAGTGAGTTTATTGCCTGGGCACTGTGTGAATAGAGTGGGGATAAGGGGCATGAGTCTGGGCACAGCTGGCATCACACATACAGCAGCAAATGTACCAATCACTCACACAAACAGTAACACACACACAGTAACACACACACACAGTTTAGAATTAAAAGAGCCCATCCAGGCACGTCTTTCAGACACTGTCTAAAGCACCACTCTGTAGGTTCCGGCTCCCGCCCCCCTGTTCAGAAAGTCAGGAATTTAAAGTGCAGACGCCGGACAGGGGGTAGAGCTGTCAAAAGCGGGACTGTCCCGCTGAAAACGGAACAGTTGGGAGGTATGTATGTTGGCACAAAATTACATTAATGAGTCTTGTGATGTTGCACTTTTCATAACTGACCAGAAAAACATCAGATGACTCACTAACTTCATTTTCTGAGTGGTGCAACATCACAAAACTTCTCTCACCGACTTAATTTTCTTATGTGTCCAGTTGGCCTAAATGACCAGCAAGCAGTGCTGCTGTTTCAAATTCTTTACAGG
The DNA here is from genome assembly GCF_017654675.1 of Xenopus laevis. Taxonomy (NCBI): domain Eukaryota; kingdom Metazoa; phylum Chordata; class Amphibia; order Anura; family Pipidae; genus Xenopus; species Xenopus laevis. Next base: position 143,910,189 of record NC_054374.1, on the reverse strand, counting down.
AATTGTTCAGTGTAAAAACTGGTTAAAAAGATAGGCTGTGCAACATAAAAGCGTTTCAATACAGACAATGTAATGTATAAAGACCAGAGTTACTGTATATCTAATATATTAGCCAAAACACTACTTCCTGCTTTGCAGCTAGTAATAGTGAAAAATTATATTTTAAACTAGAAAAAAAATTTTAAATTAAAAAAAGTCTGACCAAACTAGAATCCATGATTTGACTATTTATTATGAAAAAAAGCACGATTTAATTGGATAGGGAAAAACTTGATAAAATCAAGGGAATTGTACGAATTTTTTTGTTGGTTGTTGCCTAATCGTACGATTTTTTCCAGGCTTTTTCCCGAAAAGCCCACATTTTTCAGATGTATGCCCAAAAAGCCAGAAATAGATGGATTTTCAGGCTAATTCCAGCGCAGACCACAGGAAATTCCAAATAAGAAAGGGACCTCTGCCATTGACTTATATATACAACCTCAGCAGGTCTGAGATGGTGGATTTTCGGATTTTTTGGATACAATTTGAGTTTAAAAAAAAAAAAACGAAAAATTTGAGTTTTGCACCAAAAAGCCCGACCGGACTTTAGTAAATAACCCCCTAACTATATGCAATATTAAATGAGATAAATATACACAGCAACTACAACTTGTGTTAGAAAAACATGATACACTACTGGGGCAGTATGTGAAATCTGAAGTATTATAAAATTACTAAAGTAACTTGATTAAAAATAAAGAAAGAATAAAAAAAAAGTCTACATTACAGGGACTAAAATCACAAATCATACAACTATATCCTACCACTATAGTGAAACACACAATATAACATGCTTCAAATGCATTCATTTTCATTTAAGTTTTGAGGTTTTTCTGCCTTACCTTCATCTTCCACACTATTTAGTCTTTGTTCCAGTTCAGCTATTGTATTCTTCAATTCAAATGTTGACATCTGCAGCATTTCCCTGAGTAGGGTGTAGATATAATATTTAAAGGGACAGTAAAAGATACAAAAAGGCCAATTTCGCTATAAACATAAGATGAAATCTAATACTGTTTATATTGTTGTGAAACATTAAATTACAAAGGAATTTATAAACTAGGGATGCACCAAATCCAGGATACGTTTCGGGATTCAGACAGGATTCAGCCTTTTTCAGCAGGAATCGGCCAAATCCATCTGCCCCGCCGAGCCGAATCCGAATTTGCATATGCAAATTAGGGTCAGGGAGGGAAATCGCCTTACTTTTTGTAACAAAATAAAGAAGTCAAAATTGTTTCCCCTTCCCAGCCCTAATCTGCATATGCAAATTAGCATTCGGATTTGGTTCGTTATTCGGCTGAATCTTTCAGGAAGGATTCGGGAGTTCGGCCGAATCCAAAATAGTGGATATGGTGCATAACTATTATAAACCCTTGACTGCCTATTGGCTCTTATAAATGTTTAAATGACAGCAACATTTTACTTAACGTGGCCTAAATATCTAAATATCCTAAGTATCTAAATATCTGGGTTTTTTTTCATATGTGGGCCCTATTGTAAAATCTCTCCTGAGATTTTAAAGCCTTGTTTATGGATGTTGGCTACCCGTGGGCTGCTTTAATAAAAGGAGTGTTTTCTAATTAATTTGGGGTTGCAGAAAACTTTGCGCTTGTTTGCCCATGCTATCAGTAAGATAAAAATCCAGGACTGGATATTTAAAAACTTAAATAAAAATACTTGTCTATAAATCAGAACCTTAACAGTGGCATACAACTAGATGGCATTTGAACAAGGTATCTATTTCAAGGTACAGCAAGAGGTACCAGCTATTTGGGGCGCTACAACCATTGTCAGAATGAGGTGCCAGAGGCCCAACAAAAAATCTTAGGACACAGGCACACTCAAAATATTTCGTCCTTTCTCACCAAACGTATTTTCTTAGTCTTCTCTTTACATACTATCATCTATCCTTCCCTCTATTTCTCCTCTGATGGGGAATGTCCATGGTATATAAAGCAAATGGGTGGGTTAAATTGAAGGCCCAATTGGAGGTTTTCTAGTAGTCTGTTGGCAACCACAATATGCACAAGTAAGGGGAAGTAGCAACAAGGATGAACTTTATTATAGTCAAAGGTCTGCCCTACATTACGGCTCGTATAGCAGTTGATGACCCAGGTTAAAGCAATGGCTCAATTTGTCCTGGCCCCAGCACAGCCAAGATCTCTGGTTGTTAATACTAATTTCTGCAGAGCCGGGTAGTAGGGGAAAGTAAAAAAGCAAATCGCCAGTTACACTGGGCATGACTGAGGGCTTTCTGGTGCTAAGAAGTTACCTAGTTGGATGGCCCAAAACACCAAATGCTGGCCTCTGTGGACAACCAACTAGAGAGGATTGGGCACAGAAATGTCTTGTCAGACATTAGACACTGTATAACCACAATAAACAGTCTGCTAGTAAAAAGAAAATAAAAATCTTGACTATAACTACTAGGGTTGCCATCTGTTCGGTTTTGACCTGAAAAGTTCAGTTTTTCTAAGGCCTGTTTGGGTCTCAACTTTCTGTTCGGTTTTCAGCCTTGTGAAACCGAACAATAATTTGGCCGATAAATAAAAACATTTCAATACTAAGATACTCACCTTAAAGTGGACCTGTCACACAGACATAAAAAGCTCTATAATAAAAGTCCTTTTCGAATTAAACATGAAATCCGAATAATTTTTTTATTAAAGGATTCATAGCTGTTGAAAACTCATTTAAAAATCTCAGCTGTCAATCAAATATTGTCTGTCCCTCCTCTATGCCTTAGGCAATTACTTTCACTTTCCATTCAGCACTTTCTAGATGTCACTGCTCTCCTCATATTCCCCCGTTCTCTTCACCATTTAATTATGTAACCAGGGCATGGGGATGGACATCAGGTCCCCCATTCTGGTGTACAAACAAGATTCTGAGATGATACAAGACTTGTCTTAATAACAGTGTTTACAAAATGGCTCCTGCCTGCTTGCTAAAATGATTTCCCAGACTGATGGAAACAAAATTCAAATAATTGATACAGAGTTATTACTGTTTATTTTGCTTGACTAACATGATAAAATTGGATTTGCGTGACGGGTCCCCTTTAACATGACTTAGTTATTATCAAGTGCAGTTAATTTCTTATTACTACAGAAACAAAAAAAAACAAATCATAGTTACATAGTTGAGTTGGGTTCAAAAATTAGAAATTGTTTTTCTAAATTAGCATATCTGTATTGCAGAGCTTTTTTGATAACAATTTCTGTATAATAGATCTCATACCTGTAAATACTCATCAGGCAGAGATAAAGATAGATTTGCTACCCTGTGGTTTTGAACTGGACATCTCAGTTTATCAAAGGGCTGCCTGTTAAAAACTTTTGTCCGGTTTAAAATATTCAGAAAGCTGAACAGAATTCAACCCATTTGTGTCTAAGTGATGCACTAACCCCGCTCTGACATCACTGTGCCTTCCTCTGAGGTCATCATGCCCACTCCAACATCACTTCCCCACCCCCAATGCTATTTGCCCCGCCCCCTTTGTTCGGGTTTAGCCGCTGGCAACCCTAATAACTACATACTACAAAATTAACTTACTGGTATATCTAAAAGTGACCTCAGGACCAGCACTCCCTATGTAAAAAATATTTATATATAACCTTTCTCTTTATTTATTTACGTGTGTTATAGTACAGGTACGGCATTCGTTATCAGGAAACGCATTATCGAAAAAGCTCTGAATTACGGGAAGGACATCTCCCATAGATGTTTTATCCGGATAATTCAAATTCTTAAAAAACGATTTCCTTTTTCTCTGTAATAATAAAACAGTAGCTTGTACTTGATTCCAACTAAGATATAATTAATCCTTATTGAAGGCAACACCCACCTATTGGGTTTATTTGATTTTTACATGATTTTTAGTATATGAAGATCCCAATTACAGAAAGATCTGTTATCCAGAAAACCCCATTCTTGATGACATACCTGTATAAAATACACATATTACACTGCTGTATAACCATGAGGAACACCACAGGGACAAGTATATTGATTATATCATTAATTAAAGTTTTGGTTAAATTAAATATTAAGCCTTGAGCTCCTCATCAATTTAACAGACGCTTTAGTAGTCCCAACACCCAAGCTTTGCTATAAGAGCTGCGGGGCTCACTTCTTATTCTTTTCTAGCTGTATCTCTTCTGTCAGTCTGTAACTGTCCACAGGAGCCGCAGCCGAGCCATCTCCCACGTTTTCCATTCTGTACTGCAGCTGCCAGTGCCGCGCCAGCTTCTGTTGTCATTGCTCTCCCCACGGCAACAAGCCAGCCAATCAGAAGCTGGTTTTCCAGCTGACTTTACAGAGGGTGGACGTTCTAAAGGCGCAACGTGTGGTGACGTCAGTCCATTTACTGATTAGTTATTGGTGGAGGTGGGAGCAGGTGACGCCGGGCTGACTTACTGAATAGTTCTTGCCGGTGAAATAACCGCTGTTGATTGGTTCACGTGGTGACGTCATCTCGTTCTAAGCGGGTACTTCGAAATGGAAGGGAAGCTGGACGCTGAGACCGTCAAAGTGTACGGAGGCCTGGCAGCTGCCTTTGGTAATGTACAGGAGGAAGCAATGTCAGCGGTATGATCTGGATAGAAGGCTCATGGGCCTCTACATAGGAAGATTAGGGATTTACTGAGTGACAGAGAAAGACAACCCTTATGCTCCATGTTTGCGCTTTTGGTCATTGTTTTGTTTTAATCCCCGTCCCTGCTGGGCCCTGACTATCGCTGAGAGGGAGATGATCTCTGTTTAAACAAGCCCCTCCCTAGATTCCCTCCTAGTTGTGTTTACTTTTGTTTTACAGATTAAGAAGAGTTAGGGCAGAGACACACGGTGAGATTCTGGGAGATTAGTCGCTCGGCAACAAATCTCCTCTTCTTCGGGGCGACTAATCTCCCCAAACTGCCTTCCCGCTTGCTAGAATCGAAATCGCGGGTGGGATGGCACTCGGAATGCTTCATTTTCCGAAGTCGCCCGAAGTTTCCTCATGAGGCAACTTTCGGAAAACTTCGGAAAACTAAGTGCACCGATTGCCATCCTGCCAGCGATTTTCATTCTAGCCGGCGGGAAGGCAGTTCGGGGAGATTAGTCACCCCTAAGAAGGATTTATTGCCAAGCGACTAATCTCCCCGAATCTCAACGTGTGCCCCTGCCCTAAAAGGAGTGGTTCACCTTTATATTAACTTTTAGTTTGTTATATAATGGCTTATTCTAAACCACTTTTCAATTTTCTTTCCTTTTTTTTTTTTTGGATAGTTTTTGAATTATTTGACTTCTGACGCCTTCCAGCTTTTCAAATGGGGGTCACTGACCCCATCTAAAAACAAATACACATTTATTGTTATTGCTACTTTTTATTCCTCATCTTTCTATTCACCCTGTCCTATTCATATTCCAGTCTCTGATTTAAATCGATGTGTGGTTGCTAGGGTAATGTGGTCCTTAGCAACCAGATTGCTGAAATTGCAAACCGGACAGCTGTTGAATAAAAACACAATTAATAAAAATTGCAAATTGTTTCAGAATATCACTCTCTGCATCATACTAAAAGTTCATTTAAAGGTGAACAACCCCTTTAATTTTGTGTAGGGGTTTTCTCTCTGTACTGGTAATTTAACTATATTTTCCTGCTCAAAATGCTCTGCAAAATCAAAAGGATGGAAAATGAAAGTATCCGCTCACAAATTCAAATGATATTTTCAAAAACTTAAATAGTTACATAATTAAATCGGGTTGAAAAAAGACATCAAGTCCATCAAGTTCAACCTCTCTAAATAAAAACCCAGCATCCATACACACCCCTCCATACTTTCATATAAATTATATGTACCTATACTAACGATAGAGTTTAATATCACAATAGCCTTTGATATTATGTCTGTCCAAAAAATCATCCAAGCCATTCTTATAGTCATTAACTGAATCAGCATCACAACATCACCCGGCAGTGCATTCCACAACCTCACTGTCCTGACTGTGAAGAACCCCCTACGTTGCTTCAAATGAAAGTTCTTTTCTTCTAGTCTAAAGGGGAGGCCTCTGGTACGGTGATCCACTTTATGGGTAAAAAGGTCCCCTGCTATTTGTCTATAATGTCCTCTAATGTACTTGTAAAGTGTAATCATGTCCCCTCGCAAGCGCCTTTTTTCCAGAGAAAACAACCCCAACCTTGACAGTCTACCCTCATAATTTAAGTCTTCCGTCCCTCTAACCAATTTAGTTGCACGTCTCTGCACTCTCTCCAGCTCATTTATATCCCTCTTAAGGACTGGAGTCCAAAACTGAACTGCATACTCCAGATGAGGCCTCACCAGGGACCTATAAAGAGGCATAATTATGTTTTCATCCCTTGAGTTAATGCCCTTTTTTATACAAGACAGAACTTTATTTGCTTTAGTAGCCACAGAATGACACTGCCCAGAATGAGACAACTTGTTAACTACAAAAACCCCAAGATCCTTCTCATTTAAGGAAACTCCCAACACACTGCCATTTAGTGTATAACTTGCATTTATATTATTTTTTCCAAAGTGCATAACCTGCATTTATCAACATTGAACCTCATTTTCCAGTTTGCTGCCCAGTTTTCCAGTTTAGACAAATCACTCTGCAAAGTGGCAGCATCCTGCATGGAACCTATAGTTCTGCACAATTTAGTATCATCTGCAAAAATAGAAACAGTACTTTCAATGCCCACCTCCAGGTCATTAATAAGTTGAAAAGCAAGGGACCTAGTACAGAGCCCTGCGGTACTCCACTAACAACACTGGTCCAATTAGAAAATGTTCCATTTACCACCACTCTTTGTAGTCTATCTTTTAGCCAGTTCTCTATCCAGGTACAAATACTATGTTCCAGGCAACATTCCTTAATTTAACCAGTAACCTTTTGTGTGGCACTGTATCAAATGCTTAAGCAAAGTCTAAGTAAATCACATCCACTGCCATCCCAGAATCGAGGTCTCTACTTATCTTCTCATAAAAAGAAATTAAGTTAGTCTGGCAAGATCTATTACGCATAAAACCATGCTGGCACACATTCATAGTATTATGATTTGCTATAAAGTCCAGTATCTGATCCTTTAACAACCCTTCAAAAAGCTTTCCTTCCGCTGACGTCAGACTAACTGGATCAAAATGTTTGGTATTTAATAAGCATAAAAAACTTGAATGTAAAACGTCTGCGTCTAAAAGCTCGCGTGTTCATGTAGAAGTCAATGGGAGTTATCCTAGGCAAAATTGCAGCTATTTTTTTTGAGGGTTTTTTTAACTTTATATTTTTTTTGAGCTTGTAAATAGGGATGGGCGAATTTGAGCCGTTTCGTTTCACCAAAAATTCGCCGCTGGCAAATTGTCGCCGACGCCCATAAAGTCAAAAAAATTTTGTTGCACGGCGACATACAAGTCTATGGCCGTCATTTCCATGGCGAAACAAGGCGAAAAAATTCGCCCATCCCTACTTGTAAACACACAAATTATTTTTTTTTTTTTTTTTTAGTTTTATTCACATTTGTATTCGATCAAGGTTTTTAGATTCAGATTTTTTAATAAATAAGCAGACATTCAAAAACATTTTTTGAATTTTGAGTTTATTCGAGTTAGCAAAAACTCCCAAAACCTCACCAATTAGATTTTTGATAAATAACCCCATTAATCTGCCAATATTTGTTTTTAAAGAAAAGCTAACCAGCGAAGCAGCTGCTTTGGGAGAACATTCCAAACGAGTCAGAGAACACAATGTGGCCCTTAAAAAACTGAACAAAAGCTTCAATGAGGTGAGTTGTTGGTGCTCATGGTGTTCTCTTTTATATTCACAGCCAGGAATCCGACCACAGAGACTACTAGTGCTCCTTCCTTAAAGGGGAACTATTGTGAAAATTAAAATTTTATATAAGCTTCATCAGGCTAAAATAAGAAATTTGCTAAATACAGGTGTTATCCAGAATGCTTGGCAACAGGGGTTTACCAGATAAGGGGTCTTTCCGTAATTTGGATCTCCATACCTTAAAGGGGAAATATTGCAAAAATGTAATATAAACTTCAGCACACTGAAATAAGAAGTTATCTAAATATAATCAATTAAAAAATATGTGTATTGTTTCTGAAATAATCAAGTTTATATTCACTATTCCTCTCTCAGCATCTATTATGTTTATGATAAGCTTCATCATACTGAAATAAGACGTTTTCTAAATATAATCAATTAAAAACGTGTACAAATTCTGGAGTAATCAAGTTTATATTCATTGTCCCTCTCAGCATCTGTTTCTCCTCATTCTATCTTCATGCAGCAGTTGGGTGTCAGATATTCATTGACCGTTATATCCAATATATCTTATAGGAGGGCTCCTTTTGCCTAGAAGATGTATTGGAGCTCACTCTATTAAAATCACCAGACATTATGTCTCTCTACATGCAGAATTTGTGCAAAAGGCAGTTGTTATAATAGATTTTGTTTGTACTGGAATCAGTTATTTGAGTGAGCTCTAATTCATCTGCTAGGAAAGGAAGCCCCATAAGATATATTGGATCTAACTGTCATTCAGTATCTGACACCCAACTGCTGCATGAAGAGAGAATGAAGAGAAACAGATGCTGGTAGAGGGACAATGAAGATAAACTTGATTTCAGAATTTGTACCCATTTTTAATTAATTATATTTAGAAAATGTCTTATTTCAGTATGATGAAGCTTATAATAAAATTTCATAATTACACCCGTTTCATTCTATGATGTCACGTGAAAATCATATTTACAATTATTTTTTTTTAACATTTATGCTGAAACGACAGTTCAGTGTAAAGATAGCCCTTTAGAAATAATACGACATTACTTGAGGCAAAGCAACATGTGCACATATATATTCTCAAAAAAAATGACCAGAAAATACTTTCTGACTTTTGCTCTTTTACAGGTCCAGTCGAGACTTGAGCGTGTGGCAGCTATAAGGCCCGGATTTAGCCAAGTGAACCTATGAAGCATTTCCAGAGAATCTTTGAGTTGACATTTTGTATGAATACAGTGCCATTGAATATGGCTTTGAGAACTGTGTTCTAACAGTCGTTACCATGATTTATGTTTCCCGGATGCTGTACAATATAGAATTAAATGACAAAAAAATTCATTTTTTTGCCATAGCAAGGTCAAGTCTCCCAAAGGTGAGAACTTCATCCCATATCAGGAAGTGACCCACACAATGTGCTGCTTTATATTCTAAACCGTATATATTTTGGTTGTCTTAGGAGCCTGTAGTAGGCAGATGTGACCATGTGAAGAGTACTTCTTTCATTTGCTTTGTGATTGGATTATTTGGAGGTAGACATATGTAAATATTTTAATTGCATGCTGGGGTCCTCTAGTGACCAAATAGAGGTATAGCCTCATATTGTACAACAAATCCCAAAAGCATGCTTTTTTTAAGATAAAAACTATAATTTTATTACATAATTTAAAATGTCAAACAATCCCCACATGGAGCCTAACACGTTTCGTGCTTACCTAGCACTTAGTCATAGGCAATCTCTGATAGCTCAGTTATTTTTAATCCTTAAATACCATCTCTCATAGACCCTCCCTGACTTTTAACTTTGGGACTGCTAAAACAGGGCATTCTGCAGAACAGCAGTCTTTGAAAGTCAGAGGAGCACTTAGGGATGCCCATTTATCGAATTCATGTGAGGTTTTTTTTTTTTTTAACTGCTATAAATTCAAATATACTCAAAATTCGATTGGGAGGGTATTTAAGAAAAAAATCAGATATCTAAAACTTTAACGAATTTTACCGACCTGAAGATACGAATCGAATTTGATTTATTCAAGTTGAGTTTTTACAGGAAGGCTAATAACATCTTCAAATTGGTCACTGGACCTCTCACATTGACTTATACATGAACTTGGCTGGTTCAAGGTGGTGCATAGTTGAATTTAAATTATTACCAGGGTATTGGTTTGATCTTGAAATTATAATTAGATTCGAGTTTGGATAATTTGATGCTTAAAGGAGAACTAAACCCTAAAGTTAAAAAATCCCTACCCTACATAGACCCCCCCCAGCCTAGATGCTACCCCGGGCAAATGCCTCTAACTCTTTACTTACCCCTCGGTGCAGATTCTGTCCAGCGGAGTTCACGGGCGCCATCTTCAGCCGCTTCGTTAATCTTCCTAATGAGACCAGCAGTTTTCGTGAGTTTCAGCGCATGCGCTGTTGTCGCAAAACAGAAAATTGCTCCAACTGCGCATGCGTCGATACGCCAGCATCATTCCGAAGATTACCGAAGAGAAGAAGATGGTGCCTGTGAACTCCGCTGGAGAGAATCTGCATGGAGGGGTAAGTAAAGAGTAAGGGGCATTTGCCCGGGGGCAGCAAGGCTGGAGTGAGGGGGGTCTATATTGGGTAGGGGGGTAGGGTTTTTTTAACTTTTGTGTTGAATTCTCCTTTAATAAATCTGCCCCTAACTTTAAATCAGCTAATTATTTTGGTTTATGCCAAAATAGGATAGATCCCCTTTAATGATTCACAAGTGCAGGCCAGGTGTAAGGCATTTTTTGGGCAAATGTTTAACAGTGTTTGGAAGCGACAAATGTTCAAAGGACATGGTTAAATAGAGAGAACCTCAGTTGCAAGTGAAAAGTGTTTTTTTCTTTTCTAATGGGAAAATGCCTCAATATATAAAATATCTTTATCTTTATGTCTATAAGTGATACTACAAGTTGCATGATGTTTACCATGAGTTTTGCAAGAGTAAAGGGCATGTAATGGCAAAAAAATGGCAAAATAAAACATCTTTATATAGTTGGGTGCGTTTGGGCGGCCCAAACGCACCCAACTATATAAAGATGTTTTATTTTGCCATTTTTTTGCCATTACATGCCCTTTACTCTTGCAAAACTCATGGTAAACATCATGCAACTTGTAGTATCACTTATAGACATAAGGAGGCCAGTACAGCTGCACAATCCTACCAGGGACACACACACATTGCATAGCTATATATAAGAATAAGACTGGCCTTGGTTATAATGTTGACAATCTTATCAAAGGATATTACAATCACTTTGTCATTAGTGAATAAGTATAAACTAAATATGCTCTTATGCTTCAGAAAATTATTCAACTGGGGATGGGAAAGCATAACACTGTCCTTCAAATAATGTACAGGCTGAAGTCTAGTTGGGCTCTAGTTGCCTTTTAACAGTCAATGGATTTAATGTGTTCAAATCCATGCAGAAAATTATTTCAATACTAGACATTAAGCCCGTTAAATTAACGGGCGCTAGAACATATGTAGAAAATTCGCCAGAGACGGTCCGTGGGGCACATGCGCAGTAGCACAATCCCACGGACACAGGGACTGGACGCAGAGACACTTCAACTTTATTATATAGGATTTCCCCAAAAAAGTACAACCTAAAAAAGTTTTTCATATGAAGCCTCTAGTATAGTTCTTGGTATCTACTATTAAATGTAAATATATATGTACAGAGACAACAAATATCTTGCATTTCCTGCACCATACAGTGGTGTGAAAAACTATTTGCCCCCTTCCTGATTTCTTATTCTTTTGCATGTTTGTCACACAAAATGTTTCTGATCATCAAACACATTTAACTATTAGTCAAAGATAACACAAGTAAACACAAAATGCAGTTTTTAAATGAGGGTTTTTATGATCTAGGATTCTAGGGAGAAAAGAAATCCAAACCTGTGTGAAAAAGTAATTGCCCCCTGAACCTTATAACTGGTTGGGCCACCCTTAGCAGCAATAACTGCAATCAAGCGTTTGCGATAACTTGCAACGAGTCTTTTACAGCGCTCTGGAGGAATTTTGGCCCACTCATCTTTGCAGAATTGTTGTAATTCAGCTTTATTTGAGGGTTTTCTAGCATGAACCGCCTTTTTAAGGTCATGCCACAACATCTCAATAGGATTCAGGTCAGGACTTTGACTAGGCCACTCCAAAGTCTTCATTTTGTTTTTCTTCAGCCATTCAGAGGTGGATTTGCTGGTGTGTTTTGGGTCATTGTCCTGCTGCAGCACCCAAGATCGCTTCAGCTTGAGTTGACGAACAGATGGCCGGACATTCTCCTTCAGGATTTTTTGGTAGACAGTAGAATTCATGGTTCCATCTATCACAGCAAGTCTTCCAGGTCCTGAAGCAGCAAAACAACCCCAGACCATCACACTACCACCACCATGTTTTACTGTTGGTATGATGTTCTTTTTCTGAAATGCTGTGTTACTTTTACGCCAGATGTAACGGGGGGCGCACCTTCCAAAAAGTTCAACTTTTGTCTCGTCGGTCCACAAGGTATTTTCCCAAAAGTCTTGGCAATCATTGAGATGTTTTTTAGCAAAATTGAGACGAGCCTTAATGTTCTTTTTGCTTAAAAGTGGTTTGCGCCTTGGAAATGTGCCATGCAGGCCGTTTTTGCCCAGTCTCTTTCTTATGGTGGAGTCGTGAACACTGACCTTAATTGAGGCAAGTGAGGCCTGCAGTTCTTTAGATGTTGTCCTGGGGTCTTTTGTGGCCTCTCGGATGAGTTGTCTCTGCGCTCTTGGGGTCATTTTGGTCGGCCGGCCACTCCTGGGAAGGTTCACCACTTTTCCATGTTTTTGCCATTTGTGGATAATGGCTCTCACTGTGGTTCGCTGGAGTCCCAAAGCTTTAGAAATGGCTTTATAACCTTTGAAATTGAACTCAGGTGTGATAAACCACAGTTAAGTTATTTTTTAACAAGGGGGGCAATCACTTTTTCACACAGGCCCATGTAGATTTGGAGTTTTTTTTCTCCCTTAATAACGTAAAACTTCATTTAAAAACTGCATTTTGTGTTCAATTATGTTATCTTTGACTAATAGTTAACGGTTTTTGATGAGCAGAAACATTTAAGTGTGACAAACATGCAAAAGAATAAGAAATCAGGAAGGGGGCAAATAGTTTTTCACACCACTGTATGTAAAGAAAATTGTTATTTGGCTAAGAGGCTTATATTGGAAAGTATATGCAGTCTTTCTGGTCAATAAGTTTAAGCTAGAGATAACGAAGTGATAAACCTGCTAGGATAACTAGCATCAGGATAGGTTTAAGAACCAGAGTACTATAATTTTGGACTCTACAATACTCTAAAAGGGGCAGATTGGTGTAGAACAAGGACAAATTACTTTATCCTTGTTCCACTAATCTCATTTGCCAGCCCTTATTCTTAGCTCCCATCTCTGCAATTTGATCTAGCCTTTGATTTTTACTATGCTAAAAAAAGCCACTGAAAATTAAACCTGCTGATCCACTATTAGCTGAGTTTTGGAAGATGCAAATAAATGGTCTCTCCCTGCAGATGCTCATATAGAAGGGTAAGGTCTTAACCAAAACTTCTTTCGAAAATTTTGAGGTACTGGTTTCCTAAGTAGTTCTAAGTATATTCATAAACGATGACTTTTTCCCATTGTATGTTCACTGGCCAGAAGTGGTTGTAGCGTCCCCCATACTCATCCCTATAATTGTGGTCTTATGGCTTTAAAAATTGTTGTTTTTGTTGTTCTCTTAATTTTGGTTGGAAGACACTTTTCCCAAGAAAGGCAACCAAGAAGGGAGGTGCCAGACTATGAAAAATATCAATATAGAACTAAAATATATATATGTCCTTGCACAGAATGAACTACCAATAAAACATGGGGTACAGGAATATTATTGGTCAATGTGCTTTGATTTTGTATGTTTGAATAAAGAATTTTGTGCAATCCTTTGGGGGTTGTTTTTTTTTTTTTTTTTGGTTTGGGGTTGTTTTTGGGCTGATTCCAGTGGATTGGCACCTCACTTATTTTCTTAGGTTGTGCATTTCCCATGCTTGTTACTAAACTCGCATGCTTACTGTCAGTGTCATGCAAAAGAGAATTATATGTAAATCTTGTATAAACGTCCTCACTCTCCTTGATGGTGACATTTCTGGCACTATGGTCTCCAAGCACTATGGCATCCACTTTAGATAGAACAAGTAAAGAATGTGGGCATGTACAGTACATGCTATGAATGGAAAATGAACTCTTTTTACATTTCATCTTACTTTGTGCACTCAAAGGTCACAGGATTTTTTTTTCTTGTTTCTATTGTCCTGTCACTTTTTCAGATTTTAAGGGTGATTTACAAACACAAGTCCAGTTACATTTACAGTCCATTTGCATAAAACCCCATTCATTTAAAGTACTTGCTTCAAAATACACTTTTTGCACTTCTAAATAGTTGAGCTCAACACTGCTCAGTCCCTCCTGCCTCAAAGCACAGTTGCAGCTATTGATGCGGAACTACCCTGCAGCTACCTCGGGACCAGACAGTAGATCCAGGGTTCCCTCAGCACCCTGCATCAAGGAGCGCACTTGCTAAAGAAAGAACGGCTCACACTTTACTCTCACAGCGAACACTGGAAATAGCAGATTTGTAATTGCATCTGATTTACAATATGTGAGCACAATTGCCTCTGGTTTTATGCATTGGCTGCAACTGTCAGCTGCACTCCCCCTTGCAATTTTGGCAAAACGATGTCTAAGCTAAAAATTGCACTTTGCTCACTTCACTAGTGGTAGTAAAACACCCTTTTTTAACTTGATTGTCAAGGGCACCATGCAGCATTCCCAAAAAGGTGTGTTGTGTCTTCCACGTAGTTTACACATCAAATTTTTTTAATCGGCTCCATTATATGTTGACCCAATGCAACTACATCCGGCTTGTAAGATCTTACAAAAATCTTCTGTGTAGTTTAGCCCTTAAGGTGGCCATAGCCATAACAATTTCGATCTTTCTTGGAAAAGTTCATTTGTTTCAACACAGACATGTAGTTGCAGAACCGTTATATATACAGGGAGAAACAATAGATTTCTACCTGGATCTGACAATTCAGCACTAACAATGGCCGATGTCCGGGTACCAACGAGCCGACCAATATCCAAGTCTTCTGCCAATATCGGTCGTCTTGTCTCCCACCATACACCCACCGAATATTGTATGAAAGTTTGTTTTGTATGATATCGGTGCGTCTATGGCCACCTTTAGAGTGACAGGAGGACATTAATAGGAAGTAAGAAGGATTAGGGGCAACAGAAACAGCACAATGATTGTAATAAAATCGATATAGAATTTTTGTTACCAAACAAAATTGATATTCAATATCTGAAAGAAATCACAATAGGCCACCAGCAGCTGAGGCACCGAATTTTTGAATTTATATATGGGTAATAGATTCTGAACAGGAAATTGTACAAATAATTTAAAAAAGTAAAGTCCTGAAGCAGTGGCAGGGGAGCTCATACTGCATATCATTTACGGTGAAATGAGGGGGGAAGGCTTATTTGCTGCCTTAGATGTTATTGAAGCCTAATGAGTTATAGAATAGTGTTTTTGTAAGTTTGTTGTGAGCTAAGAGGTTCCAGACAATGGGGTATATTTAGCTCCAAGCAACCCAGTTCAGAACGCCTGTTTATGTGACAACTTCGGACTAAAATATAACTTTTTAATGGAAATATTAATTAAAATATACAATGCACCAAACGTGAACAATTTACCACACCTTAACAAACCCTGAGGAAGCCGTTCACGCAGCGAAACGCCTAGGGCAAGGCGGCATAGATGGATGGTGGTGAGAGTAGCTCCTATCGCTCCCAACGTAGACAGGCGGGTTGCGCCATATGAGAAAGGAAGGGAGGGGGGCAGCCCACTATGGCTCGTCACTTGCCTAAATGTAAAGGCTTTTCTAACATTCAGGTTACATTCATATACTTATAAGGTCTCATCACCTGTCCACCTGTTGCAGTTATTAGCTATATGTATTTTATGGACACGGTCCAGCATTGCGCTATTAAACGCAGTGGGTTTGGTGCATGGTATATTTTGATTAATATTTCCATTAAAAGTTATATTTTATGGTATTGTGCTGGATCAGAGTCCAAAGTCACATAAACAGGCATTCTGAACTGGGTTGCTGGTAGAACCTATGCTCAGACTATTTGAGTGTTTTGTCCTAACTCCAGTTGTTTCTATTGAATTGATACTTTGTTATACAACCTTGCAGATCAGCCTAACATTGTACATTGTATCTACTTGGATGCTTACTACAGTACTTTGTAACATGGGGTATATTTATCAAGTTAGAGATCTCCACAGACCGCTAGAGTGAAATTCGGCCTCTCAACGTTTATTTCTATGGCATTTTTAAAGGCGTATTTTACCGATTGATAAATACTCTTTTAAAATTCCCATAATTCCCAATAAAAATTTCACTCTAGCGGGCTTTGGCATTTTCAGACTTCACTCTTTGATAAATATAACCCCAAATGTTGAATTAAAAAGACAGAAAGTCTCTGAGTTAGAGCATAATTATCTGGCAAACAAATCTAGGTGTATAACTCAATATAGTCAGTAGATGGCAGTAACAATTCACATACAAAAACAAAGTACATGCAGGCTCTGCATCTCAAAGGAATAATAAACAATGCGTCAAAAGTGGGAGAGAAAATATAGGTACAGTGTAGCATGCTAATGGTTTTAAACAGAATAATTAAATGGTGAGTTATAGAATAATGTTTCTTTCCGGAAAAAGAAAAATATATTTCAGAGCAGGAACTAATTATTTGTAGTGGATTCTTCTCCCATCTCTTGCCTCCAATTAATCATTCATTCCTCTGTATTTCTGAGCATTAGTGTAAGGTTATTCTGCTGCAATCTCCACTACATCTGTGCACATGGTTCTGAAGTGCTGGACTGTGTTTGTTCATGCTGTGATATAATCAATAGCACTTTTTGGCCCATATTGCACAAGTTGTAGCACCGGTGTACTCAATGGGCTTTTCCTTTAAAAGGATGCCACAAGCCTGAGTTATTGCTTGGATATCTCGGGATCCCATAGTGAACTAATTTCTCATTGGAACTGCTGGATTGATCTCTTGTTGCTGACTCAGTTTTATTCCTGATCTCTGCTGCTTGATTGTGGCCTCTCTGATTAATTTGTACTGAATCTCTGTTGCTTTCCCAGTCCTGGATATGTTGACCACAATTGGTACACTGGCCTATCATCTACTCAGCTCACCAGCCCTGTGTTTCATCCTCGGCTGAGACCTGTGTAGTGTGAGGCGCTCGTGGACAGCTCCTTACACCTGACCTATCATCAGATGGTTCTAGAACAGATGATGATCTAGAACCAAACATGCCCCTTCAAGAGGCATATCAGGAAGACCAAATGAATTTCTAAATTAAAAAAAAAAACATTGATGGCCAGGCCCCCCCCCCAAGGTAAAAAAAAAGCCTTTGATGGTCAAGGCCACCCCCTACCAGTTAAAAAAAAATCTTGATGGCCAGCCCCCCCAAGTTATAAGAAGCCTTTGGTGGTCAGGGTCCCCCCTATGAGTTAAAAAAAAAAAACATTGATGGCGAGGGCCCCCCGAGTAATAAAAAGTTTTTGGTGGTTAGACCCTTCCCCCACAAGTTAAAAAAGTTTTTTTAAAAATTGGTGGCCAGGGTCCTTCCTAAAAGTTTAAAAAGAAATTGGTGGCCAGGGGTTAAAAAAAATAGACCATAGGTTTCCAGTGGAACTTACCTTTAAAGGTCTTCTTCATTCTCCTTTTCGTCGGATCTATTCGCTGACTTTTGGCAGCTTCTCCTATTCTTCGGATCCATTTGTGGACTTTCGGCGGCGCTCGGGTCTAATCGGCGG
The DNA here is from genome assembly GCF_017654675.1 of Xenopus laevis. Classification (NCBI taxonomy): domain Eukaryota; kingdom Metazoa; phylum Chordata; class Amphibia; order Anura; family Pipidae; genus Xenopus; species Xenopus laevis. The sequence continues at coordinate 143,892,439 of NC_054374.1, read as the reverse complement.
CACTCAGGCTCAATCGACCTCTTTTGCATCCAATCAGCTGCGTTTAGGTCCAACTGGTGGCGTTTGGCGACTAGGGGGCAAGTCTAACAGACGCCCTGGCCCCCCTAAACTACCAGGCCCGGTACATTTGTGCCCCCTGTGTCTCATCCTAATGGCAGCCCTGCACTCCAAATTAGATCTGACAGTGCCGTAACTACCAGGGGAGCAGTGGGTGCGATTGGGCGAGGGCCCGCACCCCCTCAGGGCCCCCCGGCAGCTCGCACGCCACTGAGTTCTTCGGCCGTTTCCGGGCGTTCAGAGGGGCCGGGGGCCCGGCTGCACGTCCCGCGCCAGGGCCCACCCCCCTCTAGTTACATTACTGAGATCTGATTTGATTGTTTGGCTTCCAGACAAAAGATAGAATCTTATGCAGACCTATCAGTAGAGGTCCACATCAATGCACCAGTGTGTTCTACGCCAGTGAGTCCTGCCTGATAGATTAATTACTTTTTCAGAAATCCACCATAGCTCAAGAAAAGGAAAGTTGGAAATCTTCATTAGAGTTTCAGACAGAAAGCATTCTATTTACTGTTATTTTTAATTGCCTCAACACTTTCCTCTGAAGTCCTAGGAATACTCTGACTTCACAATCCCTAATAAATTGATCTTCAGGAAAAATACACCCTACTTTAATTTGTACATCAGTCCTGATACAGATTAATCCTTTGGAAATACTTTAGCTTGTAACAACAAACCGTATAGTTGGGTGGCAGCATTAATCCCCCCGCCTTAACCACTTACTCACTGGGTAACATTTTATTCAGCCTCTCGGTTCACTGTGCTTCCTACTTCAATGTTCATCTTTACTTTGCCTAATTACCTGGCTGGCTCTACGTGCATGGTATTATTTACACACATTGGTTACACTTGCTGTGCTGCAGTTGGGATTAATTTCACCCTATTATTCTTTCGGAATGTGTAGGCTACTTCTCAACTGTTCCTATGTAGGTGGGATCGTTCCTAATCATGCATCCCGAGTAATGGACCTTACTGAGAAATTGCTGGCAACTAACGTAGCTTAGTGACATGGCATAAAACCTCTCAATATCCAAGGTATGTTGGGAAGTATAAACTATGTGATATTCACGTTATAGTTTACACAATATCCTTAATGGGTGCAGAATGTGTGAGTTCAGTTCTGTATCTGTCTGTACTGTATATCAACACTGTGGGGTTGTTTATCGAAATCCGTAACCAAAAATTTGAGGCTATATTTAACAATAAAATCCGAATTTTTAGTGGAACATTTTTCACAATTTTTTTATACCCTGAAGATGGAAAAAGTCTGAATCCGAAAATCCAGCATCTCAGACCTACCACGGTTGTATGTAAGTCAATGGGAGAAGTCCCTATCCTATTTGGAAGTTTCTGTGGTCTGCGCTGGAATTAGCAAAAATCCCAAAAATGTGGCCTTTTCAGGAAAAAGTGCGGAAAAATTAGATCGCCGATCTGATTAAATTGTGCTTTTTTATTAATAAATAAGGTCCAATTGTGGATTCTAGTTTGGTCGGACTTTTTTTTATTGAAATAGTCAGAAAAATTTGGATTTTGATAAATAAGCCCCCAGAGTATGCGTGACAATTACAACCTTATGGTTTACTGTGTTACTCTGGTGATGTGATGCCTGGTTAAAAATCAGAAAGGTTAAGAGGGTAGCAAAACTTGTAGTATAAGTAACTTTTCCTTCTCTCCTCCAGCTTAACTTTATTTAACTAATAAAATATTGTACTTTTACTTTTTGCTCGCAATTTCTTGGGGTAGGACACTTGGGTTGTAGTCATGATGAATAGACAAGAAAAATGTTAAGTATGCATACACTTTATGCGCACTGATATTTATGGGCCCCCATACCCTATATATAACCAGTGTGGATAAAAACAGGCTAATAAAATGGTATCTATAATAAAACACTGGAATGAGTGCAAATACCGAATCATACAGAGCAAATTATGGGAAGCTCTGCGGGATGAAATGAAGCTGTAAGTGACTCACAGCCACTCCTGCTGATAAACTATAAATACTCAGTACATGATAGGTAACCGGCTATGAACATTTATGGCTAATCATCTCCTTAGCAGGTAGCACTTTATTACTACAAACTTTTACAGTAAGGACATATCCCATGGAAATATTAGAGATGTTGTTGGAACTATCGTGCAGAAACCCATTATCCCTGTGCGGGCAGTGCAAAAAGGCATTAAGAGCTCTACCCTTCTAATGAGCCCCTTCCATAAATAAAAGGGGGGGTTCTAATATTTAAAGAGAAAATAAAGAGGGAAGTAAAGTTGGACTACGTCATCTGTCACTCTCCTCTTAGAAGAACTTTTCATCTTCTGTATTTTCCTTCCTGCATTATGATTAATTAAATAAAATGTTGGATTAAAATGTAGCTCTTCAAAACACCCCCCTTTGTTTTGTGATTTAGGAAGGAGGTATGCAGTTGAAATTACCAATTCAACTTATGATTCAGGTACTCAAAAGTATATAGCACAGGAGTCAGTTTAACTTTGAAATACAGTGTTAATAACAAGGTTAAGCATTGCAGCATTAATGTTACACTGTGGCGGCATGTGCAAGGCCTGTCACAGGCACAACACCTATTTTCAACTTCTTCATTTTACTAATAATAATATTCACAGAGGACAGTGTGACATTTTTGTAAAGACAAGGACAAAATGTAGGTGTAAAATATGGCAAATCATTTTTTAAACAAAAACACAGATCAACGGAGAATGAGAATACCCCAGCGTTTTGGTACAATAGCCTGCCCATCACCTCCTTCCCCTTTGGCTCCGATGCACAATGTAAAGGGCTGAACGCGCCGCTCTCCTCTGGGTTTAAAAGAGCAGAGCGGGGGATGTCATTGTGAATGCACGCAAAATTCAAATATTTAAAGGCACAGGTGCCAATTGTCAGTGCTCAATGTAAAGGTTCTTGGGTATGTTCAAAGTTTATTCCTGGTTACTATTCTTGTGTATTGACCCTTGCCTGTCCCTGACCTTGCCTTCTTGCTGCCTGAACTGACCTCTGCCTGTTTCACGACCACTCTTCTGATTTGGTACAGTGTTGTTCCTTCCCAGCGTTTCGGCACAATAGCCCGCCCACCGTGTCCTTCCTCTTTGTCACCGATGCGCAATGTAAAGGGCTGACTGTGCCACTCGCTTCCAGGTTTAAGCGAGCAGAGCGGGTGACGTCATTGTGCATGCGCACAAAATTTAAATATTTAAATACGAGGCGCCAATTGTCAGTGCTCAATGTAAAGGTTCCTTCCAAGTTCCTGGGTACGTTCTAAGTTTATTCCTGGTTACTATTCTTGTGTATTGACCCTTGCCTGTTCCTGACCTTGCCTTCCTGCTGCCTGTTTCACGACCACTATTCTGATTTGGTACTGCATGGTTCTTCCCGATATCGATCCTTGGCCTGTGAACCCGACCTTGCTCTTGTTATTTGCCTTGAGACCTCGTTGCTTGTGTGGTTTCACCTGGCCTGTTTCCTGACTATACTAACTGCTTCTCCGTCCTTTCCATATACTTTTGATTCCCTTGCTTGTCCAGAACTCTCTCCCTGGAGTAGCGGAGTGCTCCACCCGAAGCCAAAGGCCGCTGCTACAGGTAGAAGAGCGGGCTGAGACTGGAATCTTGGAGTTAGCTAGTGCTAAACTCAGGAGTGAATGGATGAATCTTACGTAGTAGGTGCTATGAACAGGGTTTAATCTAGTGTTTCTCAATTAAATTCACTCAAAATACAGACTTCTTTTCTGTCTCTTTAAATGGAATCAACGTGCAGTTGCAAGTAATTTGCCATATCTAAATAACGTGATACCTGTACATCAAATCAAACAGTTTTGAGCAAATTCTACGACTTAATTGTGTTTCTAGGTACTGAGCTGCTCTGATAATTATACAGTCCTTGTGATGTATGTCATACCAGGGCTTAACAGAAATGGAAATTGCAATAGGATAATTAAAAAGGTTTCAGTAATCCAGGCCATAAAATAAGGTGTGGTCATAAAGCAATTCATCAGTCTGAACGCAGATTGAATGTCTGCGCCATGTGCCCTTTTAAAAGCTATCTACAATAAATAAAAGAGATGTTTAACATGGAATTAGCATGAAATATGATATCTAGGGAGTAGTCTTTATAGTCAGTTATTTACACAGATAATAGCTGTAAACATGCCTGGCTTGGTACACAAAATGCTTTGTGAGCTCAATTAAAATGATTGATAACCTCAGACGTATTGTTCATATCTATGAGAAAACATGCACTGAATGCTTCCATCATGCCTTTAATAAACAGATTTTTAGGTAAAAGCTTTAGGTGCCCTATAGCTTTGCCTTTTCCTGAACATATTTACTGCTCCTGCCAAAAACCTCAGTTTTGTTTGATCAATATTCCCATGATCCTCTTGTATTTGTAAGCTTTTGACTAATTTTACTAGAAGGATCAATCAGAACTGTGTATAAGCCATGATGGGCCCATAGTGCCCAAGGTCCTAAGCAAAGAAATGCAATCAATAGGCTGGATTGGGTACTGCCATCTATCTGCCTGCAAGAATACTGGGGGGCAAAATCCGAATATTTTAATTAAAAAAAGTCAGACCAAATTAGAATCCACTATTGGACCTTATTTATTATTTTTAAAGCGTGATTTAATTGAATCAGGTACAAACTCCATAACGTGACCATGTGTTTGTTTAACTGATTCCCTTTACATTCCATGAAGATGGCTAGGCACTCTCTGTAAAGGCTTGTGTAAATGCATTGGCACTACATAAAGAAAGGATAATAATAATTGCAGTCATGTAGGAGGCAGCTGTAAAGGGACCTGGTGAGATTGTTGTATGACTCGCAGATTTGGTTCAGGTGAACTGGATTTCAATCAGTAGCATATATGAAGGCTCGGAGAATTGAAACGTAACCTTAAATGGTTTCTGGCATACTTCCAAGATCAAAAAGTTGTGCTGAGTATCTTATAGAACAAAATGTAAGAATGAAGTTAAATGTTTTACCCTGATGGACCGTACCTATTAACTAATACAATAAGCTCCTTAAGCAAAATTCTTCCTTTCATTTGAAGATGGAGGCTGCTCTGTGGTTATAAAACCTATTTTTATCAACTTGGCAGTAGGAGAGTTATCATATGACATCAAAGTGTTATTAAACTGTGAATAGCTGCTTTGGAGTTCAGCGCATTTATTAAGTGCTATTCCAATACCTGTTGTGACCTGCTCTTGGTGCTTAATAGCTTGACTCCTCTAATAAGTGTGAGCAGCCCACTAAAGTTCTATATTTAGCATGTACTGGCTAATTTAGAATTAATGTGGAAGTGGAAAGAAATAGCATGAATCTGCTGGGTTGCTGCACAGAGCATTTTCTAATTTGTAATGTTCGCAGCTCTACAGTATCATTGTTCTAAAATTGCACTTATTGGAGATTGAATGGGATATCAGGCTGTGCAGAGATAGTTTTAGGGAAGAACTGACAGGGCCCGTAGGTTCAGATCTGGCCCCATGAACAGAAAATGCCCTTGGTAGATATCGAACTAACATAGTGTAGGGACCCTGCGATTTGGGTTAAATTATTCAGGCAGTTCCCCTTTAGTATTTGGACACCTAAGGGTCCTTTAGTTAACTCAGGCAGCTACGTCCCTGGATGAGTCCACATTAGTTCACGGAGTCTGTCCACTAGGTGGCACTATGTGATAATATAAAGGGGTTTTGCACCATGTGGTCTGGGTCTGTCCTGGGACTTTGCCTCGCTGAGAGGTACTACAGGTCCAGGTCTGCCGGTGAAGTTAGTTAAGTGTGAGTTAGTGATAGTGAATATGGTAATAGTCACTCTAGGAGTGAGTCAGGAGTGAGTCAGCTACTAGGGTAGCTAGTGAGCAGATGTGGCTCCAACGAGGAGAAATAGTGGGGTTAGGACCCCGTGGTATTTGAACCACTAGAGCAGGGACTACAGTGGGTGAGTTGAGGACCAGATAGGGTGGCAAGACCCAAGACCTTAGGCTGAATACAGTGGGTGAGATGAGGACCAAGTCCAGTGCCAAGATACAAGACCCCAGGCTAAGAAACCCATGCCTTAGTGCTCAACCAGAGGGATAGTGCCTAGTGAGAGTGGTAACTATTCCCCAAGTCTATTGTTGCTGTAACTTTGATACATATTGAATATAGCCCGTCTGCTGTACCTTGTACCCCCTGGAGGGAATATTGGTGTTTGAAGCTATTCTATGATTGCTGTGAACATCAAAGTACTTGTGAACTACTACCTGGCCACTGTTCTCTGTAAATAAACAAGTTATAGTTTACTGCAAAGAAACTGTCTGGCTGAATATCCTGCTGCATTGATCTACACCAGGTACCGGGAGTTGCAGGGAGTTGCACAGGTACACTGGGGGTCCGGGGAACACTACAAGCAGTTTAAGCCTGGTCACACACAGCCCTAATGCACAGCAAAAGTACACTCAAGGGTGTGCTACAATTGTATTATAATTAATACATTAGGGGTGGCATTAGGGGTGGGATTCGTTTCTGCCTTTGCAGAGGGGTCCAGTAAGGGAAATGATATCCACGCACTTGAGCCAGAAATAATAATAAAAATCATCATTGTTCCCACAAAGCAGCAATTTTTCCCACAATTCCAGTATCATTGTATTTCAATAGTGGGAAAAACACGGTGCTCCAGAATAAATTGTATAAATAACTCACTGAGTAAAAAATGTGGTTTGGGTGCACCTGCCTAGTTTTAGGGAGCGGTACGGCAAGGAATGTGTAGAAAAAGAAGGGCCGACCGGCACTCAAACGTTTCTACAGGACCAGAGAGAATAAGTTAAAAATATATTTTTATTTATACAAAATTAAAAGATGTATATCTGCATCTCCATCCGCTCTATGCATTTCGCACCCACTTAGGGCACTTAGTCAGAGCCCATGGGTGCAAAATACATAGGGCGGATGGAGATGCAGCTATACATTTAACTTTGTATAAATACAAATATTTTTTTAACTTATTCTCTCTGGTCCTGGGGATCCGTTTGAGTGCCGGTCGGCCCTGCTTTTTCTTCACATTCCAGTATCATTGTACCCAAGGGGCAAGTTGCATCCTCTGCAATTGTTCCTGACGCATTCAAATGAACACAATTGCGTGTTTAGTATTTTTGTGCATCGGGTACCGGTTGTGACTAAGTTTTTCAGAGTTTTCCAGCCCACAGGGTTAAAATACCATTAGCTGTTGCCTCCTCCCTTGGTTATGTACGTTGTAAAAATGTTCATGTACATTAATGATGATACTTGCATTGTATCTGTAGAATTAAGTCAAATCAGTTGGACTTGCTGTGTTTTTTCCTTAAAGGGATCCTGTCATCGGAAAACATGTTTTTTTCAAAACACATCAGTTAATAGTGCTACTCCAGCAGAATTCTACACTGAAATCCATTTCTCAAAAGAGCAAACAGATTTTTTTATTATCAATTTTGAAATCTGACATGGGGCTAGACTTGTGCCTGCACTTTAGGAGAGAAATGCTTTCTGGCAGGCTGCTGTCTTTCCTTCTCAATGTAACTGAATGTGTCTCAGTGGGACATGGGTTTTTACTATTGAGTGTTGTTCTTAGATCTACCAGGCAGTTGTTATCTTGTGTTAGGGAGCTGTTATCTGGTTAACTTCCATTGTTCTTTTGTTTGGCTGCTGGGGGGGGGAAAGGGAGGGGGTGACATCACTCTAACTTGCAGTACTGCAGTAAAGAGTGATTGAAGTTTATCAGAGCACAAGTCACATGACTTGGGGCAGCTGGGAAATTGACAATATGCTTGACAAAGGGGCGTGCCCCGAAACTTTGCACTGCATTAATACAATTGCAAGGGCTTGCCCTGCTAACTAAATTCATGTGTGCCGGTGATCCTTCTACGTACCTTGGTTGGGTGGTTGCCGATTCCCCTACCACCGAGCACCAGGACACGCTGCTTGGGTTTTGTGAGGTGTGCGGTTTCTCCAAATTGGCTTGAAATTGACAATATGTCTAGCCCCATGTCAAATTTCAAAATTGAATATAAAAAAATCTGTTTGCTCTTTTGAGAAATGGATTTCAGTGCAGAATTCTGCTGGAGCAGCACTATTAACTGATTCATTTTGAATTTTTTTTTTCCCATGACAGTATCCCTTTAAAGACGTTTCACCAGTGATTCAACTGGCTTTCTCAGTTCAGAATAACTGCACTTAATACAGCAATACAAAAGGGCAAAGAGCATGTTTGTACCTTTAATGATTGGCGTCATTGCAAGCAACATTGGCATCAATTTTAGTATGACCACACTAGCACGTGCGGAGCAGTTTGAGGCTTCGTACATTTTTTGAGTACAGTAAATAGAACACCTTTGAAACCTGAGTTAGAAAATGAAAGAGTATTGATAAACATTTGTGATCATTAACATTGCATGCTACGTTTATTATTTGCAATATTTAGGTATAGGGTGCCTAATTTAGAATTTGCATGCAACTTACTAATCATGCAAATCTTTGCACCTCAAATGATTTCATTTTTTAATTAATAGTTTTCTCTGTAATAATAAACCAGTACTTTGTACTTGATCCCAGCTAAGAAATAATTCATTCTTATTGGAGGCAAAATAATCCTATTGTGTTTAAATTCATTTAATGGATGTGATGTATGTGGATACAATAGAAAGACCCCTTATCCGAGCTTATATATTCCCTACCTGTATATCATTTTATTTTTAACCAGTTATGAATTTTGGGATTTATAAAGAGAATTGAGATTTTCAAAAGATCTTTGTTTGCTCAAGGCATTCATGAATTCCGTTCAGGTTCTGCAATCAGAATGGACCTGCCAACCAGCACATTTCTATAACGGCAAATTAATGTGCTTGTCAGTTAGTTATCTGCGTATTAATCTTCATTGTTTCTCATGTCATAACACGTTATGGCGTCAAATCTCTTAGGTCTTGTTTAATAACATTTGCATGCAAACTGATTTACTGCACCTTAATACCAGATGTTTATTATATCCGGAGTTATTCTAGTGGTGCGGAGATAAACAGACAAACAAATTCATGCCATGTCATGTTGCTTCTTGTACATCTATTGTATCTATTCCGCTTCTGCTATTGACAATCTGTAGTCCAATAAACTCATTTTTGCATGAAGTCTATTTTATATGAACCTGGTATTTTGATGAGCTCTCTCCCATGGCAACTTATGGATTAAGTTAGTTTCCATTATTTTTGCTTCAGTAAATTCTTTCTGAATTTAAATGACATTTTACATATTTCTATTCTACCTACTGCAAATATCCACAATTAAATTGCTCTGTGTCGGGTAGAAATATTCCTCGGACAGATAATTAGATTGTAAGCTCCACTGGGGCAGTGAGTGATTTAAATGAGGAACAACAACCTCTGCAAACCACTGTGCAAATGTGTAGGCATTATATAAAAGGATGATAACATAATGAAATCTACATTTCCCTCTGTAATGGCAAAGATACTATAGTAACACACTGCAACAACAATTAGGTTTACTTTATAACACCATGGGGCAGATTTATCAAGGGTCGGATTTCTAGGGTTAAAAAACCCTCGAAGTAAAATCCTTAGAATTCGAATATCAAATTCGAAGGATTTTAGCGCAAAAGCTTCGGATCGAGCGATTAGAACGATTTTAATCGATTGATCAAAGGATTTTTATTCGATCAAAAAAATCTTAGAAAAGTGCTGGGTAAGGTCCCAATAGGCTAACATTGGACTTCGGTAGCTTTAATTTGGCGAAGTATGAAGTAAAAGTTTTTTTTTTAAAGAGACAGTACTTCGATTATCGAATGGTCTAATGATTTTTACTTCGAATTGTTCGATTCGATCGAATTTGACCAATTTGATGGTCGAAGTACCTAAAAGATTACTTCGAAATTCGAATATTTTTTGATTCGAACTAGTCACTCGAGCTTAGTAAATCTGCCCCCATGTCTTAAGTGTAACTTGTTTCTGAAAAGTTTTCTGAAAAGTTTGTGATAAAGAATACCACTTTGGTGTGATAGACTCAGATTTGATCATATATTAAAAATGATTTTTTTTTTCTCTGTAGTAATAATAAAATAGTACCTTGATAGTTCTTGATCCTAACTAGGATATAATTAATAGGAATTCACCAGACCTAATTCAAAGGCTCGCCTATAACACAGAAGCCAGCCAATAACCTATATTATTCAATTTTTAGTGCCGAAATGATCTTGTGAAAACATTAAAATTGAGTGAGGCGAAAATGTAAGCAAAGTGCTTCCATATGGATTCCTCATTTCTCTTGAGAATCACAAGTTGAGCTTTGATCTCATCCAATTCTTTTCTCAAATGGGCCATATTCTCATTAATATTCTGTATAGCATCCTTGGTGTCCTTATGTTCCATTTGAAGTCCAGCTATTTTATCCATTAGCTTCAGTGCTACTACCCTTGATAACTCCAGTATCTGCTCAGGATTTGCTGCTTGTTGGACGCTCAATAAATCTATTAATAAAGCCAACTCACCACTTTGCCAGGGAAAGTACCACGACTGCTATTAATACAGAAAGTCATAAGGACTTTGAAGAGTCTATAGGCCAAAGCTTGTACTGCTGGAGGTTGTGGGGGAGATGCATTATCTTAAAATCAGAGGAAGATTTAGCTGCAGAATTACTTGTTTGTCCTTTCGTAGCTCGGATACCTGAGCTTCTATGAGGTTTCTTTAAAAGGTTTTGATCCATCATCATTTAACTGTTAAACTGTTATTTTCTCTCAAGTTGATTGAGACAAAATAATCGATGCTTTCTCTGCTGGGAAGATGGAGATGCTTTCAGCAAAGCAACAGATATATTATAACCAGGTGACATGAGAGATGTTGCATTGTAACATCATCAGCATTTCACAAGGTTATCAGAGCAAGAGATCACTGATCAGCAAGTTGCATTATAAATGCTCCATTAGGACATCTTCAACGGTTCAAGTAGCAATTAGCTGCTGAATAGTGAAGAATCCGGTGTCTAGTTATGTAATAATATCAATCATGATAGATGATGGACTTGTATCAAGTAAAACATTTGGCCAATCACACGTACAGTATATATTAAAAGGTAAATAATCTTAGATATAATTGTTACATTTGAAGTTTTAGAACAGACTGGGTAATTGTTTTCTTCTCTGTTCACATTCATTTGTCAATCACAATTTTTAAACTTCTATAGACCAAGAGACCGAAGAAGTTATAAAGTCAGGATCTTCAGGGCCGCTGCATTCGATGACTGCAGCCCCTCCTTTTTACTCATGCAAATTTTCATTATCGGGACCGGAGCAATGGGGATTGGCGCATGGGAAATTTTAAAAACTATTATTTTATTTCCTTCTATTGTGTATACATGGGCTTCTGTATCAGACTTCCTGTTTTCAGCTTAAAGGGGAAGGAAACCTAGTCGGCGCAAACCCCCCCCCCCCTCCCATTTGTTGCCCACCCTCCCTCCTCCCCCCTGGCCTACCTGTCCCGCTGGGCAAATGCCCCTAACTTGTTACTTACCCTTCTGCGCAGGTCCAGTCCAGGGAGTTCACAGACGACATCTTCTTCCACGCGATCTTCTTCCTGCTTTGAATGGCGCATGCGCAGTAGGATCATTTCGCCAGTACGATCTACTGCGCATGCGTGTGACTTTTGGCGCATGCGCAGTAGATCCGTACCGGTGAAATGATCCTACTGCGCATGCGCCAAATGCCGTTCAAAGCAGGAAGAAGATCGCGTGGAAGAAGATGTCGTCTGTGAACTCCCTGGACTGGACCTGCGCAGAAGGGTAAGTAACAAGTTAGGGGCATTTGCCCAGCGGGACGGGTAGGCCAGGGGGGAGGAGGGAGGGTGGGCAACAAACGGGAAGGGGGGTGGGGGGTTTGCACCGACTAGGTTTCCTTCCCCTTTAAACTTCCAGGGCACAGGCTTGAGCATGCTCAGTTTGCTCCTCTCTCCCTTCCTCCTCCCCTCCCTGCTGTAATCTGAGCCCAGAGCTATGACTGAGCAGGGAAACTCAGGCTGGATGTGATGTCACACCAAGTTAATATGGCAGCTGCTATCCTAAACAAAAAGAGAGCTTGGGAGCTGTTTTCTCTGGTATGGTAAAACATTCTGCAGAATAAATATAGTGTTATGGCTTGCACTATTGTGGCTAATCTATTGGCAATAAACTGCTTTAGTACCTTTCCTTCTCCTTTAAGCTTGCATTAACTGAAAAGAAACAGCTAGGTTTTCCTTCATTTCTTATTCTTATTCTTATTCTCATTTTCTTATTATTAGCCAGTAGTTTACCAGCTAACCAGCTAGTATAATACATTTAGGGCTATTCCACACGGGGAGATAGCGACGCGTTTGCGGTCGCGGCGACAAAGCGCCGCGACAGTCGCCGCGACCGGCGCAGGCGACAGTTTTGTATGGGCGCCTATGTAAAAACGCCTGTGCTAACCACACGAGGCGATGCGCTTTTCAACAGTCGCCTGAAAATGCCTCGCCAGGCGTCGCTATCTCCCCGTGTGGACTAGCCCTTAGGGCCAAAGGCACTTAGTTTGCTCAGGAGCAGTAACCCATAGCAACTAATCAGCAGGTATAATTTAATGCTCACTTGTTTAAAAGCAAACATCTTATTGGTTGCTATGAGTTACTGCTACTGGACAAAGTTAATGCCTTTTATTTATTACATATGAGGGAGAGTGTTAAAGGAGAACTAAAGCTTAACTAAAGAAGTAGCTAGAAATGTTGTACATTATATTTTGGGCTTCTGTACCAACCCAAGGCAACCACAGCCCTTTAGCAGTAAAGATCTGTGTCTCCAAAGATGCCCCAGTAGCTCCCCATCTTCTTTTCTGCTGAGCTTTGGGACCCACTCACAATATACAGTACACATAGAATAGAATGTCATAATATAAGGCTGATTAGTAATTAATACAGATAATTACTACATGGCAGCACAGAAACCAGTGCAATTAGCATCAGAATTTAATAATCAGCCCTGTAGCATCAACTTATATTACAGGCCAACCTCATTTTCTGCTGGATAATTAGTGACGACCCCTAAGCTTAGCTTCTCAACAGCTGCTCAGAGCCCACTGAGCATGTGAGTGTCACAGACACTTTCCAAGATGGTGACCCCCTGTGACAAGTTTGAATTCCTGGATCATTGCTGCTGTTGACAAGCTGAAACTTTAAACTGGTGCAATAAGTTCACTATTTAAAATATAGCATTTTTAGTGTTTAGTTCTCCTTTAATAGTCAGTTCTAGTATAAGTAATTCTAAAACAACTGGACTTGCTGAGTAATCATTGAAGACGTTTCACTACTCGTTCGAGCAGCTTTTTCAGTTGAACTGAAGACGGATGAGTAGTGAAGGATCTTCAATCATTACCCAGCAAGTCCAGTTGTTTTAGAATTACTTATACTAGATTTACCCTGACCTGGATGAATGAAAATCTTCATAGTCAGTCAATGGTAATATATATATATGATATACTTATCTTTGATTCTTGACTTGGTTTATAGAATTTAGAAGTGTTAATCTGATATGAGAAGACATTGATACATAGTTATAAATATATAATTCTTTAGTGAAAAACAGTAGCATAAACACACAAATGCCCTGGAACTTTTTTTTACAATTTTAACCCTATGTCAATACTTAAAGAACTGAAAGAAGGTAAATCTGTGTGACTTGGCATGGGAATAGATCAGCCATATTTGAGTTGGGTGACATTGCCACTCTTGCATGCAGGTAGTGTAGAATTATGCTCAGGCTCCCAATCTGGCCGTTCACTTCAAATACAGCCTGGAGTTTGCTGAATAATGTAGAATGGCACCGTTAGATCAAGTGACATCTTTAAATAACAGAACAAAATGAATCTGCCTAGAACTATTGAAGTTAAAAGGCTGGATGATAGATGCCCTGCAGATATCCGATGGAAGAAATAAATAGACTCCCAGCCAATCATCATTTTAATATGCAGCGTGAAATTGCTATTCTAATTGCTTACCTCAAATAGTTCATCAGATATGCAAAGTAGCTTTATATGGCTACACGCTTCATTTAACAATATATATTTGCATGCAGAGCAAACTCGGAAACATCCTGCCTGCAAAATAACGAAGTGTCCTACTAAAATCTGCAAGCAGGGTGGGTAATGGTGCACAGGAAGCCACGATTTTGGAGCCATGTGATTTTCCTATTAAAACTTCATATTGGTATATTACCTAGGGTTTACCATTTTCTGTGACTTAGTAGCAGTTCCGTTGGGGAGTTTTAGCTCAAAGCAGAGACATCTATATTCAGTGCAGCAATTTTGAGCACCATCTCCGTGTTTTTTCTCCACAATGCAGTGTTTTTTTCCCCAGAATTCCAGCATCTCAAGGGGGATGTGATTGGCTATCATAAATAGGAAGCAATTGCTTGGAAGTTCACCTGGCACCATTTCCAGTATTTGGCATGTTTGTGACGTCTGCCCCTATACTTTCAATGCATGTGTGCTGCGTCTATTGAGAATGAGTGCAAAGTGAACCCTGGAGCAGGGCCGGATTTACATAGCACTCACCCCTAGGCCCACTGACATTTGTCACCCCTTCCCCCTACTTTTATTCACCCAAATTTTCATCATTGGGACTAGAGCACCAGATTGGAACACAAGAAATGTAAATAACTATCATATCTCCTGCTCATTCCCCAGTGTTTCTGAACCAATGTGGATGTGGTTGGACAGCATGCTGCCATGCTGCATGTGGCCTTTCCACAAATCCAGGCCTTTCCTGGAGCTACCATCTCATCAGCAGGTGTAACTCCAGGGTTCCTCTGATTTAATAGATGCAACTGCACTCAATTCACACTAAAAGGCAGGAATGGAAGTGCACAGAGGTCATTTTGATGAAAGTTCCTTTAATGAAATAGATTTTACGAACAGCCGACTGTAGGGAGATTGCAACTGCACTTGTGAACGTACAGGGGCCCCATTGTGTTTACAATGGCAGAGCTGTGACACTCTCCTAGGTAAGCCTGTTGTATGATATGTTACCAGGGCCATCATATATCTAAAAAGCGGGCTACGGAGACAATATGCTAGTAGCATTATGCTGTGCAGAATTTGCACACTTATGGCCCTGTCTCTAGTCTCTATGCCTCTACCTACCCCTCAGTGGACACTTATACATAACTCGCAACTGTCCCGTTTCTAGAGGGATAGTCCCTCTTTTGACAGCTCAACCTGCAGTCCCTCATTTGTACTGGAAAGCCCTCTTTTTCTCTGCACTGAAAAGCCATAAAAAGAAACAAAGTTTCTAACTTAATTGGCTTTTGGCAGAGAGCCCAGAACAGCCACAACAGAAGATAAGATACATTTGTAACAATTCAAATGTATCTAGATAAGCAATCTAGATAAGTAAATAAGTAATTGTAACAATATAAGATAACAGGTCCCGTGGGAAAAGTTAGACTCACAGCTTAAAGGGCAATTCACCTTCATTAGCAAAACTGTAATAACTGGAAAAAAAACAGAAATATGTTCAAACTTTTATAACCTGCGAAATTTTGTAAAATGAACATGATAATTAGGGGGTGTGGCCACCAAAACGGGCATGGTTAAACATTTTGCCACGCTACGCGTGGCAACTTTTTTGTTTCTCTTTTTATTTCCAAAATGTTAGGAGGTATGCTTATCGTGTCATCGCTTTCTGTATATACAGTATAAACAACCATTGCACTAAACACATGACAAACAAAACACACAAACACAACTCAAGATTAGTGGACTTATCTATTATTATAAATCTATTAATAAAGCAGACTCACCACATAACCAGGGAAAGTAACACAACTGCTATGAATATACTCACAATGATCTAGCTTGTTGTGCTTCTGCAGAAACTCATAAGGAAGGTGTTTGTAGCATCTGCAGGTCCTGAGCTGTCCAGATTTCACCCGGACAGTCCAGTTTTTGGAAGGGTTGCCTGGGTGAAATAAGGAAATCCGGGCAGGACATTTCATTGAATGACATGGTGTTCAGACAATTGCCCGTCATCTGTCCCACCCCCAAGTCATCCCTCCCCCCTACGTCACCCACCCTACCCCTGACATCATCCAGGACACTGTCGTCACTGGCCCACCCCCTGCCCGTTTTCCCAAAAGAAAAAAGGTGGCAACCCTATGTGGGGAATGTACTATGTACTATGATACTACGGGGCACATTTACTTAGCTCAAGTGAAGGAATAGAAGAAAAAATATTTCGAATTTCGAACGTTTTTTTGGGCTACTTCGACCATCGAATTGGCTACTTCGACTACAACTTCGAATCGAACGATTCGAACTAAAAATCGTTCGACTATTTGACCATTCGATAGTCGATGTACTGTCTCTTTAAAAAAAACTTCGACCCCCTACTTCACCAGCTAAAACCTACCGAGCATCAATGTTAGTCTATGGGGAAGGTCCCCATAGGCTTTCTATGCTTTTTTTGATCGAAGGAATTTTGTTCGATCGATGGATTAAACTCCTTTGAATCGTTCGATTAGAAGGATTTAATCGCTCGATCGAACAATTATTCCTTCGATCCGTCGATCGAACGAATAGCGCTAAATCCTTCAACTTCGATATTCGAAGTCAAAGGATTTAACTTCGACAGTCAAATATCGAGGGTTAATTAACCCTCGATATTCGACCCTAAGTAAATCTGACCCTAAGTGAATTTATCCGAGCCATGAAAGGACAAACAAGTAATATTGGACCTAAACCTTCCTCCTCTATGCCTTAGGGCTTAGGCAATTACTTTCCATTCTACAATTCCTAGTTGTTGCCGCTTTCCCCACATTCCCCCTCTCTCCTCACCATCTAATTGTGTAGCCAGTGCATGGGCATGCACATCAGGTGCCCCATTTTGGCAGATAAGCTAGATTTTGGCATGACCTAAAGCTCCTGCCTGCTTGCTGTGATTGTGAATTCCAAGACTAAAATATTTAAATAATATATATATATAGTGTAAATGGAGTTTATCCTGCTTTGATTCTTGACTTGGCTCATAGCATATTTGAGAAGATTTGAAAAACTCAACTGATTTAATTCACAAAAAAGGTCCACCACAAAAGTCACATTCTTCCAATCCATTATCTTCTAATTCTTAGGGCAAGGCCAGACGTGGCGTTTTTGCAGCATTTTTACGTTGCGGTTTTAAAAAAGAACAGCCATGCGTAAATACGCATAAACTGCACTACCACTGAAACTAATGGAAAACGCACTATGGCAATTCACACAAGCAATTGCAAGCTGAAATCCGCCACAGGACGCCAGTATTGGCGTTTTTTTTTAGCAGAAACACCTATACGTCAAGAAACTACCAAATCAATAGACTCTATGGAATCTGCACGTTTGAAACCACACTTTGCGTAAATATGCAGCGTATTTTAAATATGGCATCCAAATTCTCAATGAGAACAATGAGAAGTGCATGTTGGGAAAAGAATCCTGCGTGCTGAAAAACGCATGAAAAATGCATGTTGATGGTCGCATGTGGTTTTAGTGGCGTATTTACGCCTGGCTGTTCTTTTTTAAGAAACACAACGTAAAAACGCCATGTCTGGCCTTGCCCTTACAAGTGGACTGACAGGCACAGCATCAGCCTGTGACCACACACAAGTTCGATTTTGGTGCAAAAATGCATGCTTTCACTTTCCGCACCAAAATCCACTACGTGACTGAGCTCACAAGCTGACACAGTGCCACCTGCATAGAAAACTCTATGAGCAGCCCTGTATGCCTTTAGCCTTACTGTTACTGGCCTTATAATTACTTAAAGAAGCAACTGCTGCAGAATGCATGCCTGTTACTTAAAGGGGGTGTTCACCTTTGAGTTAACTTTTAGTATGATGTAGAGAGTGATATTCTGAGACAACTTGCAACTGGTTTTCATTTCTTTTTATTTGTGGTTTTTGAGTTACAGAATTTAGATCTTTATTCAGCAGCTCTCCGGTTTGCAATTTCAGCAAGTCCATATTTCCCTAGCAAGCATGCATTGATTTGAATAAGAGACTGGACTATGAATAAGAGAGGCCTGAATGAATAGAAAGGTAAGTAATAAAAAGTAGCAATAAAAATGAATTTGAAGCTTTAAAGAGCATTTGTTTTTAGATGGGATCACTGATCCCCATTTGAAAGGTGGAAAGAAACAGAAGAAGAAGGAAAATAATTCAAAAACTATAAAAAAATAAATAATGAAGTTGCTTAAAATTGGTCATTCTATAACATACTAACAGTTGACTTAAAGGTGAACCACCCCTTTAAAAACAGCTTTATCTCTCTAAGGGAAGACCAAATAAGTCGCTCTGCAATTTGCCAGATTTACATGGCAAAAGCCAATGGCTGTGTGCCCTCCCCAGACACCCTGTGGGCACCCTACTCTGCTAACAACATCTTACATTAACTTGCATGTTATAGCAATGTCTACCTACAGTAGCTCCTCTCCAGAGAGAGAGAGAAAACTGCTGTCACTCACTTGCCAGGCATATATATTGAAACAAGCCTAACAGATGAGGTTCAAATCTCATTGCCAAGCTTTGTTTTAAGCTCTATTGAAACGTAAAATGTGAATATTATCCCCAACACTAGACACTTGGTGTTGCATGCTTCCCAACCTCTGCCCTCCCAATGTGCTAATGAGAAGTGACATGTAGGATATTCACCATTACATTTCTAAAAAGTCTCAACAAGAGATTATTTGATGCCAAAACCTGAAGTGACTAATGAGAACAAACACTGGTACAATATAGATATACAGGCATATCCAAAAATAGAATATATTCTACTTATACTGGCATAAGAGCAGCTCACAGATAAATTATAGACATCAAATAAAAGTTATTCAAATATAGAGATCCGTCAGAAATGCTACGACTGTACGGTTCTTAAAGGAAAACTATACCCCTCAAACAATGTATGTGTCTATAAAAATGTATTGCATAAAGCAGCTCATATGTAAAACCCTGCTTCATGTAAATAAACCATTTTCATAATAATAAACTTTTTAGTAGTATGTGCCATTGGTTAATCATAAATACAGTAGAAAACTGCCATTTTAAAAAATAAGGGCTGCCTCCTGGGATCGTATGATTCACGGTGCACACAAACAAACCATACATGTTAGGTCACATGAGCCAATTAACAGACAGAGTTCTGTCTTTTGCTTCCACACTTCTTCCTGTTACAGTTAGAGCTGCAGAATTTCTGGTCAGGTGATCTCTGAGGCAGCACACAGACCATCACAAAATGGTAGTTCAAGGCAAGAGATGTAAAAGGGCAATATTTACTTAAATACATATACCAGTTTGATAAGATTCTTTAATATGCCACTTAATTTGATATAAATTACTGTATCTGTTGCTCAAGTATTCATTCTGGGGTATAGTTTTCCAATTTTCCGGTTTGGCTTGAAATTTCTGTGGAGGGAAAAAAATTGAACAATGAAATATCAGTGTAATTTTGTTCTATGTAAATGCTATTCAAAATGTTCGCTATGCTTAGTACTATCTGTTTAAATAATACAGGTATGGGATCTGTTATTCGGAAACCTGTTATCCAGAAAGCTCCAAATTACGGAGCTCATAGACTTCATAGACGTCTCCCATAGACTTAATTTTATCCAAATAATCCAAATTTTTAAGGATTATTTCCTTTTTCTCTGTAATAATAAAACTGTATCTTGTACTTGATCCAAACTAAGATATAATTAATCCTTATTGGAGGCAAAACCAGCCTATTGGGTTTATTTAATGTTTATATGATTTTCTAGTAGACGTACGGTATGAAGATCCAAATTACGGAAAGATCCATTATCCAGAAAACCCCAGATCCCAAGCAGTCTTAATAACAAGTCCCATACCTATTTTAAAGTACCTACATACATGTGAATCTTCTTTTCTTCCTTATCTACAGAGGTTCCATGCATGGTGCATCAGCAGGTACATTTTTATACTCTACAGATCATTTGCCATATATGACAGGATGGTCTGTCAAAACCAAACACCAACATAGTATTTGTAGAGACCTATAGGATTAATATGCTCCTATAGCTTTAAATCCCTACCCTTCCTCCTTTTCCCTGGTTTCTGGGCAAAAGCCCATGTATCTAGTCATATTTGCATAACCAGTGTTATTGGCCAAGAGGTGTAATGACCACTTCCTGCCACAATTCAATATAGTGTTGGGAAAGGGGTGGATCCCCCTCTTTGGCTGCTGGTGTCCTTAACTACTTAATGTTCCCATTGACCCTGGTTTCACCAATGCCCAGTAAAGCCATTGCTCTAAAGGGACAGCACCTTTAGTGATTAAGTCGGGGACCAGGGAACCCCATGAATGAAGTTAGCTAGAAATAGGTTATATCTGTTATAGACTCTCTAGGAGAGTAAGATAGAGAGTACAGATAGTAAGAGTAGCTTTGTGCTCCATCAAGGATCTGTAGCAGGGAGTAGCTTCCCAAGGCTCCTAGATTGCCTTTAGTGAAGGGACCACAGTGGATAGGGTGTCAGGCTAGACTCCTTCTCCCTGACCACTCCACTGGGTGGGATCTGGACCACTTTGAGGTATATCTGCCTGAGAGAATTGATGTACTACTTGACTACAATGACTTACGGGAATCACATTCCTCAGCTATGTCATCCAACCTGTTCTAGCATGTGATGTTACATCTGCCTATACCTCATCATATGTCAGTAAACCTGTGGTCATTTGTCTTGAACAAATAAACTACCCTTCTTTTGTTTCACCATAAGAACCTCCTGGTGTCCAATAATTTTCTATTTTACATGCACAGTAGTCTGAGAGTTGTAGTTGCAATACACCCTTATTGGAATCTTCCACTTACCGAAGGCTCTGACCTGAAGTGTTGAGTCGCAATGTAATCCATGCTCCTATCACTAGCTGGACATTAACTCCTTTTGGTCTGTATAGCCCAAGTTCATCCAGGGACAGTCAGAGAATGTCAGTAACTCTCAGTGCCTCTCCAAACGGGCAGTTTTCCACAACTACCTGATAAGTATCAGAGTAACTACGTGACTCTCACAGTAACTGCCAGTCACAGTACAGAGTACTCCAGTCAGAGGCCCACACCTGAACCAGAAAGTTGTGATTCAGGAGTCATAAAGGGCTGAGGCCAGGCACGTTTCAGGGGCTGCTGCCGCCTGAGGCAGCAGCCCCAATGCCGCCCCTCCTCCTGCTCCGCTCTTCTAACTACCAGCGTCGGAGCGGGTGGAGGAGGGGCCGCATCGCTAGTGCAGTGAGCGCTATTGCGCTCGCTGCACTAGAAGAGCCGAATTTCCGTTTTAATAAACGGAAATTCGGCTCTTAAAGTTACCAGAGGCGGCTTTTTGCCGCCCTTGGTAACTGGCCGCTCCGTGCCGCCTGAGGCAAGATTCTCACCTTGCCTCATGGCCGGAGCGGCCCTGGCTGAGGCTGAGTGGAGTTTGGATGGATCATGGATGTAGCCATGTGTTCCTGGGTATTTTTTTTTTACTGAGGCCCCAGTTTGCTTGTTGTCGGGATTCAACTGCTCCTGGGGGAACATGTGACTGATGGGCGTATAATTGGGACCCCTATCTGCTAACTGTTATAGGGCCCCATAATAAATGATAGAGGCCCTGTTTGGCACCATTACTAGAATTACCATCACTGTAAACAGATATGGAAACAATTGCTGGCACAAACATAGAAATAAGAAACATTATAAAAAGGGGTTGTTGATCCTTAAATTAACTGTTAGT
This sequence comes from Xenopus laevis, assembly GCF_017654675.1. Classification (NCBI taxonomy): domain Eukaryota; kingdom Metazoa; phylum Chordata; class Amphibia; order Anura; family Pipidae; genus Xenopus; species Xenopus laevis. Next base: position 143,870,607 of record NC_054374.1, on the reverse strand, counting down.
ATTATATAGAGAGTGATACTTAGAGACAATTTGCAATTGGTTTCAAATGCGTTTTTTTTAGTTATTTTGCTTTTTCATCTGCAGCTCTCCAATTTGCAATTTCAGCAATCTGGTTGCTAAGGTCCAAATTACCCTAGCATTTACCCTGATTTGAATAAGAGACTGGAATATGAAAAGCAGAGGCCTGAATAGAAAGATGATTAATAAATAGTAGCTATAAGAATAGATTTGAAGTCTTACAGAGCATTTGTTTTTTTTTAGATCGGGTCAGTGACCCCCATTTAAAAGCTGGGAAGAATCAGAAGAAGAAGACAAATAATTCAAAAGCTATAAAAACTAAATAATGAAGGCCAATTTGAAAGTTGCATAAAATTTGTCATTCTATAACACTGGTCCCCAACCAGTGGCTCATGAGCAACATGTTGTTTACCAACTCCTTGGATGTTGCTCCCAGTGGCCTCAAAGCAGGCGCTTATGTTTGAATTCCTGGCTTGGAGGCAAGGTTAGTTGCATAAAAAACAGGTGTACTGCCAAACAGAGACTCCTTTAGGCTGCCAGGCTACACAGGGGCTACCAATTGGCTATTCACAGCCCTTGTTTGGCACACCCAGGAATATTTTTCATGCTTGCATTGCTACTTAAAGGAAAACTATACTCCCAAAATGAATACTTGAGCAACAGATAGTTTATATCAAATTAAGTGCAATATTAAATTATCTTATTAAACTCTAATATATATTTAAATAGATATTTCCCTTTTACATCTCTTGCCTTGAACCACCATCTCGTGATGGTCTGTGTGCTGCCTCAGAGATCACCTGACCAGAAATACTTCAACTCTAACTGTAACAGGAAGAAGTATGGAACCAAAATACAGAACTCTGTCTGTTAATTGGCTCATGTGACCTAACAAGTATTATTTGTTTGGTTTGTTTGTGTGCACCGTGAATCATACGATCCCAGGGGACGGCCCTTATTTTTTAAAATGGCAATTTTATATTTAGGATTATCCAATGGCACATACTACTACAAAAGTATATTATTATAAAAATGGTTTATTTACACGAAGCAGGATTTTACATATGAGCTGTTTTATGCAAGATCTTTTTATAGAGACCTACATTGTTTGAGGGGTATAGTTTTCCTTTACTTTAACTCCTTTTACATCTGTGACCCCCCCCCCATTTGAATACTTATTCCACCAATATTGATTTATGTGGTTTAGTTACAATTAAAAACTCAAAATAGCTCCCAATTTTGCCCTTTGCTCTTACACTTGTGTTCAAAAACGAGCCTTTGAGATGGTGTTTTTGTTTAACTAGCTGAGGCCTTTAGTCTTGTTAAATGTTCCTGCATTAAAACAGCTCTGTATGTAAGTGTTGCCTTAGCCCCACAAAACATAATATAAAGTAAATGTTCAGGTCTCCTTTGGGTCATACTCTTGTAGCCATAAAGCTTTATGCCTGTGCCATATAATCTGCTGGAGAGAAGCTCAGTTTGGGATGTACTGCAAACACCGCAACATCTAAAGTTAAAAAATGAGCTGAAAAGCCACTGGAAAGCATGTTTTATATGCTTCAATCCATTAGGTTGTCTTTGCTTGGCCCCAGAGAGCACTAGCACTTTATTACAGTTTATTTCTTCAAGCAATTGGTGGCACTTTTATTTCAACTTTAAGACATTTTTAGAAAGATAATAACTTTCCTACCTACATAACATTTTATTGGCCAGAGGACTGACATTTCCCAGCATGCAGTGCTAAAGATGTTCACGCTGGTTTCCTCTGTTAGACGAATTCTAATTCAATTCTAGTTCACGTTCTTAGAGAGAGAAGGTGAATTTCACCTGAGATACTCCGCTATATAATGTGCAGTATCACAATTTACAACTTTAGTTCAGCTGTCTGGTTTCATTTAAGCAAATGTTAAAGGGATACTGTCATGGGAAAACATGTTTTTTTCTAAACACATCAGTTAATAGTGCTGCTCCAGAAGAATTCTGCACTGAAATCCATTTCTCAAAAGAGCAAACAGATTTTTTTATATTCAATTTTGAAATTTGACATGGGGCTAGACATATTGTCAGTTTTTTAATTATTTGCCTTCTTCTCCTGATTCTTTACAGCTTTCAAATGGGGGTCACTGATGCCATCTAAAAAAACACATGCATCTGTCAGGCTACACATTTATTGTTATTGTTAATTTTTATTACTCATCTTTCTATTCAGACCATCTCCTATTCATATATAGTGATAGTGAACATACACTTGATTATATTCAAAACCATGCAGAATTTTTAATTGTTTGTATTTAGAAACCCCATGTCCCTGAGCAGTCTGGATAACAGGTCCCATACCTGTAACATATAACAACATTAGCATGTAATTCACTTAGCACACGTCTGTTGCAGCTGCTAATGCAACCTGCTATGATAAACCTGGACTTACTTCCACGATCAGGGTGATGATATTTCCAGGTTCTGTGGAATCAATGCCATGGACAAATTAACTAGAGGAGACTCGGTAGGCACAATAATGTTCAGCACAACCAGCGCCGTTTCTGTATGCATTGCCGCCTGAGGCGGCTCCAGTAATGCCGCCTCCCCAGCCCGATTCGATTTCCGGGGGGGAGGCAGCAACGCTAGTGCGGAGAGCGCAATTGCGCTCTCTCGCCCTAGTAAAGCCGAATTTCCGGTTCAAAAACCGGAAATTCGGCTCTTAAAGGAAAACTATACCCCCCAAACAATGTAGGTCTCTATTAAAAGATACTGAGTAAAACAGCTCATGTGTAAAACCCTGCTTCATGTAAATGAACCATTATCATAATAATATACTTTTTTAGTAGTATGTGCCATTGGGTAATCATAAATAGAAAATTGCCATTTTAAAAAATAAGGGCCGCCCCCTGAGATCGTACGATTCACTGTGAACACATACAAACCACATGTAAGGTCACATGAGCCAATTAACAGACAGAGTTCTGCCTTTTGCTTCCTCACTTCTTCCTGTTCCAGTTAGTGTTGTAGTATTTCTGGTCAGGTGATCTCTGAGGCAGCACAGATAGAGTCACGAAATGGTGGTTCAAGGCAAGAGATGTAAAAGGGCAATATTTATGTAAATATATATTCCAGTTTGGTAAATTTCTTTAATATGTCATTCAATTTGATTTAAACTATCTGTTGCTTAAGTATTCATTTTGGGGGTATAGTTTTCCTTTAAAGGCACCAGGAGCGGCTTTTTGCCGCCCCTGGAAACCTAGCTGGCGATGCCACCTGAGGCGAGCGCCTCAGCTCGCCTCATTGGCGGATCGCCCCTGAGCACAACTAAGCAGAAGTGCAGAGAGTATGTTTGGGAATAAGCACCTTAAAGACTAGCCCCTATATACTCATTTGCACATGTGGGTGTAAATGAGGTTTTATATTATTATTATTAGCGATGGGCGAATAAATTTGCCTGGCGAAACTCCCGCGAAAATTCGCAGGTGTCAAAAAAAATTGGGCGCGCGTCCGAATAGTCACTCAAGTCAAAATCGATGTGCGTCAACACAATTTGAACACCCATTGGCTTTAACGCCGGCATCAAATTTGACGTGGGTGCCAATTTTCGAGTTTCACAAATTTTTGAGAATTTCCCGGGAAACTCGCACACTTTTTGGCGAAGGGAAAGGGTAGAAATTCACCCATCACTGATTATTGTTATCATTAATAATAATAATATGTATTTTTAGAACACCAACATATTCCGTAGCACTGAAGAATAAATGGGTTTATACAAAGAATGTACAGAATGACAGAAGGTGAAGAGGGCCCTGCCCAAAAGAGCTTACAATCTATGATCTTTTATAAAGAAATCCTAAAATGTAGGTGCTAAACATACAATAGGTGATTAAACAGAAGCTCAGTTAATCCCCCCAAATATGTTGGTCACAAGACACATAACTTTCCAAGTATAACAGACCTGTGCAACTTAAAGGGATACTGTCATGGGAAAACGTTTTCAAAGCGCATCAGTTAATAATGGTGCTCCAGCAGACTTCTGCACTGAAATCCAATTCTCAAAAGAGCAAACAGATTTTTTTATATTCAATTTTGAAATCTGACATGGGGCTAGACATATTGTCAGTTTTTTAATTATTTGCCTTCTTCTTCTGATTCTTTCCAGCTTTCAAATGGGGGTCACTGATGCCATCTAAAAAAACACATGCATCTGTCAGGCTACACAGTTATTGTTATTGATACTTTTTATTACTCATCTTTCTATTCAGGCCTTTTCCTATTCATATATAGTGATAGTGAACATAAACTTGATTATATTCAAAACCATGCAGAATTTTTAATTGTTTGTATTTAGAAAGTTTATTTTTTGAGTATATTGAAGCTTATATTAAATTTTCATTTTATCCTGGCCGAATCCTGAACCGAATCCTGGATTCGGTGCATCCCTGGCACAAACTAACAAACATGAGGAACTAATAAAAAAACTAATATAAAAACGTTGAAATACCCATGCAAGTTCAACCTTTTTCTTAGCTGGTTGCAGGTAATAGTAATTACCCATTATAAGTCGAATGTAAATGTAATAAATAGCTGCCTTAAAATAAAATTATTACTTATTTTATTTGGTACTCCTGCAAATTTACTTTCCTACATGGGCAGCCATTGGTGCCTGTGTTGTCATCCCAAAGTTCTTCACTAGGGGATAGCAGTATAGACTTTCAGGATAGTCAAGTAGACTACTCTATGCTTCTGATTAGGGAACTCTAAATCCTAAGACGCTGCAGTGAGACAGTGATTCTTTATGGCCTCAATTAGAAGGTTTTTAAGCCTCCTTTTCACAAAATTAATGGATTAAATAATTGCCAGGAGTGGTTACAATTACTTTTAGATCATTTTAGATATGTAGCCAATCATAGGTTGAATGAGGAAAATTCCAAATTATACTGACTTTTTGGTTGAGAGCTGGCAGGGTGCAAATTAGGGGCAGGGAGGGAAATCACGTGACTTTTTGACACAAAACAAGGAAGTAAAAAATGTTTTCCCTTTCCCACCCCTAATTTGCATATGCAAATTAGGGTTTGGATTTGGTTTGATATTCGGCTGAATCCAAAATAGTCGATTCGGTGCATCCCTAGTTATAATATCCTTATATCAATATCAATATCAATATCCTGTATTATTTTTGTATTCTGTGCCTAGGAGAATTATCCTTGTAGCACATCTGCAGTTACTCCCTTATGTTAATTAATTAGATTTATCTAGAATAGTACTGAGGAGGTTCACATGAGACATACTTGCAACAACTCCTTGCAAATGTAAGCTATGGTGTTCTCTGGCAAGGATTTCTGCACCTGACTGTTAATGAGCCCTTTCAGTGATGTTCCGGTGTAAAGCTCAGTTGAAACCTAAAACACAAACAAAGAATGTTTAACACATAGATTTGTGTGGCCTACAATTTTATTGGAAAGTCTGAGGAAATAAGTCAGCGATACACAAGCATTCTGGATGTAAATACAATATCTAGTACAACTGAGAACAAAGTGATCCACATGCACCAGACTCTTTCTTACAAAACTAAATCATATTTGTATCCAAAATTGTCGCTTGTATTAGAGCTGTTGATTGACATGTTGGTACATGAATGTGTAACGTGAATAAACAACTCCTTACCCATAATCCTTCATAATGGGGCATTGTTTTAGAGGCATGATTATAAAATGCCCCATAAAAGCCAACGATGTTTTTGTGGTCAGGTATGTTTCCGAAGATGCCTGTTTTTTTTGAGGATTTCCTTTTGCTTCTAGTTTCAAAGAAAAAAAGTAAAGTTAATTCAATGGATAAAATGACAATTTCAAACACCCCATCCTAACTTGTAGTTTTGAAAAATAACAGATTTGTAATACCCCTATGTGAGAACTGCATAATATGATTGACTCTCAGCTCTTTTATTTCTTACATTTTTTACATTTCTGAGATGACATTCATTCACTTATTTTTACTGTTACATAGTTAATAGGGGTTGGGCTATTACACTGACTGGTGCAGAAATGAGAACATGCCAATATTTTGTTAGTAAGTTCTCTTTCTACAAAAAATCATAATGTAGATGTAACACAAAGCTTATTAGTATCTGATTACAGTAATCGTATCAAGACATGTTACCTTGGTATCCTTTAAGACGGTGATGGCCACCTCTTTCTGCTCTTTATGGTGCCATCCCTGCAACAAAGAAAGAAACTCTATGATTATTACTGTGTGAACCATTATGGGAAAGCAAACAAATGTACTGTGTCGATATGGGAACGTTTATTGGCAGGTTCAGACACACAAGAAAAACACAAAAGGGACAAAACTCTAGAGGGTACAAGCAGCAGAATAAACAGAATCACCCAAACACAAATTACTCCATTTAGACATTGATCTTATGTTATAAATGACACCGTAGTCATCCTCTCCGATAGGCTCGCCGGGCTTCTACATATGTGCTCAGCTTCTAAAAAATAAAATTGTGTTAAAAACATGATAAATACAAAAATGAATATAAGGCAATAGGACAAATAAACGTTCCAAAAAGTGAGAAGTACAGGAAGTGTAGGGGGAACTGGGAATTGGTGTATTAAGGGAAGGCCTTGGGCTGGAATATTTAAGTTGAATCATTAAAGTTGAGCTTTTGCATCATGTGGATGCTTACATATTAAAGGTCAGATTTTAGAGTTTTTTTTAACCGCATCTAAACTCTTCTCTAAAACCACGATTGTCATTGAGTTTATTAAAAAATCCAAATATAAAAAAATGAGAACGAAAAAAAGCACTGAAAAATTAGCTAAAAAATACGAATACCTCAAAAACATATAAAAGTTTACGTTTTTCAGACAAAAAAGAAAAAAAGCTTTAAAATGTCCAAAGTGATTAAAAGCCATCTTAGAAGATAAGTGCAGCTTCCACTGAGTTCTATAGCACCATTAGGGGTTTTCATGGTTTCTACACTTACTAACTCTCAAATTTTTAGAATGTTTAAAAAATATAGGAAAACTATAAATTTTTCAAGCTTCACTTACCGGGTATATCTTTTCAGGTGGATGTTGATTCTTCCGGGAAGACAAAAAAGATTTTTTTTCAGATCAAGTATTTTTGATGAACAGCTAAAATTATAATTGAAGGACAAGGAAAGGTAAATTTACTGGGGGGAATCAATATGTTAGGTGACATAGCTCAGCTCACAGAAACCACTTTACAGCTTTAGATTCGCTGTTATAAGAGGGGTATGTGAAGTGAGTGAGTGAAAAATCACCCTAGTTCACCTTGCTTAAGCTACATACATTATATATAAAGGTAACAATAGAACAAAAAGTGAGAAGACATCACAGTACCTTGGTGGTATTTGTAATGGTGTTACTGCCAATATTGGCCTTTACTTCTGGAGCCGTGTATGGAACAGCTTTTCTAGAAGTAGCGTGGCTCCTCAGTCCCATGGTGGCAGAGCTGAAATCTCCTGAAATTATAGGACAAAAGCAGAATTTGTAATGTTCATTTATAAATGGGACCCACCAACAAACACCATGAAGATAGAAAAAAAATTCTGTTTATTCTAAGGGGCCGATTCACTAACTTCGAGTGAAGGATTCGAAGTAAAAAAAACTTTGAATTTCGAAGTTTTTTCTTTTGGGCTACTTCGACCATCGAATGGGCTACTTCGACCTTCGACTACGACTTCGAATCGAAGGATTCTAAGTAAAAATCGTTCGACTATTCGACCATTCGATAGTCGAAGTACTGTCTCTTTAAAAAAAACTTCGACCCCCTAGTTCGCCATCTAAAAGCTACCGAAGTCTATGTTAGCCTATGGGGAAGGTCCCCATAGGCTTGCCTAACTTTTTTTGATCGAAGGATATTCCTTCGATCGTTGGATTTAAATCCTTCGAATTGTTCGATTCGAAGGATTTTATCGTTCGATCGAAGGAATAATCCTTCGATCGTACGATCGTACTATCTTCGCTAAATCCTTCGACTTCGATATTCGAAGTCGAAGGATTTCAATTCCCAGTCGAATATCGAGGGTTAATTAACCCTCGATATTCGACCCTTAGTGAATCAGCCCCTATGCGTCACTTACTGATCTTTATGTCTCCAGATGATGCCACCATGATGTTGTCAGGCCTCAGGTGGTGATCAATGACCTTGTTTTCATCAAGGTGACTCGGGCCCTGCAAAACCAATAAAGCAAAAGTGAAAATCAAAATATTTTTCATGCTGTTAATGAATTAGATTTATGTAGAATAGTACTGAGGAGGTTTACACGAGACATACCTGCAACACCTCCTTGCAGATGTAAGTTTCACTGCTCTCTGGCAAGGATTTCTGCTTCTTGCTGTTAATGAGCTCTTTCAGAGAAGCACCGGTGTAAAGCTCAGTTGAAACCTAAAACACAAACAAAGAACGTTTAAAAACATGATCAACAAAAAACGGAATTAATATAATGCATTTAAATAGAAGTTAAAAAAAATAAAGTTTCCAACATATGAGAAGCACAGGAGGTAGGGTTGCCACCTGGCCGGTATTTTACCGGCCTAGCCAGTAAAACACCTGCCAAGGCCGGGCCGGTATTACAAATTAACTGACTATGTAGTTGCCGGTAATTTGTAATACCCTTAAGAAAAAGCCATTGGCCCGTGACAAGGAAAGGTTTATTTACTGGGGGGTGTCAGTATATTGGGTAACATAGCTCGGCTCTCACATATACATGTATATTATGGATTGCCAGTTTTTACTGGTACATCTTGGTTAAAAGCGAGATGTTTTGTTACATGAACTGTACCCTAAAGTGCAGGTGCTTCAATGGACATTATATTTATTTTTAACTGTATTTTAATTATCAGTGTTTGTGAGAGAGAGCAGTTTGTTTATACAGAGGGCTTCTCAGTCAATTGGTGATTATTTTAAGTACCAAAAACATTGACATGCCTTGATTCAAACTACAAGCAGATACAATAGTCTTTAAGATAAGAGCAGCTCATTATAAAGAAGGTTTAATTAAATAATTCTGCTCAAACCATTTTAAAGGCTTTAAGGCCTACCTGGTGTTCCGGGGCTTCCACTTGCTCTTCGGAGTTGTTGTATGTTTCAGGCTGGCAGGTGTTTGGGCCTGATTCCTCTGGTATCTCCTATTTAGGAAAAAGAAAATGTTTATTTAGATAAACTGAACCGTTGATTTTAAAGATGAACTGCAACATTCACATTTCTATATTTGTGCCCATAAGTAAGGGAAGAAAGCAGAGCTGTGGAGCGGGATGAATGACTGTTATGTTTGGAACATTTCTCTCATTGCAGGAGTGTGTACAGTTAAACCTGTCTGGATCTTTCATTCTTTGGTTATTTTCTACTTACCTGGCTGGGGCTGCTATCAGCTTGCTATAGGTAACTGCCCATGGGCAAATTTGCCCAGTGTTGATAAATGAGCCCCACAGACTCCTGTTCTTGTGTCCATAAGACCATAAGAAAACTGAATTTGCATGCAATTTGGAATAGTAGATGGGACAGGCTCACCAGGGGTCTGCCTAATTTCCACCCAATGTGAATCTAGGTTTCATACTATTTTATTATTTTGACCATATTATTTTATCTCATCTGACTGATCTTAACATCAGGGGTTTCTGGAGTCTTCTCCTTAGAAAAGAACGTGGATGGAACATGGACTTCTCCTTTAACAGAGCATTTGATTGAATTGCCATTTCTGAAACTGGAAAAGAAAATATAAAATTACATTTAAAAACAAATGGGAAACCAAATGACGCCTTCTGATTGTTTGAGCAGAACGTAAATGTTCTCTGTTGCCATTACTCTTGTGTTTAAGAATTATCGATGTTTACCAGACTGCTGCTGAGTGCTGTTTACACAGAAAGAAAATCAATGAAGTGATTATCTCCCCTAAGCCGGTTCGTTGATGTTACTTTAATTAAAGGAACACATTTCCTACCAACTTGAGGATAAAAAAAAGACGTTAGAGCAATCAAATGGCGCTGGGCTTGAAACATTGCGAGCAGATGTTGTGCTGTTCATTTCAGGCAAACGGAGGCTCGTTGGAAAGAGCTTCTCAAAAAGCGTTAAGCCTTTAAGGAGTAGCAGGCAATTTCTTGTTAGTCATGAAAATTTGCGACCATTGTATTTTTCATCTGTATTTCATTTAGTAATGCTCTTTTCCAATCACATATCATCACTTTGCACATTAACCACAACTTGTGCTGAGATGATTAAAGGAGAACTAACGCTCAACTAAAGAATTAGGCTAGAAATGTTGTACATTATATTTTGGTCTTCTGTACCAGCCCAAGGCAACTACAGCCCTTTAGCAGAGAAGATGTCACGATCGGTACCCAAAATCCAGAACCAATGCTAGGCTCCCTGGCCTCGGCTCTTGCTTCCGCCTTTAACAGCCGCCTTTCACCTCGGGAGGAGCCCTCGGCTAATTGGATGCTGCCAGGTCTTATTAAGAGAGGAGCCAAGCGAAGGGTTCTGGACGAGCAGAGGGACATGATCGTTAGCAAAGTCTTTTTGGGCAGAAGGTCACAGTTCAAGGAACAGACAAAAGAGTAGTCAAATCAGGCCGGGTTGGTGCGGGCAGAATACAAGCGAAGTCGGACAGGCAAGGGTCAAAACCAGAAGTTCAAATCAGAAGAGTCAAGTCAGGCACGAGTAGGATAACAGATTTCGGAATAGTCGGATAACAGACAGAGGTCGGGATAACAGAAGTCAGGCAAGGTCAAAACAGGAATCAGAATATAAACAAAAGGCACCCAGGAACTCAGAAATGGAACCTAACAAACGGGCAATAAGTTTGGATCAGAGGCCCCTTTAAATATTTGAATTTCGCGCCGCTGGCGTGATGACGTCACAAGGCCGGCACGTAAAACAAGGAAGTGCGCAGGCGCGCGTGCCATAGTGAAACCGACGCAGGTACTGGAAAGACTAGGGCTGCGGGTGTCCCCACGGCGGGCCCCGCTAGACCACCATGGTAAGCCCTTACAGAAGGTCTGTGTCTCCAAAGATGCCCCATTAGCTCCCCATCTTCTTTTCTGCTGATTCACTGCACATGCTCTGTGCTGCTGTCACTTACTGAGCTTAGGGACCCACTCACAATATACAGTACATATAGAATAGAAATGTCACACTATAAGGCTGATTAGTAATTAATACATATAATTACTACATGGCAGCACAAAACCAGTGCAATTAGCATCAGAATTGAATAATCAGCCCTGGAACCTCATTTTCTGCTTGATAATTTGCAACAACCCCAAAACTTCTCAACAGCTGCTCAGAGCCCACTAAGCCCACTGAGAGTGTCACAGACACTTTACAAAATGGTAACCCCTGTGACAAGTTTAAAGGAGAATTCAACCCTAAAGTTAAAAAATCCCTACCCCCTACCCTACATAGACCCCCCCCTTCCTCTTCCCCCCAGCCTAAGTGTTACCCCGGGCAAATGCCCCTAACATTTTACTTACCCCTCGGTGCAGATTCAGGCATCAGAGTTTGCAGGCTCCATCTTCTTCTCTTCGGAAATCTTCGGAATGAGACCGGCGTGGCGGCGAATGCACAGTTGGAGTAATTGCATGTGCCGAAACTCACAAAAATTGCAGAAGCGCTAGTCTCGTTCTGTAGATAACGAAGTGGCTGAAGATGGCGCATGTGAACTCCGATGCCTGAATCTGCACCAAGGGTTAAGTAAATGTTAGGGCATGCCCAGTGCAACACTTAGGCTGGGGGGAGGAGGGAGGGGGGTCTATGTAGAATATGGGGGTAGGGTTTTTTTTAACTTTAGGTTTGAATTCTCCTTTAAAGTCCTGGATCATTACTGCTATTGAGAAGCTGAAGCTTTAGGCTGGTGCAATAAATTCAGTATATAAAATATGGAATTTTTAGCCATATTCATTTTTAGAGTTTAGTTCTCCTTTAAGAACAGGAACAAGATAGAGCCAGGGAAGAACTGATGGTAGACTATGAAGGTCACCCAGTGAGATGTGCCCTTTCCAAAAAAAGATGGATTGAAGAAATACTCTTCCCTGTTAGCTTCACGTCTTACAACTGAGAAGGTTTATTTATTTTTTTTAAATTTCTTTTTTTTATTGCTTTTTTAACAAACATACATCCACATCTTGAGTGCATCAGTTTTAACAGCATCCATTCGTTATCTGTTATGCAAAATTGACAGAGAATAGCAAGTTCAAAGCACATGTCAGAAATATGCCGTAGACACAAATTGAATCGTAAGCCTTTACATAGAATGGAGAATTGCCAGAATACCTGGATGTCAACTATCATACAAATAAAATAAAAGAACATAATACCCATCAGTATTGTTTGAGTAATTATTCCACCATTACTTCCCTGGCTAACTTGGGGTGGGGGTGGGGTTAATTAGGGAGGAAGGGGGTTTTGGGTTCCCTGGGAATTAGTTAAATGAAAGTCTAGGGCAGGTAGGTGCTCCGTGATCCAGGGCGACCAGATTTTTTTAAATTTGTTTGGGCAACCTCTCTGTAAATATAATAGCTGGTATGGAGGGACAGCATCATTGACCATTTGTATCCAATGGAGTTTTTGTGGGGGGTGAGCTGATTTCCACCTCATAGCAATGAGTCTTTTTGCCTGTATAAACAGGAAATTAAGGAGAGTCTGCTCTGCAATTGTAGGGGCAGTGTCTTCAACTTGGTTTAATAGTACAGTTTCAGGGTTGAAAGGGACAATAAGCGCTAGGACGAGACTTATTTCCTCTATCACTTTTCCCCAAAATCTCCTTATTTTTGGGCAGAGCCACACCATGTGTATGAAATTCGCTGGGGATTGGGAGCATTTAGGACAAACGTCTGGTACATTAGGGTTTATGAAATGGAGTCTATGGGGTGTCAAATAAGTCCTATGAAGAGAAGGTTTATTTTTAATGTTATCTTTATTTGCCAGTTTGCAGGACCCTGCCAGTTCCCAACCAAAAAGTCAGTATAATTTAGAGTTTTCATCATTCAACCTATGATTGGCTACATGTCTAAAATGATCTAAAAGTAATTGTAACCACTCCTGGCAATTATTTAATCCATTTATTTTGTGAAAAGGAGGCTTAAAAACCTTCTTATTGAGGCCATAAAGAATCACTGTCTCACTGCAGCGGCTTAGGACTTAGAGTTCCCTAATCAGAAGCATAGAGTAGTCTCCTTGACTATCCTGATACTGCTATCCCCCTAGTGAAGAACTTTGGGATGACAACACAGGCACCAATGGCTGCCCATGAAGGAAAGTAAATTGCAGGAGTACCAAATAAAATAAGTGATCATTTTATTTTAAGGCAGCTATTTATTACGTTTACATTCTACTTATAATGGGCAATTACTTTTGCCTGCAACCAGCCAACAAAAAGGTAAATTTGCTTGAAATGGCATGGGCAATTACTTTTGCCTGCAACCAGCCAACAAAAAGGTAAATTTGCTTGAAATGGCATGGGTATTTCAATGTCTTTATATTAGTATTTATATGAGTTCCTCATGTTTGTTAGTTTGTGCTTTTTATGTTCTGATCTTTTAATAAACTGGCATTTGTGGTTTTAGAGAAAATACGTTTTTTTGTAGTTTCTGAAACCAGAATGTTGATAAATGAGCCTCGTAGAGTTGCTTGGGTCCTGTGACAAAATATGCTACTTATGCCCCATGTAGGCTGCGTATGGGATAATGAACTAGCCCTAGTGTCTGTTGTGATTAAATATCTAATTACTTTTGCCCCATGAGGCCCCCTCCAGTGGTAACAAGCTGAACTGTTTTCTTAAGCTGAAAGCTCAAGCAATAAAACAGACAACTTCTTAGCCATTGTAAGTGCAGGTCTTATTGAATTCTGTGGAGCCTGCACCCTCTAAAATAAGCAATACAAGCATGGGACCTGTTATCCAGAATTTTCCAGACCTGGGGTTTTCTGGATAATGGATCTTTCCGTATCTTGGATCTTCGTACTGTAAGGGTCAGGGCACACAGGCAGATTCAGGGAGATCTCCTCTTTTTGGGGGCGACTAATCTCCCCAAGCTGCCTTCCCGCCGGCTAAAATGTAAATTGCCGGCAAGATGGCACTCGGACCGATTCATTTTCTGAAGTCGTCCGAAGTTCCCTGACGAGGAAACTTCACGTGACTTCGGAAAACAAATTGCTCCAATTCCCATCCCGCTGCCAATTTATATTTTAGGCGACGGGGAGGCAGATCTGGGAGATTAGTCGCCCCGAAGAAGAGGAGATTTGTCACCGGGAGACTAATCTCCCCGAATCTGCCTGGGGGCCCTGACCCTTAGTCTTCTCTAAAATCATGTAAACATTAAATAAACCCAATAGACAATAAGGATGAATTATATTTTAGTTTGGAACAAATACAAGGTACTGTTTAATTATTACAGAAAAAGAAAGTCATTAAAAAATGTGGATAAAATGAAGTCTATGGGAGACAGCCTTACTACAATTCGGAGCTTCTAAGGGGCCCTGCGCAAAGCAGTTCCTACCGGCCCTCGCCAGCCCACCCTCCTCCCCGGTCACAGGTATAATGCTTAGGAAGGGAACAATTTCTGTAGCAGAAGGGGACCACACAGTCTGGGCCCCCTGTTCTCTGGGGCCCGCCAGGACTGCGGGATCTACTTCCTCTATAGTAACATCACTGCACTTAAAGGACCGTTAACACCAAAACATGAAAGTGTCCTGAAGTACTGAAAATATAATGTACTGTTCTGTTGCATTGATAAAACTGGTGTATTTGTTTCAGAAACACAACTATAGTTTATATAAACAAGCTGCCATGGGGCAGCCTTCCAAAGATGAAAAAAGGAGAAAAGGCGCAGGATACACAGCAAATAACAGATAAACTATGTAGTATACAATAGGATTCTTTGGAACATATATGTTATCTACTATGTGTTTTGTGCTTGAATGGCTGCCCCATCACTACACAGCAGCTTGTGTATGTAAACTAAAGTTGTTTTTCTGAAGTAAACACACCAGTTGTACCAGTGCAGCACAACAGTACATTATATTGTCATTCTTTTAAAACACTTTCATTTTTTGGTGTTACTGTTCCTTTAAGACAAGAGTTAAATGCAGGAAAGCTTAATGCCACTTACAAAATTGCCATATTTCATAGGTGTCCAACCTATTGCCCTCTAGGTGTGGTTGGATCATAGCAGGGGATGCAGGGAGTTTTCTTCAACAACTGCTAGAGGCTGTGGAAGAGTAGAAGAGGCAGAACACCCTTGGCATAGAAACTATAATACAATGCTCAAAAATTAATATATAGGGTCATTCCTTTGCCAAGAAAGTTTTCAAGCCAAAGACAAATTGTAGACAACCCTTTGATGAGAAATCCCATTTACATAATAATCCAATATATGTTTTCTATAAATAGGGATGGGTGAACTTTTTCACCTTGTTTCACCGCGGAAGTGATGCCCATAGACTATTATGGTGGAAAAAAATTTTCCATGCGTCAAACATTTTTTGAAGACCAAAGACTTTAAAGGGCGTGGGCGACATTTCAACGGCGGCGAATTTTTGGTGAAACGAAAGTCCATTTTGCCCATCCCTATCTATAAATCAAAACTACCCTTTAAACTGATTGCACAAGTGGCAGTTAGGGTACACTGCTGTGAATTTCCTCCTGCCCAAAGCATGGCACCAAAAGGCAGTATGTTGTCCCCCAATCAACTCATTAGTATTGTGTAGAAAAATATTTTTACACTTATATAATACTTATATAATTCCTGTGCAGTTTTGAGTTGTGATTTGTGGTGTTTTGATGGAATGTCCTGAATAGAAAAAAAAATGCTGTAATTAAATGGCTGAACATATCAAATCAAAAGTCAAAATAACAGGCAGTTCTAGAGACACAATGCCTGGAGGAGAATTACTACCCATTAAGTGTTATATGTAAATCTGCTGTAACTTGGATTTTCTAGCAATGTTATATTTAAAACGAACATCATGTTTATAATGCTCATTATTAAAATATGAACTCTCAGCTGTCTCGGGGCTATATCTTGTTAGCAAGGTTTATATTTAATTGAACAAACATTATATTAAGTACAGTCTCTTTCCAAGGTTTATATTTAATTGAACAAACATTATTAAGTACAGTCTCTTTCCAAGCTTTATATTTAATTGAACAAACATTGTTAAGTACAGTCTCTTTTCATGTCCCATGTTCCAGATCTCAGCAAAGATATTGAAGTCCCAACAGCCCTTCCAAAATTTCAGGATTGATTTTACAGAGAACATTGTACAATATATAACTTCCCCAGTAAAAGGCTTGTCTGCCAATTGTACACACTTTATTGTCGCAACACATACCAATGTTATTTGAAAGATTCTACCAGCACAATGAAATCCATTAAACCTGTTCTTGACAGAAACATATTTTTATATATTATTTTATCCTTCACTTCTAGTGAGTGCAACATTTAGCCATGACTTCTAGAAAACAGCAAGCGAATATAATGAAATCTGGATTTTAAAGAGGATGTGGCGTACTTTAATATGTAACCATCAGTGCTTTTAATCAAGTCTGACAGAATGATAAAAATTTAATAATGCTTTGAAAACTCAGACAACTAACTGCATATTTCACAGCACCTTGTGTTCTGACCTTGCAGGTTAAACATTAGAAAATTATATATTTGTGCAGTTATTTCATATAAACCAGCCATTTTTCCATCACTCCTTATATAGGGAAGAACACATCCAGTAACTATATTTAAACTAATTGCTGCTGCTCTATAATAAAGCTAAGATATTCTTCTCTGCATAATTCAGGCTCAGAATTATAACCCAAGTATGATGCAAAAAGTGCACAAAATAGTTGCAATCCATGAAAAATTTATATAGGTCTCAGCTCAGACACCTGCATTCATAGTAAGTTAGGTTGAAAAAAGACACACGTCCATCAAGTTCAACCTTTTAAATATATAAATAACTACTAGTTCATCCAGAGGAAAGCACCCCAGGAAAACAATGCTGCCCACTTTGGCATCTCAGTATTCATGAGTGGTGAATATGTAGGATTTGCCCACCCTGCCCCGCAGCCCTTCCCTAAACTTGTGCATGATTCATATGTGCAAGTTAGGGAGGGCTGGTGGTTGCAGGTTGCAATGGAGCCCTATACTTACCTTCTGCAATATGGCTGGCAGGCAGTAAGGACAGGACTTGGACCAGAAGTCACTGTGGAAGAGTCACCAAGAAAAGCTGGAAAAAGGTTACTCTAGCCTTTAGTTTCTCCCCAGGGACTGAGAAATGCTTCAGGAAGGGAGTTGTTAAACAGAGAATACGTAGAGAGAGTACAAGAGAGAGAGTACCTTCTCTAAAGATGGTAGTAGCCAGACACTCCATTCCCCAGGTCCAGTCCGGAGATTGGAGCTCACTAGTGATGGGCGAATTTATTTGGCAGCCATGGATTTGCGGAGAAATTTCCCAATTGAACCGACTGCGAATGTTGTTGCGAAACTGCAGTGACAATTCACTGTGGAAAATTTTGCTGTGATAAAAAAATTGTCGCTAGTCAAAATTGTCGCATGTCAAAATTATTCGGACACCAATTGACTGTAATGCATTTGGACTAAAGAGTCGTGCATGTAAAAATTGTTCCTCAAAATTGTGGCGCGTCAAAATAATTTCGACGCCCATTGACTTCAATGCAAATTTTTTTCGGAGTTTTGTGAATTTTTCAGGGAGCTTTCTGTGGAGAAAATATTTAAACTTAATTTGAGAAATTGGAGGGGGTCTCTGAGTAGGCACAGCAGGTAGGAGACCTGGCTGTATAAAGTACTCCCGGAGGAGCTGGGAGTGGTGTCTGCACAAAGCAGAAGGTGACCGGGAGTGTGAGCTGACCGTGGTTGTTACTTTGGCCAAGAGTCTGGCTAAGAGAGTGAGGGAGCCAGGAGGTTGAGGACTTTACAAAAAGGAGTATTGTGAGTACAGGGGTGAGTCAACTGTTTTGTTTTTGCTGGTTGTCCACAAGGGGCCCAGTTTAGTAAGGGACCTGTTCAAGTGTGTGAAGGTAGCCCCAGTGGGCAAGGTTTTTGTTTTATGATTTATGTTTATTTGCTACAATGGTCACCTCCTGGACTGGAAAGTACTGTGTATTGTTTGAAACTTGGGAAAATAAACACGTGTTTACTCTGAAGAGCCGTGGTCACTGTCTTATTGATCCTTTGTCCTATGCTGCCTGCATACCATTTACTAATTTCCCCAGAATTTACGTGTGCAAGTTACCAGTTTGTCACAACACATTTACTAATGCAAGTGGAAAGCAGTAAAATTAATACAGATATTTTTCCTGATTTGGCCACAAACATGTTGGGTCAAATGGTATGATCCAATTTTTTGGTTTCTTGGGAAATGATCAAATCATTCTGTAAGCTATGTGGACCCATCGGGAGAGGACCGCATCATGCATAAGCCAATAAGCTTCTGACTCATCCCGAGTATGCATGTATGATCATGTATGGCACATCCTGAACCTGGGTCCGCTTGAAGCTTGATACACCACTTATTATTATAACACAATTCAATACAAAATTCATTATTTGTGGGCACTTAGGCTAGGACCACGGTATAATTTGTATGTGTCCAAAATACAACCTTATTAAAAAAAATTACTATATAGTGTTCTTCCCAGAAAAAAAAATACTGGATTGGGAAAAATGTGCAAATAAATATGTACCCCCTCCTACACTACAATAACCGCTTTTTATACATGCCGTACAGTCCTACCGCTTTAATATGGAAACTGTAACTATGCACACAACGTGGGACAGAGGGAAGAGAATGAGGGTGGCAGGGGAAATCAGATGGGTGATGCGTCCAGCCAAAACAGCCTGAGGAGGACACTACTTCTATGAATTACATAAGCCATAGAATAAAATAAATAGGATACATTTTTATTCGTCTAAATTCTGTGACATGGACACAGCATTTGTTTTTATTTCCCTTTTGTTACAGAATGGAAGCATCTGTCACCCTGGAAAGCTGGAAGTACATTTACAAGTCAATAGCATTTGATAGAGATCTTAAGATCCAAATAGGAACATTTTAGCTTGGGGCATTAATTGTTACAGTGAGCAATGAAAAGCTGGCAAACGATGTTGCCTAGGCGGTGTACACAACATCTATGGCTTAGAAAAGTACTGGTGATGGTTCAGCTTGTCACAAGCAGTTGGATACCGCTGCAGTCCCAACAGTAGGACTTGCTTCTGAGGATCATTAGGCTGACAAAATGCAAAGCCCTACATCCAAGGGAACAAAGAAAATACAAGATGTATGGCTGGATAATGCTGCCATTTTCAACAAATACATGTGGGATTGGAACCTTAAGCCTAGATGTCACATTGTGTCACATGGGAAGATGAGAGTGTCTATTTTAAAAAACAACCAAAACCGCCAGTCCAAAATGTATCTTTGCAATTATCCCTATTTTAGATGGAAGGGTATTTGTAATGAAAAATTGTTCAAACCCAAAACTGTTCTTACCAAAGAAATGTGCATTAATAAGGTATATATGTTTAAATACTGAATAGCCTTATGGAATAAAGACATGTTTTATTTTTATGAAGCAAGGAAAATTATTGAAGGGATGTGGTCTAAAGTCCCATACTCCACAAAAGTATGGAATCTATTATTCTCAAACCAATTAAGTCTTGCTTTTTGACTGTATATTGAATTGTAGCTTAGACCAAGAGAAAATAAATAAAACCCCCCTTCCTTCCACACCCCAAACCAATTAAGAATTAGACAAGTGCTTAAAGAATAATTCAATGGGTTAGGTATTAAACGTGGTACCAGTAATTACTGGGTTAAAAGGTGATATCTATGTGCTTAAATCATTAAATAGTTGCTTGTAAAGCAAGTAGAAAAAAAGTAGGACTCCACCTCTTCTCTATTTTCAATGTCCTATTTTTTTATCAAATGCCGGTTTGGGTTTAATTCACTTCCTATACGAGACAACTTTTGACTGTCTTTTATAAAAAAAACAATTTTAATTCATTGTCTCTGCACATGGGCAATCCGTGATTCCATCTAAGTTGTGGCACTAGCACTTTAAAAGTATTTACCTTATGGTGGTTGAATCGTGTTTTATATAGTTGAATTTAATTTAAAAATTGTCTTTTAGAACGAATTAGCACACAGCACTTTTAACGCTTTACAAGCAATTATTTAATGATTTAAGCACATAGATATCACCTTTTAACCCAGTAATTACGGGTACCGCGTTTAATACCTAACCCATTGAACTATTGTTTAAGCACTTGTCTAATTCTTAATTGGTTTGGGGTGTTGAAGGAAGGGGGTTTTACTTCTTTTCTAGTGGTCTAAGCTTAAATTGAACAAGTAATACACGCCTCCCTCCCTTTGAGAAGTGAATTATTTTAATTGGTAAGTTTCCTACAAACCATGTTGATGGAAATACCAGAAAATAAACTTTTTTATTATCTATCATAACATTATCTTTGAATGCTATTTATAATTTTGCCATACAAGTATTTGCCTGATGCTTTTACATTACCTTTCTTACTAAAAATGTTTTTCCCTTCCCACCCCTAATTTGCATATGGTTCGGGGGTTCGGCCGAATCCAAAATAGTGGATTCGGTGCATCCCTACATGAAATCTGGGGAAACTATTAGACTCTTGCTGATACTGGATCAGTTACATTTGTCACCATAAAGACAACTCTTCTGTTTCTACGCAGTTTGCTCATTTATTGAGTGTTTTGTTGCATGAGTGTGGCTATCAACAAGCATATGGATTATAACTGAGCTCATAGATTTGACCTGTACAGCTAGATTCTAGCCGGCAGGAAGGCAGTTCGGAGGGAGATTAGTCGCCCGAAGAAGAGGCGATTTGTCGCCGGGAGACTAAATCTCCCAGAATCTTCTTGTCTGTCTCTGCCCTAAAATATTGTATATTCTCTCTGAAACCAGCCCTTTTTTGTTATTACTTTAGCCAGACAATCTGCAACCTCCTGAGCATTATGGACTAATATGTGGCAACGCTTCTTTTTATTTCAGTGGATCTCTTAGGGAAACCCAGGTAATCAATAACTTCTATTAGCGCAGTTAGATACATTCTTTGGATATTTAGTTGTTGAGATTAGAAAAGTAAATCTACCATAATCGGCAAGTGTGTACCAGATAAAATATATATATTGGAAAGGACAGTACTCCAATGGTCTGTTCAACTATAAACTAGTTCTAATCCCAATATGATGTTAATTATAATATCTCACAGATGAGATGTGTCTTATTTTTTTTCTCAGGCTCCATTAGTGATGCCAAAGCTGTAGATTTATAGTGTGTCAGTGAGCCTGAACGTCTTTGTGTTTCTTTGCTTATTCCTATTTATTAGGCGCTGTAGGGAGAAGCAGTAACTGTGAGCAATTCCAGCAGATTTATCACAGCCCCAGGATTACAGCAGACAGCTGGCAAAGCCTACAGCCAGATCTTTCCCAAATTGCAATTAAATTGTTATTGCATTAAGTTTCTTTAAAAACGTTAAACACATTTTTAGCATTAGTTTACGGTGTCTCGTATTATGGTAGAAATAATATAGGCAGTGACTGCCTTGCTGCCTAGGATTTTATGCAATGGCTATTTAACAAAAACTACAAAATAGCAACCCAACAGAAAAGAGCCCAGCAGCATGATGTTATTGACAATGTTAGGGTATCAGCTCACAGCCTCTTGGACTTATATTCAGCTTTAGCCTGCCAAGGTGATTGCAATGCAATAAAATATTCTGCACTCAAAAGTTGGCAAAGTACAGTACATTAAAAATGCAAAGTGTACAGAGAAATGTTATTTCATATGTATTATAATAGAATACAATTGTAGACTTCTAATGGAATTGCTAGTAAGGAGAGAAGGATTTGATGTGAGTTACTGGGCAAGGCGAGTGCCAATTATTATTTTTAGAAATTTTCAATATTTTCAATAAACGGGTGTGTACAGGATACACATATTACATACAGGAGATCCATAGATAAAGAGGATCTTGCTCAAAGAGTTTATAATCTAAAAGAAGGGGGCATGTGACACAAGGGGGTTATTGATTGAAGTCCTAATGAAAAATTCTAGTTTTTTTTTTTACTATAAAATCCAAATTTTTAGTGGAAAAAAACTCTTGAATTTTACAGAATTTATTAAACCCCAAGGGGGTTAAAAGTATGAATAAAATAGTACTCCAACTCAGAAATGCTGAGTTCATGTAGAAGTCAATGGGAGACGTCCCAAAGATATCCTGATCTGCACTGGGTTTAATTCAATAATCTGAAGATTTTGTGGTTTTATGGCAAATATTGCCATCATTTTTTCACTATTTTATCAAGTTTTTCCCGCACAGGAAATTTTTGGGAAAATGTATTGATAAGGGGAGTATTTTTCTGAAAATTATGAGAAATTCAAGGACATTAATATTTAAGGAGATTAATATTTATAGAAGGAAAAAATTTTTTAATGCTTTCTATGGAATTATTAAAACACTCTAGATACAGAGTATGCACCTTCTTTAGGGCTCTTACAGACAAGCATTTTTATCTGCGCTTCCCTGCGTTGTGCTTTCTTCCGTCCAGCCACAAGGGAGCGCAAGAGTAGACGCACTGAATTCTTTTCAATGGGGCTGTACTCACACGCAGGTACGTTAGGACGCAGCATGTTCATTTTACCTGATTTCTGCGCTTACATGCATCTGTGTGAGTACAGCCCCATTGACAATAATTCAGTGCGTCTACTCCTGTGCTCCCCTGCGGCTGAATGGAAGAAAGCTCAACGCAGGGGAGCGCAGGTAAAAACGCTCATCAGTAAGAGCCTTTAATATAACACATTCTTGAAAGAATTTAACACATTCTTGAAAACAATCAGCAGGCAGGATGCTTGTAGGGCTGGAAGCAGCAGGGGAAAGAGTACAATAGAGTTGCTAGGCACAAGGCTGGAAGCCACATGTAACAGGCAAAGTCAAGTCCAAGCATATTCCATGCATTGTCGTGCTCGGTGATGCTTCCAGTGCAAACAATTATTATCTCACGCTTCTAAATTACATGGTCAGTTCATTTGCATATGAGTGATTTATGATAAATAGGCTTCAGGAATCCCGACGGCCTGTTTGAATGAATTTTAATCGGCGATTGTTGCTTGGTTTGAAATGTGTTGAGATTTAAATTGGTTCCCTAAACTTCATTAACCCTCTCCTTATGGAGCATGCTGGAGCCAGCAGGATATTTACGGATGTACATTTAAGTCTTTGTTTCTGCTACAGTTCCCCCACAAAGTGAACTGAAACGTATTAAAAGTGTAGAAAAATAGCATTCAGCTGCAGGGACAAGCTGTGTTATATCATATGTTATTAAACTTGTGGTGGTTATAGGAGATCAACCCAATTTCTATTGAGAGGGTCATGCTCTTCATCCTGACTGCAAACAATGGGCAATTTAACGAAACAAAAGCTGGATGAACATGCAGAAGATATAGATATTCAGCACAAAATATATCAAAATATATGACTACAGGGTCAGAGCTAGGGGTAAGCAGAAGAGACAGGTGCTTAGGGTGCAATGGTTAGGGGTGATGGGTACATACCTCTTCTGCCCACCTGTAAGTTTATCAGCTTCCACTGCCATCCCCAGTTTATTGGTAATTAGAAATAAATGTTGCCTGTCCTCTTTCCAACCATATACATATACAATTCACATCCTACATGGCTATAGATCTCTTAATTCAGATGTGTACCTGGCATGGAGGCATATACAACCGCTAGTGTAGTTGAGGTGGCCAATATTTCTCTGATGTAATTTGCAAGGAAAATCCCATACGTTAAAGGTACTTGTGTCAAAAAGGCACTCCTTGCACTTCTATATAATAATTGCATTTGGACCTACTGTATATACTCGAGTATAAGCCGACCCGAGTATAAGCCAAGGTAACTACTTTTACCTACAAAAACAGGGAAACCTTATTGACTAGAGTATAAGCCTATGGTGCTGATAAGTTTTCCTAGGGCAGGATTTGGAGACAAATGACCTGCTTACTTTACCAATCTGAGTAAAATCATTTGTCCATATTTGTACAATAAGCAGGGTCTTTGTTTGTGAAAAATAAGAGCCAATGCAATCCTAGCATTAGAGAGAGAGAGAGAGAGAGAGAGAGAGAGAGAGAGAGAGAGAGAGAGAGGGCACCTAAAACCAGCCGGTTTTCCAGGTAATCCGGCCCTGGCTGCGGCCGAATTAGAGGAGAGGTCAAGTAGGAGGGGCTATCGGCGCATGGCCATTTACAGCAGGAAGCATGTAATGCAGTGAAAATGGCTGCCGGCTGAACTAATGAATACAGCCAGGAACAAGGCAGCTGTGTGGGGCACAGGAAGAGATCTCATGAGCGCAATTGATGCGGTTTGGGTGATTGACTCGAGTATAAGCCGAGGAAGACTTTTTCAGCACATTTTGGGTGCTGAAAAACTCAGCTTATACTCGAGTATATACAGTATATAATACACAAAAGCCATGAATATCTTGTAAATTATATCCTTATAAACGGTGAGTAGTGATGTCATCAGTTATAAACGGTCAGTAGTGATGTAATTTCTGTCACATGACTCACCAAAATTTGTGTATTATAATAAATAAAGTACCCCCAGTTGTAAAATATGAGGATATTATAAGTTACCTCGGAGTTCCATGACCTGTATAAAAACACTCGGCCTTCGGACTCGTGTTTTTATAGGGTCATGAAACTCCTCGGTAACTTATAATATCCTTATATTTTACAAGAGGGGGTACTTTATTCACTATATAATTTACAGTGGCACCTATTGACCCAGGGGAATGCTGGAGCTAGCAGTGCAAGAGAAACTGCACTCGATTAAATGCATCAGCCACATGATTCTGAACTCACTGGGAAAAACACTATAGTGTGGGTAAAATAATCACTGTTCATAAATCAGGAAACTAATACTATCATGTGATTCCATCAGAGTGTATGTTGGGAACTGTAGTTCAGTGACAGTTGGATAGTAACAGGCTACAGCTCGCTTGTCATCACTATATGCTCCTGTTTCTCATGCGTAACTGCAATCGAGTCAGCAACACAAACAAAGAAGCAGCAAACACAACTCATTGGACGTGCTGGAACCTGTTTACTCTCCAAGCAGGGAAAGGCCAATTGTTTGTAAGGATATGCATATACGATTATAGGTATAGCTGGGAACAGCTAGAGACAAGCCGACAAACAAAAAACACAAGCTTGAGTGAGAGCCGTAATCTGAGATAGGGAAGCTCCTCAGTGGGATTTAATAAAGACAGTCCTTGGTGGTTTCATTAGCAACTGTCAGAGCTTGAGAGGGAATTGGCTGAGTGCTGCTGAGACAGCTGAGTAACATATGTCATTAACTGAATATTAATACACTGGTACTTGTGGCCTGCCAAACTCAATCCTTTTGAATTACTCTGCATTGAGTGTTTATTGTTAAACATATTAAACATATATTATTTGATATCATCTAAACATATGCACTTTGTTTGTACCCTGATCTGACAATTCTCTGATGGATGTAGCATGGGTGAGGCACCCAGAACCACCAAATATTTTTAACTGAGCGTCTGCACCCATAGGATTACATAGCAATGATCAATGCAGATATAATTTAACACGGCTAATTTTCATCTGTATTTAAACTGATACTGACACTAAAAATTTTCTTTTCAAATTATAAATGTACATTAAAAGTTACCTATAGGTCATGTAGATCGTTTTGCGCTGATAGTTCTTCTTTTGTAAATATTTGTTACTTGAAGTTCCTAAACCTGACAGTTTTGCCAACCTGACTGTCCCTTCTCACCCTGTCAGTTAGAGTTTCTAATGCTAAGGGACTCCTGCTGCACAAATATGGCAGCCCCCTCATAGAGGAACATGGGGGGGTAAGAAAGGTAATGTAAAACCATCAGGCAAATATTTTTATGGCAAAATTATAAACAGCATTCAAAGATAATGTTATGATAGACATAAAAAAGGCTATTTTCTGGTGTCAGTATCTCTTTAATATTGCTGTCTGCTCCCATAGGTATAGACCCACAGAACAGAGTGAAATCAGTCTTGTATTGGTGTGCAATAAAAAACCAAAGCAAGGCAAATACATCTTAGAATGCCAATGGATATGTACCTTTCAGCTGGTTATACATTGCAGATCCACTCATTTTGTGAGGTGCCAAACTAGTGGATGTAAGCCACTTTGGCCACCCACAAGCTGGGCCAAAATGGGCTGATGGATGGCATCAATAGGCCAAATATGTTCACTTCCTTTTACATAGTTACATAGTTACATCATTAAATTGGGTTGAAAAAAGACAAAGTCCATCAAGTTCAACCCCTCCAAATGAAAACCCAGCATTCTAGACCTTCCTAATATTATTTGGCTACCTAAAAACCTGGTGTACTCAAAGTGCCTGAAACAGCCCTGACTGACGTTTGACTAAGGACTCTCTCTGTTAAACTGGTGGTAATGTAAACCATGGAAACCACTGAACCTTCTAAATGCAAAACTATTTTGATGTAAAATGAAGGAAATACGTGCAAACAGACATTCCTCTCCGTAAAGGAAGACATACAAAAACCCTGTAATGTAGAGTTTGCTTTCAGCTCTATCCTTTATTTCTTTAGAAAGCAAAACAAAATCTGTATTTTCCTTTATATTCTCTACCTCCTATGTCAACTGAGATTTGGAAGGAGCAGACAAAAGACTGAATGAATGACACAGAATGATTTTAAATCCCCATCCTGAGGCCCATTCTGAGCACAGGATCACCCATAAGTGATGAGTCAGTCCGGCTGTGCCTCCAGCAGTATCATGTGCTGCTGGGTGAAGGGCACAGTTAATAACTGCTGGTACAATTGATTTATGTTCTGTCTGTAGTTATATTAAAGGGGAACTATCACGACAATGAAAATTTTATATACGCTGCATCATATTGAAATTAGAACAAATACAATCAATTAAATATTCTGCATCCTTTCTGAAATAATCAAGTTTATGTTTACTATCTCTCTCTCTCAGCATCTGTTTCTCTTAATTCTGACTTCATGCAGCAGTTGGGAGTTAGATATTCATTGACAGTTAGATACAATATATCTTATAGGGGGTGGGCTCCTTTCCTAGCAGATGTATTAGAGCTCACTCAAATAACTGATTCCAGTACAAACAAAATTTAACAAAATAACTGCCTTTTGCACAAATCCTGCATGTAGAGTGACATGATGTCTGGTGATTTAATAGAGTGAGCTCTAATACATCTTCTAGGCAAAAGGAGCCCTCCTATAAGATATATTGGATGTTACTGATTATCTGACACCCAACTCATGCATGAAGAGAGAATGAAGAGAAATAGATGCTGAGAGAGGGATTTTTATCATCTTTCTTTCTATTATCTATCTGTCTATCTATCTATCTATCTATCTATCATCTGTCTATCTATTATCTATCTATCTATCTATCTATCTATCTATCTATCTATCTATCTATCTATCTATTATCTATCTATCAATCAATATTGCATTAAGGGTTAACTGCAGCCTTTATTCCACCAGAATCACAACATGCAAATAAAATTCAGGAGAACTTGACCTACAAAACGTCTAACATGGCATACCTGATTACATTGGGGTCAGGCCACTACTTGACTTTAAAGTGGAGAAAGTAAGTAAATGCTAAGTGAAAGGATGAAAGGATTAGTATATCCTTTGGTAACTTGAAAATCTCCTAACATTAGATCAAAGGACATTTAACATTTCAAAAGATTCTGTCTCTTTAGATCATCCTTGTTTCACACCTATATGCTAATGAACCAGTAACCTGCGCCCCCTGCTGACTTGTCAGTGCTTTAACAAATTCACTGATGATCTGATCATAATGGTGGCATAAACATGGCATTCTGTATGGTACCCAGCTCATCGTCCATTGGTTGAACATACAGATACCATACAAGGGGAAATACGTGGTTTGTGTCTATGTCCTAGCACCCCCATGCTTTTGTGCCCTTGGCATGTGTCTCTTTTGCCTACCCCCTTTCCATTCATTCAGACCAACCTCCTGAACGATCAGAACTGCAGGAACTAAAGAACATATGCAGCTCCTCTTCATTTCTTCACTGCTATATACTCCTCCAGTGGCTGAAAATGCACCCCAGACTTTACAAGCACCTCAAAAATGACTAAATTGCAGAAAACAAAGTCTTAGATATTTTTTTAACAGAAATAGTTAATAAACAAAAGCACCGTCACCCATAAAAGTTTATTTTCTAGAAAGTTTTTCTGCAGCTCGGCAGAAACTACAACTAAACAACATCAAAATGAATCTCAGCCCATAGTACTGGCAGATGCTTAATTTATTATTGATGCTTTACTCGCGGTGCTATCACAGCTTCGTGCAACATTATTATTTGGATACCACCACTACTATTGCAATCTGTGCTTCATGCCGAACATATGGGCCAAGAAACTCCATCACACAAATTATTAACCCAGATTTTCTGTAAATTCTGTTTTTTCGTATTGGAATGGGAGCTGCTATTAACAAGGTTCATGGTTCATCTGAGCCAACAACAACAGTTACCTGACAGAGAACACCGCACAAATGTATTTTTTTCCAATGATTGTATGGCACAAACGCATGTAAAAATGCTCTTGAAACATTCACTGAAGAAGATGCCTTTACTAGCTATACATGTGCCAATCTGTTTCTTCCCGATGGGCATCGGCTGGAATGTGTTTGAATAGATGGACTTCAAAATTTGTTCACTAAGGCATTACTAAAGTTGGCACAGTGCATTTCAGTCGCAAAGCATGGCCAAAGCAATGAGACTAGTTAAACAGCAACAATGTCATGTCCAGTGGAACTTTGCATACTGACATCAATTACATGGGGTGCATTAGAGTGTTTCCACCTCAGCAGGTGGGCAGCAAAACACTCAAATTTGCCTTTTCAGGGAGTAGTAATTCTGACCCCACATGTGGGCCAGGCAATTACCTAAAACATAAGTGGCATGCATTTATTGTCATTTTTGTATCCCCAAGGATTTATCATTCCCAGGAAGGGATACAAAACATTGTAACTCTCCCCACTATTCATTGTGAATGGGGAGTTCTTCAATTGCAGCTTGTCCTGCTTAACAACAGGAGCATATTGCAAGCCAAGCTTGAAATCATGCTGTTGGCAAAACACTTGAATTTGCCCCATGTGCTTAGTCTTTTGTGGGGACTTTAGTGAACCATGTCCAGTCCACTCAATATAAGAGAGGCATCACGGCTGATGTGCCAAACTTAAAGCTAAACAGTCTTTTATATTTGCATGCAGGCCTGGACTGGCAATCTGCAGGATCTGGCAAATGCCACAGGGGCTGCTGTAGGTGCCATAAACAATCGTTATTTAGTGGGCTGGTGGGACTTAAATAGGCCTCTGTGTATTTAAAATGCCAGGACCTATTTTGATTCCCAGTTTAGACCTGAGTGCATGTACTGTATGGCCTGTGTATCCATATAGCACTAACTAAAGCTTCATTAAAGAAGTAGCTAAGAAATGTTGTATATTATGTTTTGGGCTTCTGTACCAGCCCAAGCCAACCACAGCCCTTTAGCAGTAAAGATCTGTGTCTCCAAAGATGCCCCAGTAGCTCCTCATCTTCTTTTCTGCTGATTCACTGCACATGCTCTGTGCTGCTGTCACTTACTGAGCTTAGGGACCCACTCACAATATACAGTACACATAGAATAGAAATGTAACAATATAAGGCTGATTAGTAATTAATACAGATAATTATTACATGGCAGCACAGAAACCATTGCAACTAGCATCAGAATTTAATAATCAGCCCTGTAGTAATAATCATCTTATATTACAGGCCAACCTCATTTTCTGCTTGATTATTAGCGACGACTCCTTAACTTAGTTTATTAACAGCTGCTCAGAGCCCACTGAGCATGTGAGTGTCACAGACACTTTCCAAGATGGTGACCCCCTGTGACAAGTTTGAAGTCCTGGATCATTGCTGCTATTGACAAGCTGAAACTTTAGGCTGGTGCAATAAATTCAGTACATAAAATATGGCATTTTTAGACATATTCTTTATTAGGGTTTAGTTCTCCTTTAACAAACATAGAGAGCCTAAGATAAATTGTTGGTTAAGTATGAAACGCCTGATCATAAGAGGTCAGTTCAACTTTTAATGGATTTGTGAGAAAAAAAGTTGTTTTTAACATAAATTCGTGCAAGAGTGATATGAAATATGTTTACTCCTTTTGATCACTTTTGATCGGGCATGTTTGAAGGCGCCCTAAAATCCTAACGTTAACACTGAATCGTCGGATTGAGCTAAAGAATTATTTTTCTTTTTACCAACATATATGACGATTCAGCTCTTAAGGTGGACATAGACACAAAGATCCGCTCGTTTGGTGACATCGCCAATCTTTCCCCGATATGCCACTAACGGGCATGGCTATATCGGGGGTAATCTGAACGTTCGGCCCTATGGCCAAACAATCAGATTACGATGAGAGCGTAATGGGCTCCGGCGAGACAAAATCAAACCTGTCCGATCGACCAAACGACCGATCTCTGCCGGACGAAAAATGACGGGACTATTCTCACACTGTACGAAAATCGTACAAATCCTCGATTCGTATGATCGGATTTTTGCGTCTATGGCCATTGGCCACCTTTAATGTTAGTAGATGGGCCGAAAGATATTTCTAATCGTCGTAGGAGATATTTCTCATGAAATCAAGAGTGGTGCTTGCCCAGGACTGCGCTCACCCATGTCCACAGTCTGTAAGGGTTAAATATACATTTCTAAGTGACAATTTGTCAGACAAGTATTTTCTGTGCCATTAATAAGAGGCAGCAGTAAAGGGTAAATGTGTCGGTATTAGCTATTGCCATGGCAATGCAGGGGGAAGCCGAGGGCAGGCTTGGCTGCAGTGAAAGTGAGTTTTAATTAGGCAGCTCAGCGGGCATAACAAAAGCTTAATAGGTGATCAATGGGTCTCAGTGTTGCCTCCAGGGTAACTAAAACGCCGCTGCACTGCCCCAGCCCCGCTCTCTACTGCTGCTGCCAAAGTCCCTCAGAGCGCGGAGGCCCCTCCCACAAGCCGCCTTCCTTCCCTTTCCCGCCTCCTGGAGTGCGGCATCATTTGGCCGGCTTTTCTCTCAATTACAGGCTCCTCGCCTAATGGGCGCCGCTGAGAATCAA
The DNA here is from genome assembly GCF_017654675.1 of Xenopus laevis. Classification (NCBI taxonomy): domain Eukaryota; kingdom Metazoa; phylum Chordata; class Amphibia; order Anura; family Pipidae; genus Xenopus; species Xenopus laevis. Next base: position 143,839,332 of record NC_054374.1, on the reverse strand, counting down.
CGATCCGTTAGCTGAGTCAACCAATTAGGGGCGACAGAACCATTGTCCTCACAGGGCCCAGTCTGCTTTCATTCCCTGTCTGAGGTCTTGCAATTCTCCATTTAATCAATAGGACTTTTCAGTCAGAGGGCACTTTAACACCTTATCGTGCCCCTGGGCCGGTTTATTTAATATAACCCCTATATATCCAGGGGGGACGGTTTATTACTAGGGGCAAGCATGTGACACAAGTGTGAAGAGAATCCACCACACGGTGAATCGCCCAGCTACCCCACCCCCCTTCTGCTGACCAAATGGTTCAAACCAAGTCCTTTATATAAAACACCCAAGTCGCATGAGCTCCCCATGAACTGTTAATAGTGAGAGCCAAGCAAATTTTCCTTTTACATTTAATATACAATAGTTTGAGTCTATGAACCCCTAATCAGAGGCGCTGGTTACAGTCCCTTTACATGTGAGTGAAGGAGGGAACCAAGCCGCATGATCAGTTATCACAGCCCTGACAGCTGTCACTGCTTGTTGAGGAGCCTTGACCTCCCTGCTCCTGTCAGGCTTTCACGCCGCTTCCTGGTTGCTAAGGAGACGGACCCATGTGACGCCCAGTTGAGCGGCCTCTGATTGGGCAGGTTCCCTAACCGCGGGTCAATTGAAAACAGCGGAGCTGAGACAATTCCTGCTCCAATCACCGGTCCCGCTGCTCAGCTGCTCTCAATTTCCTGTTCAGCATAAAATCGCCGGCGCTGCTTGTGGTGGAGAAGGTGCGAGATCTGCGCTTAGTGCTTCTGGTTGTAGCAGGTAGGTGGTTGCTTTGGAATGGCTTGGTGGTCGGAGGGGTTGAACCGCTGATTTGGGTGGGTGACTGATCAGATGTCTGGTTAGCAAGGTATTTGTGTATCTGTTACTGTTGGGAGGCTGGGAGCTGTAGTTCTGCAGCATCTCTCATACCGAAGGGAAAGGATATCTAACTTGTGACCTTTATTTTTTTTGTGGCCCTTTTATTGTCGGGCTGCTCCTGCATTCGCTCCAAGGCTGATGTGGATGTTGTGAGTTGTAGTTTAAAAGTTAAAGGATAAGCGAACCTTTAAAATAAGTTAAGTGTTCAATTGATGAGGGTGTTCTAAGCACTTGTCACTTGCTTTCATATTTATCATCATTCATTTATCTTTAATTCCAGGATATTAAGGGATACAGGCTCTGTTAAAGGGACTAAATGTTACTTTTTTTTTTTTTTTTGTTTGTATATAACTTTAAAATCAGTCTTTGTTAAATTAACTTACCGAAACGCCGCTTGTGCTTCCTATCAGAAAAAGTGACTGGGTGATGGATCCATCATGCAGCTCTCTATTTTAGGGATGCACCAAATCCACTATTTTGGATTTGGCTGAAATACTGAACCCTAATTTGCATATGCAAATTATGGGTTGAGAAAGGGAAAACCTTTTTTTATGTCCTTGTTTTCTGACAAGGTCACACAATTTCGCTCCCACTCCTAATTTGCATGTGCAAATTAGGAATTCAGATGGATCCGAATCCTGCTGAAAAAGGCAGAATCCTGGATTCGGTGCATCCCTACTCTTTCTCCTCCCTGCCTTCTATAGGAGATTGCTAGGGAGGAGAAATTGAGCGCCAGCACGGTGGATCATTCTCTTTTAGGAAGAGGAGCGCAAGCGGAGTTTGGTTAAGTTAGTGTTTTTTTTTTCATTATATAAAAAATGAATTTTAAAAAAAAGTTACTGGTCATTTTTAATATAAAATTGTTAAAACAGCGCCACCTGCTAGTCAGTTTTTGACCAGTCTGATGAACAAGTAGTCGAGGAAGTTGTCTGGAGAGAGTTTTCTGATATCCTACTTTGGGGGGGGGGGGGTGAGATTAAATAAATAAAAAAAAAAAAAGCAGAAGAACATCAGGGCAGCCTCTTTTGCCTGACCACTTCCTTGACTACTTGGTGGGTCTGAATGGTCTCAAAATGACCAGCAGGTGGCTCTTAACATTTATTCATATTAACCGCACATGTATCCCTTAATATCTTGGAATTAAAGGGGAAAAAAATGTATAAATTACAAAAGTGCCTAGAAAAGCTCCCTCTTCAACTTTAACATTCGCTTATTTTAAAGGTTCTTTTTTAAAGGGGTTGGGTCACCTTTGATTAACTTTTTTGTATGATGTAGAGCAGGATATTCTGAAACTATTTGCAATTGGGAGGGGGGGGCGTTTATCCGTGGTTTCTGTTAGGTGGCTTTTTATTCAGCATCTCTCCAGTTTGCAATTTCAGCAGTCTGGTTGGTAGGTTCCAAATTACCTTAGCAACCATGCATTGATTTGAATAGGAGAGGGGCTGGATAGAAAGGACTAAAAAGCAACTGTACATAGAGCACTTGTTTTTTTCTAGATTGGAGTCTGACCCCCCGCCCTTTGAAGTAAAACCAGTCAACCTGTGGATATATGGGGGGTGGATTAGTCACTGAGCAAGAAAATAACACTTCAGACAAGCAGTTTTTGGGGTTTTTTCCAGGTGTAAATTTACAAACTAGCCAGGGTTAGATATTTGCCCAATCTCTGGTTCATACCTACCTGGATTTTTAACAATTTTCTTGGTGGGTGAAGCCAGACCTTATCTGGCTGTTGTATACTGAACAGACTTCCAGCCCAGAGGTTTAGCAGCTCTATAACATTGATTATCTAGACACTTTTAATTAGGTGCTTGCCATCTTGAGTCTGACACTACACAGGCTGCATGAGTTCTAGATGTCTGTTACTACTCAACGCTTGGAGGTTCTTTGACGACATGTAGCAGAATGATAGGCATGTCCTAGAAGCTGAGTAATTCAAATCCTAATGACTGAATAAACCAAACTAGTGTTGCCTTGTATAGGATCCCTTATCCCGACGTCTCCAAACTAAAGTCCCATTCCTACAGCAGGAAACCCTTCTTGATAAAATTAAGTTTGCAAATGATTTTTAGCAGTCTTGGGTATGGTGGTTACAAAATTATGTAAAAATCTTATCTGGAAAACCCTAGGTCCCAAATGTTCTGGATAATGTATGTTGATATAGAGAAATCTCTATCAGATTGTGTACTCACACTGCTAATAAAATAACACTTAGGGGCAGATTTATCAAAGGTTGAGGTGAATTTCTAGCTTTTTTTTTTTTGTGTATTTAAGACTAGGGGCTAGTTCGAATTTGAATATTTAAATTTATCATGTACTGTTTCTTTAAAAATTAAAGTTCGACCATTCGCCATCTAAAACCTGCTGAATTGCTATTTTAGGCTATGGGGGACCTAGAGCTTATTTGGTTAATTGGTGGACTTTTTTAATTTTTTTTTTTTTTTTGTGGGAAAAACTTTCAATCAAATTCACTTCCTTTGATTCGAATACAGACCTATAAGAACGAAAACAGACCTTCTCGACAAACTGAATTTATTTTATTTTTTTTTCTATTCGAAATTTGACCCCTGATCTGCCCTTTACTGTTTACTGCCTTACAGTGGTTAGATTCCTACGTTCGAAATTGGTATTCAGAAGAACAGATCTTTACTGCTAAGGAACTGTGGTGGTTGTGGGTTAATAAAGCAGCTCAAAGACAGTTCAAACTAATGCTGGGCCATGGGGTCCTCAACCAGTGGTGACTAAAGAGTCCGAAGACCCAGTGCTAAAGTTTTCAGAATCATTTGCTTGAGCTGATGTGAAAGCGGTTTGCCGTCTTATTGGATTTAGGCAAACTGACAAATAGCAGTTACTTTTCAAATTCATTACACTTGGCAATAACTTGACTTATAATAATTTTATATTTGAGTTGTTAATGACATGGGTAAACTTATTTTCCTTAGTTGACCTAAATTTGAACAGACGATGCGGCGCAGTATGGCTTCCAATGGGCACATCCTTACAGCATCCTCTGTGGTGGGAGCCAGCAGTGCATTCCAGAATCCATGCCTAGCCAAGGTAGAAGTCCAGCCTAACCTGCCTCAAAGAACTGTGTTGGGTGTTATCGGTGACAATGAACAGCGCAGAAGATCAGTAAGTCGGGTAAGTAGACTTGTAGTACCCGGGTAACACTTTTGACATGGGTGTATAGCTTTAAAATCTTCACTATTTCTCTGAGCTAGTATCTTAAGTTTTTATTGGGAGAGTTTAAAATAAATTTTAAAAGGATCTAAAATCCATTAATTGATGTACACTTGCTTGGGCATCCCCTTCACTTTGTGGATTACATTCTCGTAATGCTTTCTGATACTGGCAAATAATATATGCACGGTATCTCACTTCAGCCATTTATTAGTGCAGACTTACCACAGCAATTAAACTACAAAATTTAAATACATTTCGTATACCACATGGCAGTCTCCATACATCACGTAAGCCACTCCCTCCTGATGCATTTTTTACACTGTTGGGTGCTTAATCAGAGGAGGTCAAGCTACAAACTGTTGCTCAAACCAGCTATGTCTGCAACACAAGGTTTACTAAATTATATAGGCAGAAAAAATGGAAGGCCTTGGGGGAACTGCCATATTCGTAAGGTCATAACTGCTTCAGACTTGAGCTGCTAAATTTTTGACAAAGATCACACCTTGTTAATTGTGACTTGGAAGATATTTATACACAATATTTCACTACCTCGCATTAAAGTCAATGGTTCTAGTTTAGAGGTTTTTTATATTTTTTTTTTTTAAACCAAAAAAAACCTCAACCCTAATCTTGGATTGGGGCAGCACCTGGTCTAGGAAATGCCTTCAAGCACAAATGTGAAGGACCTATGGAGTTATGTTTTTTGGCCCTGTGAATTTTCTAGAGCTGGGTGCTCAATCTTCTGTCTATATAGGCAATGCCCTAACCATTTTTGAATCTCTGCATAACCCTCAAGTTAACCACCCACTTAAATAACCTCTACAGTGCAGGGTGCTGCCTTATCCCTGTAGCACCTAATCTTCACACTAGGGGTGCTTTTAACAAATGGCCTGTGGAAGGAAACCAGAAGTGCTACCACTAGTTGCCCACTTGTCTGGACCACTGTATTCTAACATACTCTGGCTTATTTACAGCCTTTGTCTCCCCATCCATAAAGCCCAAACTACACCAATTTATATATCTGTATGCGTAGTGATTGTATCTGGCTTAAAGTACATACCTAACTATATATGGCTACTTCCACCTATGCAGAATCTAAAATCACTGTTGCTCTCTTTAGGGTGGTGTCCCTGCAAAGAGTCTACCTGGAATTGAAAATGTTCTTGCTTTCCCTGGAAAAATCCTGTCTGCAAACCCAGCGCCTGTTGCTCCAAAGCCAAGTTTTACAGTCTATGTGGATGAGCCAACAGAAACCTATTCAGTTGAAATAGATTGTCCCAGTTTGGATGATGAGGATTCAAATATTGTCAAGCAGAACATTCACCTGCTCCTAGATATCAGTGAAGGTCTGTGCAATCCATTTGAAGCTTTACACTCTTGCTCTTAAACAAAATCTGACTCTTATTGTGTTTCCTCAGCTTCTCCGATGGTGGTTGACACGTCACCCCAGACAAGCCCAGAGGATGACTCTGTAACAGACCCTGATGCTGTAGCTGTGTCTGAATATATACATGAAATTCACCAGTACCTTCGAGAGGCTGAGGTAAGTGTTTGTGCAGTAAAAGCGATCAGGTAAATGTAAACAATGTAAGCTCTTCGGGAAGGGCCCCCTTTACCTCTTGTCAACTATACATTCTTTTGATCTAAACGTTAATAGGCAAAAGATCTATCTGAAGAACCCAAATCTGCACATTAAATATGCCGGTGTATGGCCACCTTTAGTCTGTTCCCAAACTTTGTTTTGTTATACTTTAGTCTCTTAGGGCAGACACTCGGATTAGGGGAGACAAGTCGCTCAGCAACAAATTTCCTCTTTGGGCAACTAATCTCACCGAACTGCCAACTAGAAACAATCGCCAGCGGGAAGGCACTTGGGATCATTTTTATTTTCCAAAGTTGCCAAAGATATCCTTGTGAGGCAACTTTGGAAAACGAAGCGCACAGTGCCATCCTGCCAGCAATCTACATTATACCCAGCAGGAGGCAGTTCGGGAGATTAGTCACCCCCCACAGCAAGAGGCAATTTATTGTCTGGCAACTAAATCTCCCCAAATTTTTGAGTTGTTTCTGCCCTTAAACATTTTCAATTGAACTTCTATAATCCTACCACCCCTCTGGTCCTCTTGCTTTCATTACTGGCTCTGATTTGACTTTCCTTAATGCTGCTTCATTGAAATGTAGCATGCTATTCAGCTGCATCAAAACATGTAAACAAGAGGGGGTGGGATCAGACCCCATTTGAATTCTCATAGCACTCCAAAGTCTAGCATAACTGTCTTGAGTTTAACATTTATTTATTTTATTTTTTTTTTATCAGTTGAAACACAGACCAAAAGCATATTACATGCGTAAGCAGCCAGACATTACTTCAGCAATGCGCACGATACTTGTGGACTGGCTAGTAGAAGTTGGTGAAGAATACAAGCTGCACACGGAGACTCTTTATCTGGCTATGAATTATTTGGACCGCTTCCTATCATGCATGTCTGTACTCCGGGGAAAACTGCAGCTTGTAGGCACAGCAGCTATTTTATTGGCATCGTAAGTACTAGACTGTGACAGCTATTGCATAATTAAAGGGAATGTTTAACCCAAATTGTCAGGGTTAACATTCAATTCTAAGTCTGATTTTTTTATTTGTGGCTTAAATATGTTGCTACTAAGCAGTGTTTGTTTTTTTTTGGTTTTTTTTGTCCAATTTCTCTGACATGTGAAGAGTGTAACAACCAGGAGTGGGGGGTGGGATGCTGCTTTTATTTGTTTTAATAAATATAAATTAAAGGCACTAATTTAAATGTCTTATTCTAAAGCTGCTTAGAATTGTTCTCTTAATAGACAAACTTATTTTTAGGTTGACTTGCCCTCTAAATGTTCAACATTGCATCAAACTGATCTTGACAACCTAAATGGGGCGCTTTTAAATCGAGCTCGATCCATGACTTAATATCTGGACTGGAATTCACATAAATTATTCCCTGCCCAAGTATTCTGTGCATAAACGCCTACTCTGCAGTGCTTTTGTGGATGGCAAAAGGATAACTCGGTGAATTGGGAGTTTTTGACTGTCTGCTTCATACAAGACTTGTAGGCTTAAGTTGAAAAGTATACAGGTCTAGTAACTTGTAGCATTTACTGGTAACTTGTCTAAAGCAAACGGTGCTTTAACACAAACTGACTCCTTTTATTGAGGGGGAAAAAAAATGTCTTTTTCCAAAACTTGTCTAAATTTAGGCTGACTGCTGCACAGGTCCCTCTTGGGGCTGCCTGTGATATGACCATTGTGCTTGGTATTAACTACTTGTTTTCAAATACCTAGAAAATATGAAGAAATCTACCCTCCTGATGTTGATGAATTTGTGTACATAACTGATGATACATACTCAAAGAAACAGCTTCTGCGCATGGAACACGTTCTGTTGAAGGTTCTGGCCTTTGACCTTACTGTACCTACAGTCAACCAATTCTTGCTACAGTATCTGCAGAGACATGCAGTCAGTGTGAAGACGGAGCACCTTGCAATGGTAACACATTCAGGTTTTGAAGCCAGCCAATGCAGTCTTGAGTCTAACTCTTAACTTGGCATAGCATGCCACTACCACAAATCAGAGCAGCTATGCCACTTTGCAGGGTAAAAGGCTAGGAGTATTAAGGGGCTACTAGCTGTTACAAGGCAGTGGGGCAGATGTGGGTACGTTACTATTAAAGTACTCCTCTTTGGAGAAGTTGCCAAAACTAGACAGTCCTCACTCTTATTAAATGAGAGCACTCCTAAAAACTTATCTGTATACTGTTTCTGAAGTCCTATGAAAATGCATAAGCTAATCAGGGTTTTGGTGTCTCTTCTTAGTACATGGCAGAACTAACTCTGCTTGAAGTGGAGCCATTCTTGAAGTACGTTCCTTCACTTACAGCTGCTGCAGCCTATTGTCTTGCCAATTATGCACTCAACAAAGTGTTCTGGGTAAGGTTTATTCATGGTTAAAAGCTTTTACCTCCCATAAAGCATTCTGTAGACTTAATAAATGAGTAGCTGCTGTTTCTCTCACCTAATGCTTATGATTTATACTTTTTTTCTTTATTTTTTTTTCTTGTATTCCTGTTCACAGCACTTTTTGACCACTAAGACAGTAATTGCCTCATAGTGCACTTTAGGGCATCCATAGTTCTGGCCCCATGCCTTAAAGCACAATGTGCTACTGTATAAAGCAAGAAAATATTAACCCAATTGTTGCTTAATGGAATTTGTTTAGATACCTTAACAGATATGGCACTGACTTGGTCCTTCACAAAAAATCCAAAGTCTTGGGCAGCAAACCCCCCCTCTTCTGCTGTTCTCTGCAGTCAAATCCTTAATGAGCATAGACCTCCAGGGAACTTTTAGAACTACATTTATCTGAGCTTGGTATGAAATATGGATCCAGCTGGCAATATTGGGAGACGGGATGCTCCAAATGACTCCTGTAGAGTTGCCAACATATCCAGTCTCAAAACTGCTTGATCTGGCAGTTGCTGCATAAATAAACCTACCAAATACTGTGTGGTCTGTATAAAAGCTTGCAAGCTAAAAGGGCAATGTTAGCTAGTAACAGTACTTGTGTTTAAATGTAGTAAGTGACTTAAGTTTCTTCTAACCTTCCCTTTACAGCCTGAAACACTGGAAGCCTTTACTGGCTACGCACTGAGTGACATAGCACCTTGCCTTAGTGATTTGCACCAATTCTGTCTTGGTGCCCCTTATCAGGCTCAGCAAGCAATAAGGGAGAAGTACAAGACCACCAAGTAAGCTGGATTTGTAGAATCTGCCTTGCTATAATTTCACTTTTTTTTTTGTACTGATTTTTTTTTTAACTTTTTTTTATTCTCCCCCCCCCCCCCCCACTCTACTAGGTATATGCAAGTGTCTCTTCTGGAGATGCCGTCAATACTTCCCCTCAACTGAAGCCTTCCAGAGTGGACGCACACACAGCACTTACCTCGTGATCAACAGTGTTGGTCTTTTTATGAAGACACTGCAGGCCAAGTGTCCAATGGAGCTATTTTATTTATTGACCTTCATACCAAGACTCCTGTGCTTTTATAATGTACTTTTTATTCTGTGTAAACTATAGGACCTTATTTATAACAAAGCCTCAGATTGGACACTAGTTGCTGACTGGGATTTAGTCTATGGACATCAATCATGTCTAAAAGTCACTTAGTTGGGATGTACTACTACAAATCAGAACTCTATTGGTAGTGCACTGGTTAACAGACATCAGTATTCTATTAGACTTGGACAATCCTGACTGTCTCTCCTACAGTCGAGCTTCTCCAGGAAATTAAGTTTTTTTTGTTAAACATCGTCGACATTGAACTGCTTCATTTTCCCAGGTTGTCTTAACTTGTGATGGTGTGTGTTTTTAATAAACTGACTTTACTCAAACGGTAACTTGAGCCTGTTATCAGTCTATTGAGTAATAGTTTTTAATGCAAACTTATTCGTGCACCTTTCAAGGACCCTCATTTACAGGCCTACCCTGCTTATTTATATTGCATGAAATCTTGACCATGTTAATAATTAGTCTCAGAATCACTACATGCACTTTTTTTTTAAGTTCTCCAGACTAATGTCTGCAATCTGGTTGCTAGGGTCCAAATTACCCTAGCAACCATGCATTGATTTGAAAATAGGAAAGGCCTGAATAGAAAGGGAAGTAATAAAGTAGCAATAACAACATGTAGCCTTATAGAATTTTTTTTTTTTTTGAGTCCATGACACCCCCACCCATTTTGAAAGCTGGAAAAAGCTGGTAGTATGTAAATTCAAAAACTATATATAAAAAAAAAAAATTGAAAAAGTGGCTTAGATTTGGCTAGTCTAGAACATACTAAAAGTAACTAAGGTGAACCTCCCCTTTAAGGATTTAATTTTACAGGATATTCATGGTGAATAAAGTACCCCCTTTTGTAAAATCTAAGGATATTATAAGTTCCAAGGAGTTTCATGACCATATAAAAACACGAGGCCAAAGGCCGAGTGTTTTTATACAGGTCAGGAAACTCCGAGGTAACTTCTAATATCCTCACATTTTGCAACTGGGGGTACTTTATTTATTATAATACACAAATTTCGGTGAGTCATGTGATAGAAATGACATCAGAACTCACCGTTTATAAGGATATAATTTACAGGATATTCATGGTTTGTGTATTATATAGTGAATAAAAGTACCTTGTAAATTATAAGGCTATTAAAAGTTACCAAGGAGTTTCATCACCATATAAAAACAGGAGGCCAAAGGCCATGGAACTCTGAGGTAACTTCTAATATCCTCATATTTTGCAACTGGGGGTACTTTATTTATTAATACATAAATTTCAGTGAGTCATGGGATAGTAATGATGTCAGAACTCACTGACATCAGTTTATAAGGATATAACTTATAAGATATTAATGGCTATTGTGCATTATAAAAATATATACACACACCTCCCTAATGTCCCAACTTAAAACTTACAACCCAAGCACTGAAAATACAAATACTAGTGTTTGATAGATCTGACATGCCAGAGGAGGAAAGTACACAAGCGTCCCCATGCAGTATTCATTTCCTGCACTATTCATACATCGTACAGGTGTGGGATGCAGAATTATGGAAAAGCCATCTTCCATAGATTTTTTTTTTTTTTTTTTTTTTTTTTTTTTTTTCTAATAAACGGTAGCTTGTAATTGGTCCAAACTAAATGATTAATCCTTATTGGAAGCAAAACCAGCCTAATGGGTTTATTTATGATTTTCTAAACTTAACTTCTAAACTTAAGATGAGAAGAGCCACATTATGGATAGAGCTGTTATCTGGAAAGCCCAGGTCCCAAGCATTCTGGATAACGGGTCCCATACATGTACTGTACTCAATAGTACAGTAGCAGATGAATCTGAACTTACTAGCTGTTAAATGTGTTAACTTCTGTTTTCATCTCATCAAAATATGACAAAATAACTGATTGTCCTTATGACACATTCAAGAGAAAGGAACTAAAGAGAAATCAATGTTATGACAATCTTCCTAGTTATTGGTGCCATGGTTTCCAATAAATCATATAAAATTAAAACCCCTGTAAATCTTTTTTTTTTTTTTTTTTTTTCTTCCTCTCTCGCAAACGCAACATGAATAATTTATAGGAGCTCTGAAAGATGAGGCAGCTTTGAAGAATAATGTAAGTCAGTAAGATTATCATGAAACGTCAGTTACTGGGTGAGAACAAGACATTGGCACACAGACAAAATAACTGGCTTTTCTTAAATAATAAACATTTCCTAGCACTCAAAACACCCATTGTTTAAAAACATTATTTTCACCTTTTGACTTAATAGAACGGTTTCTAATAAGCCTAGTCAGTAAATCTTCATTTGAATAATTTCATTGGCTGTGTATTTAAAGAGACATTTGTATAGGGCACTTAAATTGAATATTGGTATCGGTGATGTTTAGAAATGTTGCCATTCTACTAAATGACTTTGCCAGGGCTACAAATTGCTGTCCTGCTGCCCCAAGATTCAATCACAGGTAATACTTGTTACAAAGCTACAATGCATTTTGTTAGTGGAAGAGACTTTCACTGAGCATAACATTATGGGGGTTATTTATTAAAATCCGAATTTATCGCACTATTTTTGATAAAGCCACTTAGACCAAATCTGCACTGACCCCCCCCCTATTTATCATTAAATGTTCACGTGCAGGAAAAGTCTCTCAGATCGTAAAAAAAAAAAAAAATCCAAATCTGCCAAATACCGCAATTTTTTCGGAAACCAAGTGCAAATCAGGATATCTTTGGGAGGTCTGCCACTGCCTTCTACATGATCTCTGCAGGTCTGAGTTAGCTTACTTTTTTATTTGGACTTTTTAACACCAGACTAGAAAAAATCGGACTTTAATAAATAACCCCCTTACTGTTACAGAAAGGAAGCACAGTAGGAAACTCGTCTAAGTATAATAAGCCAACCAATTTTGACCCTTTCTCACTTTCAGTATTTGTTTGTGCTCTCCCCACTCTACCCTTCCCTTAGGCTTCTTCTTTCTTATCATTCTGTTTTTCTCACACCTTCCTTTTGTGTCTTCGACCTCCTTTTCTTCTTTCCTCCTTTTTAAGGTGGCCATACACGGAGAGATCCACTTGTTTGGCAATGTCGCCAAATGAGCGGATCTCTCCCCGATATGCCCACCTTGAGGTGGGCAATATCGGGCTGATCCGATTGTGGGCCCTAACGATCGGATCCTAGCGATGTGTAACGGGTGGTCAGATCGCGGGACCGCATCAACAAACTGATGCGGGCGCGATCCGACAGAATTTTTAGTCCCGTCCGATCGACATCTGGAGCGACTTTCGGCCAGACATCGATCGGGGAAGTCCGACTCGGTCTGTCTGCAGCTTTTATTGGCCCGGGTATGGCCACCTTTACACTCAAACAAACACCTCTGCAATGTAAGGTTCCCATTAGCACCTGCTTCTCAGGCACAGGCCCTATTTCAGGACCTTAGTTCCTGGGAACTTCCAACACTTTGTCATTAAAAGTCACTGTGTAGTGTGTTTTGCAAGAAGTAGGGGAGAGATCAAATTTTTGATCATTGATCTCCCCATTGGCGTATGTATTTGTTTTGTGCAGGTATGCGATCTGTTATCCAGAAACCCAGTATCCAGAATTACGGGAAGGCCTTGTTCCATAGACTCCATCTTAATCAAATAATTAACGTTTTTTCTGTAATAATAAAACAGTACCTTGGAGGCAAAACAATTGGGTTAATTTAATGTTTAAATGATTATTTGAAGGGAATGTAAAGGCAAGAAAATAAAATCCCATTTATACTTTTTTTTTAATGAAAAAGAAACCTATCTCCAAAATGTCTACCATTTTTATAAGAAACTTGACTGTATGCAGTGAGATTCTCCCTTCATTTACTTGCTCTTAGTGCCGTGGATAAGAAACTTCAGATGGTCCCTAACTGCTCTGCAGGGAAAGGATCATACTTTCAAACAGCAGGGGGAGCCCCTCCACTTTACTTCCCTGACATTGAGAAGCTTTGTTTGTTTCCTGTTTGTTTCCTGGTTGAACAGAATGTATAGAGATTTGTATGCACAGCAGTCAGAGCAAGTAAATAAAGGGGGAATTTCACTGCATACAGTCAGGTTTCTTATAAAAACAGTACGGTTTATAATTGGGGATAGGTTTCTTTTTCAGTTAAAGTAAAAATGGGATTTTATTTTTGCCTTTACATCCTCTGTTTCCAACTCCAGCTGCAGGGACTAAGATCATGGAGCCAGATATAAATAGATAAACTGGGATTCTATTGGGAGGATTATTTATTTTGAAGAAAGTTTGTATTAAACAATACAAAAACTATAAAATCCACATTAGATTACACAGGACCCAGTGCAGTCTGTATATTCTGGTTATTAATTAGACTTGCTGTGTTATCTTCTATGGCAGCTATTATTTGACTTGTGCTGATTTGATCATTTATGATGATCCCTAAGCAGCAGCCCAGACCAGACTGAGCATGTGCACAGTCTTGGTCTTGCAAAGATGTTTAACAAAGTTACAAGATGGTGACCCCCTGTGGCCAACTTTGAAAGCAGAAATCATTTGTTTTATTGGGCTTCTGGTGCAGTAGGTTCATGTTTATATTTCGTATCCGAAATACAGCATTTCTAGCATTATTCTATTTTAGACTTTAGTTTCCCTTTAAGGTCTGGAGATCCAAATTACAGAAAGAACCCTTATCCTGAAAACCACAGGTCCCAAGCATTCTGGATAACACTTTTACTCTCCATATTGACTGGAACAACCAGTCCCCCTTATATGTAATTTCTAAAACAAACCTGTCAGTTTAAATCACAGAAGAAATCAGAAGAAATAATCTTTTTGAGATGTTTCTTTAGTCCTTTGAGAAGCTCACGCACACACTCAAGATGTAACAACATGCATACAAATATTTACCCAATTTTTAAACAAACGTGTATGAATTAAAGAGATTTTGGCCACTGGTGAGCTTGAACAAATCTGTGTTTAAATCTCCATGTAACTTGCAGAGTTGAGTCAGGCTACACTGAAGAGTCTGCAGCTAATCTCCTTTGTGACACCCGGGAAGCAGCTTGGTGCCCGTCTTCTTCATTCATTTAAAAGTTTTGCAGATGTTTATGCAAATGTTGCCTCTTCCACTTCACGTTCCATTCCTTACTGTAATTTTCAAAATAAAAATGTCTAGCAGCACAGGCAGGCAATTTACGTACATGAAAAACTGCATATCTTTTCCAGTGGGGGATTACAAAATAAGTAAATCAAGTTTTGCATGCAATAGCAACACATTATTTTCCGTGCATTTCTGCAGTCGATTAATAAAGTTTTGGGGCATGATGAATGAATACATAAGGTTTGCGTTCATTTAAAGATATGGAGCAGAATATACTGAGTAGATATATAAAAATCATAATACAGAGCTGAGTCACATTCATCATAGCTTCTATGCAGCATAGAAACTATGAAACGATGCTGCAATGATACAAACCTTTTTCAGCAAGATGTGGTTTAATCTAAGAACCTGGTCAAACTGAATCCAAACCCTTAAAGTGGACCCGTCACCTACACATAGAAATCTGCATAATGAAAGTCCTTTGCAAATGAAACATGGAACACAATTTTTTTCATTAAAACATCCATACCTGTTATCAAGTCGTTTCAATGTCTGAGCTGTCAATCAAATATTACCTGCCCTGCCTCTATGCCTGAGGCATAAATTTGGGGCAGTCAATCACTTTCCATTCTGCAATTTCTACGCCACTCCTCAAAATTCCCCTTCACTCCTTAGGCTCTATATTTGTATAGGGCACTGCCCATGGTCATTGGGTCCCCATTCTGGTGCATGCACAAGATTTTGGGGGTGATACAAAATGTGTCTTAATAACACAAAATGGTTCCTGCCTTCTTGCTGTGATTGTGTAATTCCAAGACTAATGGAAACAAAATGTAAATAATAAATATAGTGTAAGTAAAGTTTATTTTGCTCAACTAACATGATAGCTAAGAATTTGAAATTATTTCGTAGGGTGACAGGTTCCCTTTAAAATCATATGACTTTAGGTCATGTAATTAAGGAGATCCTGAAAAAAGGCATTTAGTGATTTATGGTGCCCCCTAAACTGACACTCTGTCACTCAAAAGATGGCCTTACAGGATCATAGATAGTGAGCTCCTGTGGTCAATTTTTATAGCCTGGATCGTTACAGTTAGAGGGCTGCTGAACCTCTGGGCTGGCACAATTCAATATAGAAAGTACAGAATTTCTAACCATCTGTTTCTATTCTGTCTAAAAAACTGATTTTGTACTAAAAATATGATCCACGTATATTATTTAATGTTAATATTTATTACTGACTGGTAAGAAAGGAAGATTGCAACTTAAGGCCCCTTTAATGCTCAATAATTTAGAGGACTTAACAATTCAGTGAAGGGTTAGAGCACATTTTTAACACTGTGCTTTAACACCCCCTAGCACAGATAGCTGTTTAAAGCAGTCAGACCTGTTCAGGTGAATTCACACACTGGACACTGGAAGCAAATGATTTAACAAATTAGCTAGTTCCCTGACTTTCAGGAAATTCTTCATTTATTTCTACCTCTTTTGATTCTTTAAGTCAAGAATCCATGGAAGATAAGGTATTTAGGTTTTTCTCCACAGGTAAACATCTTACAATCAGCTCCTTTCTGACTAATCTTGCCCAGGACACTGAGGGGAAGTAGACTTGGATGCAACAGTAACATCATAAAAACAAAAGTGTTTTAAAGTAATATATATATATAATGCAGTGTTGCCCTGCGCTGGTAAAACTGCTGTGTTTGCTTCAGAAACTCTACTATTGTTTATATAAATAAGCAGCTGTGTAGCAATGGGGGCAGCCACTCAAAGGAGAAAAGGCTCAGGTTACACAGCAGATAAGCTCTGTAGAACATAATGGTGTTATCTGTTATCCACTATTTAACCTGTGCCATATAGCCTTTTTTCAATTTCCGCCATTGCAACACAGCAGCTTGTTTATGTGAACTATAGTAGTGTTTCTAAAGCAAATACGTCAGTTTTACCAGTGCAGGGCAACACTACATTATATTTCCATTACTTTAAAAATTTTTTTGGTGTTACTGTTCCTTTAACCAAAGCTTATTATTACTTACTTGGATAAAGATAAAGCCAACTCTGTACTCACAGACCAATCTAAATAAGCTTAAGTGGATGAGCAGGAAAGTTTGGCAGAGGTGCTAACAGTACTTTGGTTTTATACAACCGACCCAGTACTAAGAGTATTTCTAGAATCAGCTACAAGAACACAAAAAAAAGGGATTTCGAAAGAATTCTCTTCGCTGTGTTCCCTGTCGATCCTGCAGCAGAAAGTTCCTGTTAAAATTAACCCTAGTGTGTGTAAATGTGATAGAGAATTTAGATTGTAAGTTCCTCTGGGGCAGGGACTGATGTAAATGATGAACAATCTCTAAAACTAAATAGATAAAATAAAAAATATATAATTGTTCATGTTAGCTACAATAACATGTAGGACATACAGTATATAGTAACCTATGAACTAAAGAGCTCTGTTTGTTTCTCTCTCCCTTGATTATTCAAGGGCAATTAACATCAGAATTTGCAGATTACTGGTTAGATGCTTTTCATGCCCATTAATTGTTCAGAGCATTTCATTAGAAAAAGAAAAGGATTTGTCAGGTTCCCACAGTCTTTTAACTACACAGCACAAGGTCACAACTAGGCTCATTATACTAATTGCTTTGACCTGATTATGATTTGATTAGTATCTAGATTAGATACATCTACACAGCCCTTAAATATCAGCATATTTGGTAAGAGACATATTAAATGGCACATTTGGTTTCATACAATTCTTATGTCGTACATCTTGGTCACTATACTTTCAGTATTGTTTACAAAGGGATTGCATACCTTGAAACTCTTCTCAGTTGTAGTAAAGGAGAAACCTGGAACTTATATGCACAGCGTCTTTACCTGACTGGTTCCAAGGGATGCAACTTGGGTGGTCCCACAAGGAATTAAAGAACAAACACACTAATCAAGCAACAAATATAACTGAAAAGAGACAATAAAATATAGTTACAGGTATGGGATTCATTCTCTGAGAAACCAATTATCCAGAAAGCTCCAAATTCGTCTCCATTTCAATTAAACAATGACATTTTTTTTTTTAAATTAATTTTTTTAAAATTGTTAAAAATAATTAGAATAATAATACAGTACCTTGAACTTGATCCCAACTATATATCTACTATAACTACCGATATAATTAATCCTTAGTGGAGACAAAACAATCCTATTGGGTTTAATTAAGGTTTATATCTTTTTAGCAGACTTGAGGTATGGATTGGCCAATTCTAAGCAACTTTTTAAATTAGACTTCATAGTTTTTTTAAATTTTTTGCCTAATTTTTTGCTTTCCAACTTTAAAATTGGGGGTCACTTACCCCAAAAAGCTACAATTTTATTGTTTTGCTACTTTTTATTACTCATCTTTCTATCCATACCCTCTCTTATTCATAGTACTATCTTTTATTTAAATCAATGTATGGTTGCTAATTAGCTAAATAACTCAAAAAACACAAATAATAAAAAATTAAAACCAATTGCAAATTGTCTCAGAATATCATTCTCTACATCATACTAAAAGTGAACTCAAAGGTGAACAACCCCTTTAATGGGTAGCAAGGTCCTATTTCCCATAGTGGCCTCTTCATAGTTTGAACTTTGCATAATCTTCCTAATTAAGAGCTGTTAATTATCATAAGATCCGTGAAAGAAAGATCTTTCATGGATCTTCAAGTAGGAGAGGCGCCGACCTCTCTAACCAGCACCGGGCTTGAACTACGAGAGAGGTGGGGAAAAGAGGATCATTGTGAATTATCATAAGATGCCATAACCTCCACAAAGTACCTTTCCTTGAACTAGGCCCCACTAAGATACTCTCTCTGGGGTCACAGATTTGTAGATCTGCCCATACCCTCCCAATACAAAGTTAAGTATTTTTTTTCATAATCAGAAAAATCTACATTTGGTTCCTTAAAGGGCATGTAAAGGGAAAAAAATAAAATCCAATTTTTACTTTTTTTTTAAAAGAAGCCTATCTCCAATATACTTTAATTAAAAAATGTGTACCGTTTTTATAAGAAACCTGACTGTATGCAGTGAAATTCTCCCTTCATTTACTGCTGTAAAGATGTTTAACAAAGTTACAAGATGGTGACCCCCTGTAGCCAACTTTGAAAGTATAAATCATTTGTTTGATTAGGCTTGTGGTGCAGTAAGTTCATGTTTATATTTAGTATACAAAATACAGCATTTCTAGCCTTATTCTATTTTAGACTTTACATGCCCTTTAAGCGCATGCAAGAAAAGAAATGGGAATTTCAAGGCTGAGATACAAAAGATGAATTATAAGTGAGATATATTGGGAATAGTTGAAAGTGGCTGGTAATATATAAGCGGAAAAGAATCCGCAATACAGAAGAGTTGGTCTAATAAAGGGCTTTGACACATAAATATTTATGTAAGTTATTATGAAAGATGATTTTCTTGATTTATAGAGGAAAGGCTGATATGAATGATTTATTCACAATGTAAAAGTAAAGGCTACAATTGCCGAATTCTGTATGCAAAACTACTGACAGTGAGCTGATAGCATGGATACAATAGCAAGGGAATAGGAAAATAAGCTATTTATCTAACTGTCAGCATCATGGTATCTATATAAGCTGCTGCCAAGACTATGAATTTTCAGAAATGCTCTAGGATATATATATATATATATATATATATATATATTTATATATGTGTGTACTATATATTGCATAAATGAGCATGTTTACTAAAGAGCTAATTTTTCAAACAAAGTTTGCCTCAAAAGGCACAACAACATTTACGTCGGCACAACAACATTTAGCAAAAGATGTACACGTTTGCCAGTGTGAAGTTAAGTTGCTGAAACTTTTATTTGCTTTTAAGTAAATTACCAGTGTTGTGGTGAACATGGCATGGCATGTGTGCAATTACTAGGGTTGGCACATGGCTGGGTTTTTTTTTTTTACCCACCAGGCAGGTAAAAATCATGTTGTTGCAAAATTTAAGATACTGGAGATCCCTTTATTTGACACCAGCTCCCTGGATTCTGAACTCACAAAAGAACCCCAAACAAAGAAAAACCTTTAAAACCTTGGGAGCCAATGACATAAGAACTTTTGGGCATGAAATGGCGTTACCATTGCAAAAGCATACATAAATCTCTTTACAAAACAAAGAACTGCGTATATAACATTGCTTTTTGTGTGTTACAGTCTATTGGAATCATAAGTATTGTTTATAGTAGGGTTGGTAACAACGATGCAGTATGGAAATAGAGAGTGGAACTGGCTTTCTTTATAACATATGCATCCTGAAGTCTTTTGCCGACAACACAGTGAGCCAAAGAATGGCAATGAATAAATCTCTCCAAATAAAATGTATTAGTGATGTGTTATATTACTGCACATCATAAATCATGTTCTCCATCCATTGCAATCTGAAAGCATTGACTTGTTTTAATGACGTGGCTATACCATGAAATTAAAAACAAGTACTTGCGTTTTAACTCCAATAATCATCCTGAGGGATAATTTGCTTGGCAAACCACTAACATGCCTATATATAAATATATACTATAACTTATTACTTTTGCTCAGCCTTCTAATTCAAATTTATCTTTACATGTCTTTTCACCAAAAATGTATTACTTACATTATTATAGTTAAACAAGTACTTATGTCTACTCCATTACTAACTTATACTGTGTTGACTAACCGTATTCCAACATCATCATAAGAGGAAATAGCTTTATTTTATTTACAAGACAGAAATCTATGCAATAGTAACAAATGACCTTGGATTGTTTGCTACAGAACGCTTCAAGTCTACGTCATGTCACTCCAGAGGCCACTGAAATTCAGGCTTAATATACTTACACAATAAAGGACATTGGAAAGCAATAGGCTTGTTATGTGGGCATTTTGTTTGGATTCAATATATTAGATACAGAGAATTCAAGTATGTTCTTTCAATTTTCAGTTTCAAGGTTTTTCTGCAGAACATCCTCTAAGGCTGTCCCAGCAAAGCCCAGAGTTGTACTGCCATACATAAAAGATTTGGTACAGCACTTTGATTTGGATCAGACTGCCCAACTATCTAGGTATATAGAGCACAAAAAAAAAGGTTGAACTCGATGGACATGTGTCTTTTATCAACCTTACTTACTATGTTACTATGTTACATCAATGGGGCAGTTTTGGCAAATAGTTTTGTAGGGACCCATAGGATCAGTAAGCCCCTATTGCTTTTAATCTTATTAACCACTTGCTGCCATACTTTAACATAGTGTTTGGTTAGGGGTGGATCTTTTTCTTTGTATGTATGTATAACTTTATTTGTAAAACACTTTTTAAGGAGAATTCAACCAATTTGTATAAAACCCTGTACCCCCATCCCAGGTAGACCTCCCTCCTCACCCCAGGCTAACTGCCACCCCCAGGGAAATGCCCCATACTCCATACTTACCCCAAGGTGCAGATTCTGCTAGTGGAGTTCCACACATCCATCTTCAGGGTCCTCGGTAAGCTGACTGAGATATCGGCAATTTCCATGTAATTCTGTGCATGCGCAGTTGTCGCAAACCGGCAAACTGCTCCAACTGCGCATGTGCAGAAATACCGTATCTCCCAGTCAGCTTACCTAGGACCAGGAAGATGGAAGCGTAGAACTCCGTTGGCAGAATTTGCACAGAGGGGCAAGTATTGAGTATGTGGCACTTCCCGGGGGGGCAGTTAGCCTGGAGGGAGGGGGTCTACCAGGTTTTTTTACAAATTGGTTGAATTCTCCTTTATGGAGCAGCAGTGCTGTACAATGTACAAAAGTACAATATATATAAAAGTATACATGGGAAAAACAAATCACACAATGAATATATACATAGCTTATATCAGAACAAAGAATTTAAGTTCTATGTGGTAAGAGATACAGTAGAAAGGAGCTCCCTACCCCATAGAGTTTTTCTATGGGAAAAAAGATCCCCCACTCTCTGTCTATAATTCCCTCTAATGTATGCAGTGTCGGACTGGGCCAGCGGGACAAAGGGAAAACTCGGGGTATGATTGAATAATCATGTCCCCTCGCAAGTGCCTTTTCTCCCAAGTAAACAACCCCAAACTTGACAGTCTACCTTCATAGTTTATGTCTTCCATCCCTCTAACCAGTTTAGTTGCACTTAGTCTCTGCACTCTCTCCAGCTCATTTATATCCCTCTTAAGGACTGGAGTCCAAAACTGCACTGCATACTCCAGATGAGGCCTCACCAGGGACCTATACAGAGGCTTATGTATGTTTTCATCCCTTGAGTCAATGCTCTTTTTAGCACTAAACAGTACTTTATATGCTTTAGTAACCCCAAAACATGGAGTTTAATATGCTAATTAATTAATGTTGAACACCATAGGGGCCAATTTACTAAGGTTCGAATGGTCAATTCGATTTAGAATTTTAGATTTTTTTTGTCCAAAACTCACAAATTCTAATTCAAAACCACCAATTTGAATTTGAATGTGAGATTTATCACAACTCGCCCCTGGAAACAGTCCTAATAGAAGTCAATGACAAAGGTCCCTTGAACAATTTAAAGATGTTAATAGTGACAAAAAAAGAGACACATTTTTACCAAGTTTCCAAGTTTTAGAAAATGACACCCCAATGACTCCAATGGGAGAAAAAAATGTCACTCTCCTAAAAAAATTTGATGCACAATTAGTCAATTTTTTTGGAGGAGAACTAGATTCCAATTTTCAGGTCAGGACTATTAAATCAAATTTTAGACGTTAGAATTTTTTTTATAAATAACATACCATTTGAATTGTGAATAAAATGTAATGTATTAGAGTTTTAAAAAAAATCACATTGCTCTAAAATTCAAAATTCAAAATTGTTGTTGTGTTTTTGATGCCCCATAGACTTATTGAGACTATTGAGACTTATTAAGAAATTGAAAGTGCTCTAAACATTAGGTGAGAAGTGGGGATGAGTGAACAATTTTGCCCTGTACCGATTCACAGTTTCTGTTTTACTTTTTTTTTCTTTTTTTTAGAATAATGAAAATATTAAGAGCTTAATGCATAATTTATTTGTTTTTTCCCCCTGGTATGCAGCCTTGCGTTTAGGTCTGGTGCCACCTAGACACCGGACCTAAGTCTGCCCCAACTTGCAGTAGTGACATCACACGCAAATTGCTCATGAAATCATTTACTCTGGGTGTGACATCACTTCCACCATAAAGCAACTGGTGACCTCTCAACACCCCCCCCCCCAGCTCCACCACTGGATTTACACATGTAGTATTTGGCAGAAGCTGGAGAGAATTTTAATTTTTCTTACAAGAATTTATTATATACGCACCCCTAAAACTTCTGCCCCAGGCAGGGGCCTATGTTCCCTACAATATATATATATATATAAAACAGCCCTGCTGGTATGAAGGGTTTTCTGGATCATGTTGTAACCTTGTCTAAGTTAACAATCTCTCAGACTGGCCTGCTACAATATTCAATCTATGATTCAATGACCAATGATCATATTCGCTGGTAGAAGACCCATCAGCAATATCTAACCTGTCTGACCAATTAAAATACTATCATTTGTAAAAAGTCATTAGCTGGTTCAATCATATTGAGACTAGTTCTCATGTCTGTAAAATTATATGAGAGAAGTCTTGCAGGGGTTATACAGTGACCTTCATAATCACAAATCCTCATATTATCCTCATAATAGTCAATGTAGACTTTCTCTGCTTTAGACTTCCCTACTATTCACATAGAGTATCATTATCATGTTGCTATAGAAAAGCAATTACGTATACGTTCTCTTAATAAACCATTGAAAGCTTCTAATTACATATGGATGGGTAGAAAGAAGAGGCTCTTTACATTTGTTTTAATGGCACATGCACTTATGTATGCTTTTCAAATGAGATCTCTCATGCAAAATTCAAGGCTAGCTTTGCCCCGGGCTGACAGGTCTCACCTAGCAATATGAACTACATTTATGAATTTATGGGAAGGCCACAATACATAATTCATTTATACACATGGATCACAGTGTAACAGGGTGATCAGTGGAGCAGAGAGAGAGGTCCTGTTGTGTCAATGCACACTTTAGACGCTCCAGCAAAATAAGCGCACAGCGTGTTTGATATATTAAAAATATATATTTCAGTAAAATTGTAATTCAGGTTTAAAAATCTTGGTAGGGTCTAACCAACCATCCAAGACAACATCCTTACATTTACCTTTCCCTTCAAATGCCAGCAGAAAAACCTGCTTAAATTACATGAGAATTTATTTAGTGCTGCTTTTTGAAACCTGCTAATGTTGGCACCCACATGGTGCAACCAAAAGAATTCGCACCTAGACTTTCAAAGGATGACTCAGGGCTGAATAATCGTTATGGCCCAAGGAACTACACTGCAAGGGATTGGCTGCCCTATAGAGAAGATTATTGGCATTACATTTCTAAGATAGTTTGCATGATATTAGCCATAATATCACTATGGGGGTTATTTTTCAAGGTCCGAATTTATCTCAATATCGGCTGCTACAAACTCCGATCTAAGCCTCTCGGGTTTTTAATTCTTATTTATTATTACATTTTCCCGAAAATTACCTTTGCGGGAAAAGGAGTTTTCACCCTAAACCCCCGAAAACATTGTGAAATTGGCCGAAACCCCTGACACAACCAAAAATCAATGGAACTGTTCCCACTGACTTTCATGCAGCCTCGACAGGTTTAAGATGCCGTGTTTTTATATTCGGCTTTTTAGCCTTCGGGTTTAATAAATTCCGAAAAATTCATGATTTTTTTAAAAGCCTATTATAACACAAAAAAATCACACATTTTTCGGATTTTGGGGATTTTCGGGTATTAGGAGTTTAGTAAATAACCCCTTGCGTGTACATATATAAAGTCATTACTGAAGGTGGAACATGGTCTCAGCAGTGTTTGTCTGTCAGAGTGCAATGGTTATGTATTGACTGAACTATTCTGAAGGCTTTTTCAACAGCCTGGCTGGTTCTACCAACTAAACATGCAATACACTATAGTAATGTATGTCATTGCCTCAGTTACAACCAGACAACTAGCACAACTACTTTATCTAAATCTTTATCTAAAGGCACAAAATTAGCTTCTTTCCACCATAATCCTTTGTATAGTCTTCAGCTGATATCAACTGTTTTTCTGAATTAGCTGCAACTATCTGTCTGTTAGGACCAAACAGTAGCATTGAGTACAGGGCTTTCAGAGAGGTGTAATATGCAGGAGTTTCCTTTATTTTGGCAGTTACTAACGACTTTACATGTACTGTATGTATATATATATATATATATATATATATATATATATATATATAATCTGCATGCACCTTTCTAATATTACTTAAGATAAACAGCAGGTAATGAGCATGTTAACTCAGAGCTTTATTTGTTTTGTCAAGTTATGATAACAATTCTGTGGCCATTCAGAACAGTTTCCAATCAATTTCAAAGTCTTTTTCTCAAAAGATGCTGAAAAGAAATGGCGGTCCATACTCCTAATGTCCCCCATCCCTCCCTGGTACCCCTTGACCAATGTGACTTTTTCTGTAATCCTTGCCATTAAATCTTTAGATGCCCATCAAAGCAGGCAGATTCAAGAACTAAAATGAAACAGAGGTGAAGATGCTTCAACCAAGCAGATGTTCAGTTTAGCTATCTACAGTGAAGACCATTCAAATTGTCCAGTGTAGCTTTATAAGAGTGAGAGGCTCCTCTGCACGCCATACATGCAGATGTCCCCTAACTGAATAGGCTGTAGTATGATGGACACATTTATACCTTGCTCCCAGTGTCTGACCCCCTGAGATAGCAGGAAAACTCCTGGTGGGCTCAGGTGTCAGTGGACTCTCCTGCTCACCTAGCCACTTTCCTAGTATGTCTATACCATGCCCATTTCCAATTTCTACTGTATATGGCCACAAATAGAAGAAATGGAGAGAAGTATAAAGGATAAAATGTAAGGAGCTAGTAGCTAATAAAGAAGAAGAAAGGAAGAGGGGTCTGCAGTTATAGATTATCTGGTGGGCTGTTACGTATAACCATTGAGTTATAACTGGCAGGTAGGAAACAATATGCTGGGTAACCAGGAGTATAACCATAAATGGCAGAATTAAGACCAAAAGCCATGTTAAAGTGAATGTGACATTACATGCAACAACATAAACGACATGAACATGACAGCAAGAAAACACAAGGTGCACAACTGAAATATGCCAGTAGCAACCGGCAAGCTGGAGCAAAGTCCTGTAACGGACCAGAAGTCAAGACAGGCAGCAGGCAAAAAAAAGTACAATAACAAGTCAGAAGTACAAGAAAAGGCCAGTCAAATCATGGGAACAGGCAGGGAACAAGGTACCAGGAAGGGACTCAGGAAAAAGGAACCAGGCAGGCATTCAGGCAAAGGAACCAATAATGCAGGAGGGCAAGATCACACATGCAAAAATCACATTAAGATAGCTGATCAACACCAGTGTTAAAAATCTTCAGTAGCTCAGTTGGATAATGATAAAGCAGTCCAGAGCTCAAAAAACAGACAGGTCCTGACAGGGCCCCTGGCACCCTAGCCCAACACTGTTTGCCTCACCTGCCCCTTATGAATATAGAGTTGCTGAATACAGGCAGCACTGTATTCATGAGGGAAATTTGCACTCCATACTGATGCCTGTTTTTTGTACTTTGCGTCCTGCCCTGCACTTCATGAATAACCCCTTTTGGTTTTTTTAACTATATTAGATCTTATTGTTTTGTTCTTTCTCTCTGATCCCAATTATTTGGGATAGAACTGTATGCAGATTATTATGGATGATGCCCTACCTTTTGCAGTAAAACTGCATCTAAAATGAAGGATTCGTTCTGCATCAGACATATAATAATGATTAAAGTGCCTGGGAAGAAAACGTTGAGTCTATCTCTTGGAGACTTATTAACTCTGTTTACAGAGGCAGCGTGCAGGGAAGTGTGCATGGTACTGCACTTAGTTAGCCATTTGAAATTGTTTGTAATTATTTTTTTCTTATTATTTGTAGGATTCTGTTCATATGAGTAAATGTTAGAAACGTATGAACAAAAGCAATATAAAAACTTGAATGATTTGGTCATGTATACATCAAGGTGAAGTGCTAGGTTCATATTGCTAGTATGCACCGCTCTATACTCACTGGTGAATTGCACCATTTTATTTCTTATATTTTGCACAAGGTGAATAAATGAACCCTTATTTCTTGGGTCATTCTACTTCTGACCAAAGAGATTGATCTTCTTTACAATTGTATAATAGGCACGGAAAAACAACTGTAATAAACAAGCTCTAATCAGGCCAATTACATTGTGGTTCGAAGTTATTATACTTAATTTGTATGCAGTACAGACAGCAGAGTCTTATTTAACTTTCCCAATAAACTGTCCCCTTCCTGAAATTGACCCACTGATGGTATAATATACAACATTACTCACTTTATAACCAGAGGGCCAAGTAACCATAACCCAACAGATATTGAAGCTCTTGGAGAATATCAGAAGGCAGAAGCCAGACCAGAATACAGGATAAAAAAAGAACAGCCGTCTGACTGTGGTCAATAGCAAAAGCATCAATGTGCAATATAGGATCTTAAACTGGAGTGGACAAGAATTAATGAGTCCAGTGACTCAGTTTAAACAACCAACTAGATATTTATTATGAATAATGCATAAATGGAAAGGACATTTTTTTGTTTATAAAGCCTTCTATACAACTTAGCAGACGTTAAAGTGGTGGTTCACCTTTAGGTTAACTTTTATTATGTTATACAATGGCCAATTCTAATCAAATTTTCAATTGGTCTTCGTATTCATTGATTTTTTATAGCTTTTAAATGATTTGCCTTTTGCCTCTTTCCAGCTTTTAAATGGGGGTCACTGACCCCATCTAAAATACAATTGCTCTGTTGGGCTAGAAATGCATTGTTATTGCTACTTTTTATCACTCATCTTTCTATTCAGGCCCTCTACTATTAATACTATAGAATATCATACTAAAAGTTAACTCAATGGTGCACAATCCCTTTTAATATAAGCCTCTTGTTCTATTTAATGGTCACATCATCAGACTGGGCTGCCATGACACATAATGACACATTTTGACATAATAATCCCGGTGGGCCCCAACGCAGGATCTGTAGGGCAAGTGTAGCCTTTACTTTGTGGACTAATATTAGTGCGGCAGGAGTTATGAGTATGTGGAGGCAGCTGTTATGCAAGTTCACAAAATGGGATATGGGTGTTGGGTATGAGTTTGCAATGGTTATTGGGAGGCCTTGGAGGCTAGGGTGGGGGCCATTAGGTGAGGCTTCCAGTGAGCCCAGAAACCCCAGCCCGGCACTAAATAGTCATCAAAATAATTTATAGGCATGCTGATCACTTCAAGCATTTGCTACATTCTACAAAACATTTCCTGTAATAACTGTTTCAATGCTAACTAAACACAAGAAATGATGACGTGATGTTGAGTTTCTCATAGACAATGAAAATGTTAGCCAAATAACTGGTGCACTTATCAGTAATACACTGACCTTTCCCAATACAGGAAGAACATCAATCACATGGTGGTGGGATGATCTTGTTACACTGGCACCACAGGAAGCACAACAATCTAATTTGGTATCTGGAGAATATTCCCGCCGGGCACAGAGACCAAGGATTTGAACTATTGCTTGGCATTTTCACTTTTATTCATGTAGACTTTTGCCATTTGCTCTTTACCATCAGTCCTTGTATTTACATAGTAGGCGAAGGAGAAATTAAATATGTACATTTAATAAGTGTTTCGCTATCGGCTGTCAGATCTCTGGATATATTTGATTCAACTCTAAAAATGTTTAAAAGATTAAAGTCGTCGGAGGTCTCCAAGTATTTAGCATAATCAAGCATGGGCATTAAATAGAATTAAGTAGAGGATCTTTCCCTTTTTATTTTTTTCTAATAAGCATAGCTCCCGAGTAGATCAAAGCTCAAGCTTAGACTAGAGCAGGGGGCTGCAGTATATTATTTACAAGGCGGCATGTTCCACATAAAACATATTCTCTTAAACAAAGGAAGAGACAATTCATCCATAACTCTATGTTATTTATAAATGTGATTGATGAGAACAATATAAGAGAGGCAAAATGCTGTGCTTCAGCTCGTATTAATGCATTCAATGTCTTCTCCGCATGACCTTGATGTGCAGGTAGAAGTGGACACTTTAGCAATCAATGTTTTATTCCCAGAAGACGCCACATAAAATGATACACTGGATTTTATATCTTTACCTATCTGTAATAAGGTAGACGAAGAAGCTTCCCATCTTAAAGAGACACTTATGCTTCTAAAGCAGTATGCTGATTTTAGCAATGCAAAATACAGATGAAATATATAGTTTGTGCCATTGTGCCAACAGGACTATTCTTTTGCTTACCCTGAACATTCTAATAGCTGCTATGTTTGCTATGGAGCTGAGTTTCATCAATTTCTGCCCAATCATCCTGCACACCTATTAATGGAGAATGAGTCTAAAAAAATGAACAGTAATTTATTTTATATTCCAAACATACTATTATCAGCAAATAGGTTCAGCCGCCCTGTGACAGTAAGGATTTATGTGTTCAAAGCTGGTCCCCATCTCCTAATCTTGTTAAGGCAGGGTCAGTGCTACTGCACATGCTCAGTGTTTTCTGCGCTGCAAAAAAATAAAAAATCAAAAAAAAAAATATCAGAAAGAAAGATTATGTTACAGTATATGATAGGGGCCCTAGATTTTAAAGTTGGCCATGCATTCCCAGCTTTGGTGGGGTAGCAACCGGGGGCCATACAGACAGATAATTCTATGATCCTGATCAGCTATAAGGAGGTGAATAGGAGCTTTAGTTCCTCTTTACTTTACTGCTGTGCTAATTGTTTAGGCTATAGCCCAAACGAATGAAACAATAGAAAATTGGCCAAACACATGTATGCCCGCTCATAGAGTAGCGATGTGAATGATGCATATTTTCTATAAAGTCCTAAGTAACATGTTGCTCTATAAATAAAGGATAATTATAATCATGATCATTATTCGTTCTTACACAATTATGCTGCAATGTGATGTGAATCTGAATTTATATCAGCCTTGTATAATTTGATATGTTATATAAATAAACAGTATATTGTAAGGCAAATGACAGCAGCCAAGAACATGTGCTGTAAATCAGCAGAATAGAAAATGTGGAGCTACTGGAGCATTTTTGGAGGCACAGATATTCGCTGTGAGAGTGTTCTGGTGGCCTTGGGCTGGTACAGAAGGTATAGTATTTTAGCCTAATCCTCTGAGCTTTCAAGGTGATTGACTGGCTGACAGGGAATCAATTTAAATGTATGTGGCATAGCACATTGATATATCTACATTAAGGATGCACCGAATCCAGGATTTGGTTCAGGATTCGGGCAGGATTAGGCCTTTTTCAGCAGGATTCGGATTCGGCCGAATCCTTGTGCCCAGCCGAACCAAATCCGAATCCTAATTTGCATATGCAAATTAGGGGCGGGGAGGGAAATCACGTGACTTTTTGTCAGAAAACAAGGCAGTAAAAAATGTTTTGCCCTTCCCATCCCTAATTTGCATATGCAAATTAGGGTTCCGATTCGGTTCGGTATTCGGCCGTATCTTTCACGAAGGATTCAGAGGTTCGGCCGAATCCAAAATAGTGGATTTGGTGCATCCCTAGTCTACATCCAACTCAGCAGCAGAGTATATTATAGGTGTGCACTTTAATTGGATAGTGTGCCAGCCTTCACTAAAGCTTATTTGTCTTTTCCCACTGGATAGTGGCATTTCTTTCTATACATAATTAAAAATGTATTTTCTTACTGTGGCATGGAAAGGCAACAAGCCTTTATAGTGATAATATTAGGTGTTTTTATGATCATTACTAGCCCTAGGCACACAGAGCAAACTCCCTTGTGCATGTCCGTCCACCTACCCAATGCATCCAAACCAATGCACTACCTGCTCGACAAATCCAAAGCCCTCCCTACCCCAATGCATCTTTCACCAGCCCCTCCCAATCTTGTTTTCCCCTCCTTCTCCAACTAAAAACTTGCGGCTACTTGCTCTGATGGGGGGCAGGTCTAGGTCAGTAAGGCACATGATGGCTTGGGCCCACCGGGGTTTCTCCCGGGGTCCCGCCAGCCCAGTCTATCCCTGATTTCAAGCACTTTGTAGCTCCATGGGCTAAGGATAAAAATCTCAAATTTGCTGATAAGAAAGCTATGTGTGGCTCCAAGTGAACTGCATATTTCCTTTGCTGTTTTTCTGATGGTTTCTGTCAAGTGCTGAGGACCCTGAGCAGGAGATGAATGGCTTCTTCATTTGCCTCCTATTCTGATTGCTTTTGTTAGCAAGAAGATTAGATGTTTTCTTAATACATTGGTTTGAAATAACTCCTGCTTTTATTATTAAAACATTAAAGGCAAAAATATTGTGTTTCAAGATATACT
The DNA here is from genome assembly GCF_017654675.1 of Xenopus laevis. NCBI lineage: Eukaryota > Metazoa > Chordata > Amphibia > Anura > Pipidae > Xenopus > Xenopus laevis. The sequence continues at coordinate 143,808,557 of NC_054374.1, read as the reverse complement.
AACCATAGGCCCATACTTTGGGTAAGGCTTTATATCCCCTTTAAATTTGAGACCAGAAATACAATGTAGTCAAATTACAGAATATATATATTTTCCACAGACAGATTTTTATCTCATTCAGCCAATTACAAAAATCCTGTTCTGGATGAAAAGTTAGTGAATAGCTACAGGCAAAGGATTAATGTTTCCTCATTGTTGATCAATTTCCCTATTACAGTTTAACTGTTCCCCAAATTCTAATAAACATGCACACGATCAAACAGTTGTTTACAACCATATAGTGATTTCACTCACAAGCCACAAACAGTTCTTAGAATTATTAGGTTTCATGAAATCCTCCAGCTTAGAAGAGAAAATAACACATTGCATGTTGTAGGAAAAGGAGTCTATTTATTTCCTTTCTTGGAAAGTGTATGCGTGAAAGCACAACTAGCTTTGTTCTGGCAGGGAATGAGGATTCTAAGAACAATTTGTCTAATGATGGCAGCAGCCTACACCATGGCATGGATAGAGTACAGAAGATACACATAGTTGATTATGAAAAAAAACAATACTGTGAGTAAGAGCAAGAATCTCCTTATAGCTATATATGTGAAAATATCCCAGTGGCAGTTGTGAAGGATCTTCTGGCAAGAGATTATACATCTGTAGGAGGGTAAAGGATTTTCTAAGCTTTAGGTCCTTTGCTCCCCTGGGCATAACTTAGTCAGACAGATTGGGTCCTCAGTTATAGAAGGGAAGCTGTTTTCTTTTTCCTATGTGAACATATCCTGCTGGCAGTTCAGTGACTGGCCACTGTTACTTTATAAAAGGGATTTAGTTGGCTAGCTACGCTGGGTAATTTTTCTAGAGGGGAGGGGGAGTAGTTCCCAGAGGTTATAAAAAGGTATGCCCATATGTGTTCTGTCTCTTTCTATTGCACCCTCTTGCTGAAGGAAGTTCGGGTGTTGTTGCTAGGGCCTGAGGTGGAGGTAGACCTCAGTATAGGAACAAGCGAGTATCATGGGTCGCTAAAGGAGTGACAGTCAGGATTAGGAAAGTTAGTGAGCAGCTAAGGCTCCAACAAGGAATTTAGTGAAGGATCAGTACCCTGCATTGACAAGACCACCAGGTTAGGAACTCAAGTGGTCTTCGTACCTTCTCTTTGTGTTTTCCTCAGCAAAAACCCTGGGGCCCCAAAAGGGCGTCGGTGAACACCGGAATCCACAGGGATCCCCTGTGCATTGTGAGTGTACCCATCACTGAGCAAGGTTCCCGGTAACGAGATTGTTACAACACAGGAAAATGTATATGGACATATCCAACCTGAAGCACCCCCAGCTATTGTTCAGCTACAACTTAGGGGATCTATTATTTTCAATGTATCTGCATCACCACCAATTGTGATCATGGAGTGCCTGACACTTTCAGAACTGCCTTTACAAGTACAAAGTATTCACCCGGGCAACTTCCTACATGACACATTTCCAAACAGTTATATACATGGATTTGCAGGTCCAATATCTGGGTATACATTATTCCTGACATGATCTGATTTATGACAAACTCGCACACTAAGTGGCAGATTTATCAAGGGTCGAATTGAAAATTCGAACTTCGAAATTAGAATCTTCTAATTTTTTAATGGACAAAACTGTCAAATTCTACTAAGGAGTTATTCAAATTCGATTAGAGTTTTTTTTAAAAAAAATCAAATTCAGTTTTCGAGATTTATCATACTCTTGCCCTTTAAGAACTCATCGACAGTATTAATGTTAATGTCATTTTCTTTAATTCCCAAGCTCAGTTATTTGCTTACGCTCTCAATCACCCTTTGGGAAATGCTTAGCAAGCTCCTTCACACAAATGCTATTACATATATATTTATGAAATACATTTTCTTTCCACAAAGCCATGCAGATTGAAGCCTATGCATACAAATGTCCATTTTCTGTTTAACATACAGATGCTGGCTGGGATTATAGGGAATGTTTATAAAAGAAGATGCTATGTAGGTCTCTTCATTTATATAGCAGGTACAGTAACAGGGAAGCTGAGAAAGGTCCTAGAACTCTTATTAAATGATCACTATTTATTTTCTCAGCTGCAATAAGAAAAAACATCAGAAAAAACCCCAGAGTTTTTTCAATTTGTTTTAGAATGGGCAAACTATCCTTCATGGCTCCAAAATTACTATCAGACCATTCCCCAAGGCAACCATTTTCTAAGATTTCTAATACAACTGTCAGAACAATTACTTCAGGGAGAGAATTCCAAAACGTTTTCATTCTCAACCTTGTCCTCCCTTTTTAAGTGAAATCTTATATTTTCTTATGCCAGAGTGTGGTTTCCATTTTCATTTTAAAATATGTCATATGATAGTTACAGAGTTCTCAAATGGGCTAAAAAGAGAAATAAGGCATCCACAGGGGCGGATTAATGAACAGGCTACCCTAGGCTATAGCCTAAGGGCCCAGAGTGATTAGGGGGCCCATCTATCTTTTTAAACTATTTTATTTTCTTTAAAAAACGGAATGATTGAAAAAAGCTAGATCTTGGGCCCTATGCACCCATGACCCCGATTAATTGTTTTATATTTATAAACTTTGGGAGTAGCCTAGAAGGGGGCCTGTGGAAAGTGTAGCCTAGGGGCCTCACATCTCATTAATGCACCACTGGGCATCCCCTGGGCAGCAATTCTATTTGCTTCTAGATGCACCAGCCCAGGGTGATATTCTAGTGAGCACCACTATCTTGCCTCCTGTCCTAGAGTGAACTCTTGCAGCTGCCCTGGGCATTATATGTACATGCGCTATAGCATAAAATCGAAGCGTACCTGGTATAATCCAAACTCTACTGCATATGCAAATGGCTCGGGGCAGCACAAGCGCATTGAGGCCGTAGTCGCATTCACTAGAATGCGATTCTTGCACTTCTGTATATTTGCACTTGCAGCCGCTACTTTTCTGTTCTGAATCAAGCGGTGCTGCATTTAGCGCCCTGCGTCAATGGGCACAGATAAGGATAAGGCGCATGGTTTGCTCACATGCTGAATGCCTGGAATGATGTCAACCACACTTTGAAAATATTTGGCATCAGTTGCAACTCCAACTTGCCACCTCAGTAACTAGGAAAACTCTACATTATGGGGAAAAAAAACATTGCATTGTTTTTGCTCACTGCACTTAAAAAAGCCTATATTAAAAGAAAATCATTTCAGTTTGGACATTACCTTTAGACTTTTCCTTTTATATTAGTTTGCCTTTGCATTTTATTCTTGTCTGTACGTTGTGATGTCTTTTGAAGCTGAGAATTGTTTTCTCCCACTGGTAAAGTACTGCCGTTTGGTTGACATAAATCCCTTCCACTCAGGGCCGGAACTAGGGGTAGGCAGAGTAGGCACGTGCCGAGGGTGCAAAGCTGGGGGGGGCGCCAGGCACGTACCTGCTCTGTCGCCTACCCCATTGTCCGGTCCTGTCTCTCCCCGACTGCCGTGGATATTTTTTTGTAATTGCGCTTTTGCGCATGCGTGCACTTAGTTTTGTGCATGCACACCATATCGCAGTTTCGCACATGCACACCAAAGCACGCACTCAGGTTGCCTAGAGCGCTTGGCTGGGTTGGCCCGGCTCTGCTACCAGTACTGATCCGGAGGAGGACTAACAACTCCTATAAAGGAGATGGAAAGTCTCAGCCTCTGTGGGGTGCAGATTTTACGTATCTCCCAGTGATTTTAATCACTTACCTAATACCCAGGGTTTGCAGAAACCTGCACCAGCTTTAAGATGGCCATAGACACACAGATAATATCGTACGAATTTTCATACGATATTCGGTGCGTGTATGGTGGGAAAAGAGCCGAACAATATCGGCAGAAGACTTGAATATCGGTCGGCTTGTTGATCGGGCTGAACGGAAAATTTTGATCGGGTGCCTTTGAAGGCATCTCAACATCGCCCATTGTTAGTGCTGAATTGTCAGATACAGGTAGAATTCTATTGTTTCTACCTGTATATCTACCTGTATATCTGACGATTCGTCACTACTCGCGTGTATTGAAACGAACGATCTTTCTTGGAAAGATCTTTTCCAAGAAAGATTGTAATTGTTACGTCTATGGCCACCTTTAGTGCATAACGGAGCGATTGTCGGCCATATTTCTTCCTTCTTAGCATGGGCATGCAAGCGTGAAAAGCAGAACGTTAACAAAAAATCGTCATTTTCACTCTACTTTGCATGCGTCTGTCCAGGGGCTTTGAAGAAAGAAGATGTGGAAGAAGAAGAGATATCAGGTGACCTAACATTTGGCTCCCCAGTGATTGAGGCTTTCCTTCTCATTTAATTTAAACAAAATATTGTGTTTTCTTTCTTCATTTTTGTAGCCTTCCATTATGAGAAACTAAAACCTGTAATATTTTATTTCCCACATCTAAAAATAAATATGTATATTTGTTAATGCTTTATTATTAAATTAAATCACTTGTATTTTTTATGATTTATTAACAGTTACATTGGGAGAAAATGTAATTAAAGCAATTGGCAATTCTGTTTCTGTTTCTGAATCCAAGTCTGACTTTATGCTGCATGCCTAATGTAATTAATATAGTAATTTCTTTTCACAAATTGATGTAATTTGGAGTCTCGGGCCTACTTTCAATTAATTAGAAGGTTTCAAGCATTTTTAAATGGCACCAATCTAGAATTGCTAAATTGTAATAATATTACAGTATTTCTAGCATATGCAGTACAGTTTTGGTCTCTAGTACTCAAAAGGGACATTTTAGAAATTGATGGAGTCCAGAGAAGAGACGGCTAAACTAATAGATTTATGGAAGATCTCAATTATGAAGGATGGCCAAGGTGGAATTGCAGATACTGATAGAGGATGCTAATCAATTCAGTGTTAGACAAACTTTGCATTCAGTTCCAGATGATTCTGTAACATTTTGTGCAGCTTAATCCTAGCAGCATTTCCTTAGGGGATCTTATTTAAAACTCCAGATTATCAAACTATCTTGCCAAAATAAACTTTGTTTAGATTCCTATAAAGGCAAGTCACAGTATGTCTACCAATTATAAGTATTAAATTGTACAGTAATGCTATTCTCCCCCTTAAATGGTTGTACTGGCAATTGCCATTAGAAAAAAAAGCAAGAAACTAGAAATCTACCGATATTAATGCATTGTCAATATAGGAACTGATGCAACTGATTTTTCCAATTGGTGAATTTACTGAGCAAGAGTTTGAATTTAGTTATGGGCGAATTTGTCCCAAAATTGCAGCGGGTGTTGGAACCGTCGCCTGCTTTGAAAAAACTTTGACGCCGGCGAATTATCGCCAGCGAATTTTTTGCTGCAAATTCTCTAATTTATTCGTCACGGATTCGAGCCTGGCGAATAAATTCGCCCATCATCTACTATGTCATTTTGTATATTGCTAAAGGTTGAATCATAAAAGCATTCTAATAATAGAATAAATTATAAAACATGCAAATCATGCAAATTTCTCATTTAATATAAGATATGGCTTGCAGGTTAGCTAAAGAAATTTCCGTGCCATAGAGTGTAATAATGTTTCCCGAGTGCTCTATTTACTGAGCAATTGCATGTTCCATCTGCAGCTAAATAACTAGAAAATGACTTTACAATGTATTGGCCCCAGGTACTTTGTTGTTGAAATGGAAGCATTTATTTCCTGCCTAAAGTGCAACGACCAGCAGTTGTGAACATGTTGCAAATATGAATGGGATTAAGGCACATTAAAATGCAACTGTAATGCTTTTATTTTCCATATTCTTCATGTGTCCCCAAACTCCGACTACACAGTTTTTGCTTTCTAATCCTGCAACAAAGATGTCTAGTGATTCATATAGTAACCAGCTGTAAGTATTATTTATTGGTCTACTGTTTGATGGCAAACATCTGATCTGGTTGATCCACAGGGGATCCACGTATCAGTTTGGGGCCCAACAGATATCCTCTTTGTCTCAGTATTTCTTCCTTCTCCATCCTATAGTGATGGGCGAATTTGCGCCGTTTTGGTTCGCGGAAAAATTTGCGAATTTCCCACGAAATATGCGGAATGGCAAAAAATTCGCGAAACAGTGCCTCGCTTTTGACGCTGGCGGCCGTTTTTGACGCCGGCGAATTTTTTGCGGGCGTTTCGCGAATTTCACCGCAAATTCGCCCATCACTAATCCTAAACCCAAATGTCTTAGCATGAGCCCCTTCCTTTCTTTTGTGCTCATATATCTGTATATCTTGTGTTAACCTATGTATTTCTGAAATTCTTATCTTATCTTCAGTCTTAAGATTTGCTACATATACTGAATTAAAACAACAACAAACAATTAAAGTGTTTTAAAGTAATTCAGATATAATGTACTGTTGCCCTGCACTGGTACAACTGATGTGTAGCCATTTGAAAAATGAGAAAAGGCACAGGTTATTTAGTAGATAACAGATATGGTGTTCCGTTATCTGCTATGTAACCTGTGCCTTGAATGGCTGCCCCCATGGCTACACAGCAGCTTTTTTATATAAACTATATTAGTCTTTCAGAAGCAAACACACCAATTTTACCAGTGCAGGGCAACACTGCATTATATTTTAATTACTTTAAAACATTTTCATTGGTTGTTACTTTTCCTTTAAAGGGCAGATTATTTTCTTTACTTGGGAATAATAAACGAGCTATTGTTGGAGGAGCAGATATAGATGATTAAAATTCTGACAGGTGTTTCATTCTGTCCGGAAAAGATATAGGCAAGATAGTAGAGGTCTTTTAATATTGCAAGCGGGTCAGTTGCAAGTAAAAACCTATTCATTACTTCTGTACAGTTGAGCTTGTCCCCAATCGCTTTCTCCTGTCTCCTCCTCTGAATCTCCCTCTGGCAACGTGGCTTAAATTCTGGGAAGAAATACTGCATTGTGGGAAAAAAAATCATGCAGTCATAATTGATATTAGAATTATATAAATATGATTAACTGTATACATTATAATAATCATAGGGTGCATGCTGAGAAATGATGAGTTACTGTTGAAACACCTGACAGACCCAATGGCAAATTGTACATGCATTAAAGTTCATTTTGGTTCTGTAACAATGTATTACACCATTATTTGTAAAACCTTAGTTATGGTATAGGGCTAATTAATGGATTTACAATTATACCAGGTATGGGATCTGTTATCCAGAAAGCTCCGAATTAAGGGAAGGCCATCTCCCGTAGACTCCATTTTATCCAAATAATCCAGATTTTTAAAAATAATTTCCCTTTACTCTGTACAGTACCTTGTACTTGATCCCAACTAAGATATAATGAATCCTAATTGGAGGCAAAACCAGCCTATTGGGTTTATTTAATGTTTACATGATTTTCTAGTAGACTTCAGGTATAAAGATCCAAATTACATAATAGTTCATTTTGGAAACCCCAGGTCCCGAGTCTTCTGGTTAACAGGTCTCATACCTGTAATTGTTGCAGGGTTTCCTTCTGCACATTTCAAAAACATGCAGAAAGATTTTGCCTTGTCCACAGAGACACAGCTTTATGCTCTTGATCACTGAAATAGATTTATGCCAAGAAATCTTTAAAGGTGAACTATCACGAAAGTGAAAATTTAATAAAAGCGTCACCATACTGAAATAAGAAACTTTCTAAATACAATCAACTAAATATTCAATATAATTTCTGAAATAATTAAGTTTATTTTCACTATCCCTCTCTCAGCATCTGTTTCTCTTCATTCTCTCTTCATGCAGCAGTTGCGTGTCAGATATTCATTGACAGTTAGATACAATATATCTTATAGGGGGGCTTCCTTACCTAGCAGATGTATTAGAGCTCACTCAAATAACTGGTTCCAGTACAAACAAATTAACTGCCTTTTGCACAAATCCTGCATGTAGAGAGACATGATGTCTGGTGATTTTAATAGAGTGAGCTCTAATACATCTTCTAGACAAAAGGAGCCCCCCTATAAGATAAATTGGATCTAACTGTCAATGACTATCTGATCCCAACTGCTGCATGAAGAGGGAATGAAGAAAAGCAGATGCTGAGAGAGGGATAGTGAAGATAAACTTTATTTCAGAAACTAATTAGAATTTTTAATTGATTATATTTAGAAAACATATTATTTCAGTAGGCTGAAGCTTATATAACATTTTAATTTTCGCGATAGTTCCCCTTTAAGTTCTGTAAACAGAGTATAGAATTTTATGTCTTCATTCACTGAAATTCTGTCCGGTCCCTAAGTTTGAAAATATTCAAGCATTTCTCTGAGCTACACAGTGTATTGCTATTCTAACCACGAACTAGCATATTACTTTTCTTAGGACTGAGATTACTTGCAAAGAATTTTATGGATTCGGCAAAGTTCTTTCTTTTCGAATCCCTCCTTTCTTCTATTTTTCTCTTGTGAATTCTTTGGATTCTTTCAAAATGTATGACACCAAGCTCAAAAGTTATCCCATCGGTATTTACAATTTATAATATAGACTGCATCCCTCGAGATTTATATAAATGCCAAAGATATTTCATAGTGGTAAATCTAACCGCTATTTATTGATATTTATTTTTATATCATAATGTAGACTGTTGCCCCAGTGAACCTTAAATTTTGCCATGGTTCAGTACTGCACAATAGTGATGTGTGGGCCGGCCTGAAACCCCGCAGGACTCTTGGGTTTACCCATGGTTTGGGCGGATTCAGGCTGACTTCCACATGCATTTTGTGGGTCATTTACTCTGCTGGCTTTTGGCTCTGGCAGCCTCCATAATAGGCGTCTGCCTGCCCTGTCCCTTTTGTGATGTCAGTGATTGGGGGGTTGAGTGCTGGTCTATACATGGAGAGGCCAGGAGAGTTCAGGTTGAGTTTGTGTTGGGAACAGGCGGGTTAGGGTCGGGTTTGGGTTGAATTTCTGTTGACCCGCACATCACAACTGCACCTAAATATAACAGTACAGGAGAACACCTCTTGGGACACTGTGCTTCTGAGTTTTGTTTATGGTCCGGCATTTCTGACTTCACGTCTAGATCACAAGACATGCAGCCAGAAGTTCAAGCACTGAGTGGAACTATCATGTCCAGTGGTGTAATTAGATGTTACTGAGCCCCACAGCCAATTAATTTTAGGGCCCCTAACATATCCAGAGGGTATCCTGTTTTACAAATATATGTTGACATTTCTCATTAATTAGGGCCTCATTGGGAAGTTTGGATGACGAGCAGGCACCCCTCCGGAACACCAAATCAAACAGTCAATGGAATCCAGGAGGCAAAATTATGAATAGTAGAAAAAAGTCTTTATTTTACATTGTATATAAAAACTAAAAGCCTGACACGTTTCGTGTCCCTCCTGGACACTTAAACATAGGCTGTGATTAAGTGTCCAGGAGGGACACGAAACGCGGCAGGCTTATAATTTTTTACAAAAGCATACAATACATACAATGTAAAATAAAGACTTTTTTCTACTATTCATAGTTTTGTCTCTTGGATTCCATTGACTGTTTGATTTGGTGTTCCAGAGTGGTGCGTGTCCATCATCCAAACTTTCTTGTGTTGCTCCCCTTTGCTGAATGTCTGGGGCATGAGCACCCGGACCCACCATGGAAAGCGGTAGGCTTGTCCTTTTATCTGAATTATCCATGCTTCCTATGACCCTTATAGGGCCTCATTGGGCCCCTATACCTCCTGGGCCCCCCTCTAGTTACGCCCCTGATCATGTCAGTTTTTAAGCAGACAAGCTGCAAATAAATCATAGCTAGTTCATAAAACACACTACAGCTTTAAACTATGGGTACATTTTAGCCTAGCTGATACTATTTTGGGACCCCAGAAATTATATGGCCCTAAATTGTATGGTTTCAACTGAACATTACATTGGTATTTACAGTAAATACCACTATATAAAATAAAGAACACTATCAGAATCTCACTGACACATTTGTGTGTGTTGGTGTTCTGGGGAGGTTGTTGGAAACTACTGTTGCTTAAACCCAAAATCTGATGTTCTAAAAAGTCCATTGGATGGTTCCTTATTTTCATTATTAGTATATCAATACAAAATCCCTCAGACTCCTTGTAATTGGGCGTTATGTACTTGACTTATTCCCCTGTTCCTTGACCAGAGGGAAGTGTTAGGGCCACTGGGCTCACATCTGATACAAAGGATGTCCCACCCACCCTAAGGGGCAGATATATCAAGGGTCGAATTTGACCATCGAATAGTGAAGTCCGACATTCGAAGTCAAAGTCAAATGATTTTTAAGATCGTACGATCGTACTTCGATCGTACTGATGACTTTGACGTAGTTGGCCAGCTTAAATATATTGCAATATATGGACAAACAATCCCTGTGTTGTTTAAAGGGTAAGGCATTTTTTAGTAGCAGTATGCACAAAATGTCGGTCTTAAATATATTGATAATGGGTTGAGTGCAGAGGACCTCTTGTAGTTGACTATATGTATTTTGTGGTCACACCCTCATTGCACCCCCGCCTAATGGTTTTAAAAAATAGTGGTGAGCACAACTTTCCCTTGTTTGTTATAGTTATACAGGAGCAGTGACCAGCTCCATGTTGTAGCTCCCACCCCTCCCAGCTATAGTCAGGTGATCCCACTGGTGTCTAATAAAAGGGCAGCCAAGTTTGGGAGTTTTACTTTGAAAGCAGCTAGTAAGTTGCAGGTAAAACTTAGTCCCTTTGTAAAATGTATAATTAAGCAATTGAATTCTTAATGAATCAGATGAAAATTAAGCGTAGGACTGGCCAGATATGGGATGACTTTGACGTAGTTGGCCAGCTTAAATATATTGCAATATATGGACAAACAATCCCTGTGTTGTTTAAAGGGTAAGGCATTTTTTAGTAGCAGTATGCACAAAATGTCGCTGTCTTAAATATATTGATAATGGGTTGAGTGCAGAGGACCTCTTGTAGTTGACTATATGTATTTTGTGGTCACACCCTCATTGCACCCCCGCCTAATGGTTTTAAAAAATAGTGGTGAGCACAACTTTCCCTTGTTTGTTATACTTCCACCTAAGGAACATATCCAAAATACGATCATTTATCACCCAAGGTGCTGCCAACATTCTTATCCGAACTCTTGTCATATCACATCTAGACTACTGTAAATCTCTTTTAATTGGCCTTCCCCTCCAGAGACTGTCACCTCTCCAGTCCATAATGAACACTGCCATGAGGCTCATACACCTCAGCAACTGCTCCTCCTCTGCCTCGCCATTCTGTCAATCCCTGCACTGGCTTCCGCTACCTTTCAGAATCAAATTCAAATTAATGACCCTAACATTCAAAGCATTTCATAACTCTGCCCTACCCTAAATCTCTGAACTAATCTCTAAATACTCACCCAACTGCTTGCTACGCTCCTCTACTGACCTGCTACTCAACTCTTCTCTCATTACCTCCTCACATGCTGCATTCAAGAGTTTGCAAGGGCTGCACTCTTCCTCTGGAATTCTCTCACACGGTCTGCTGACTTTCTACCAACCTTTCTGCTTTCAAACGATCACTTAAAACGCACTTCTTTAGCGAAGCCTACCCTCACTCTGCTGAACTACCAAATGCAATACCACATACAGTACTACATCTCTCACTCACTTAATTCTGATCTTGCCCACTCCCATACCTTGTATCTTATTCCCTTCCCTTTAGACTGTAATCTCCTTTGCACAGGGCCTTCCTCACCTTTTGTATCGGTATTGGTTGTGATGTATGTAACTCCATATGTTCTATGTATGTAATTAATGTGATTTAGTTGTATAAACACATTTACTTTACAGTGCTGCTAAATATGCTGGCGCTATATAAATAAATGTTAATAATATACAGTAGCTACTTCCTCCAATCTCCAAAATAAGGTCCGACTGGCTTACTGGAAACTAACGAAAAACTGGCAAATGTTGAGCTGTCAAATCATTAGAAAACCCCCCTGTCAACCTCCACTAAAATGATAAATGATCTTCTCAGATCGACCGAACACAATAAAGTTGTCTGAATAGATTAATTAGTAAGAAAAAGATTAGCATTTCCTCCTATGTCTACATGATGTAGAACTAATAGATTTAGAATATCTAAATACATTTGCCAACAATAGTTCTCTTTGTGAAAAAGTAAGTTCTAATTTATTCCCTACACTTACAGAACATCAATAAGCCTCCGTGTTCTGGCACGCTTCATTAGCTCACAGCTCATAAAACATCTCATTTGCCGTGTTCCAACACTATTCCACCTCATAAAGAGAATTACCACTATATAGCATATGAGGTTAAAATTTGCTCTTTTAATTAGTTATATCTTGTTCCAGAAAATGATTAAGTCCCCATAATATTCCTGAAATGTTTATGGTGTTATTAATTGTATTTTCAAACCAAGGTGTTAAGAAATGTCTCATGAAGCTGACACAAGGCTTCAACCAACAGGCGGAGATTGATTGGCACTTTGAACATTCGATGTTACTAATATTAGTTATGACAAGAGATTAAAGCTGTGACTGTCAGTTTAGCATGCAAAATCATACCTATATTTATATATATTTTTATGGTTTCCCATACATTGATTTTACAGTGTCATAGAAAAGTGAAATCTACATTTCTGTTGAGATGTATTAGATTGCTGTCATGCCCTATACCCATACTGCTCCTTTAGAAGTGCTGCTATAGAGGCATCACAATGAACATGAGAGAATGTTCTCTGCAAACATCCAAAATTAGTATTATTTAAGATGTCAATGAAATATAGAACAATATACCTTTTATAGTGAATATTTAATTTTATGAAGACCGTTCTCCTACTGTTTTAATTGAGCCTGGTGGAATACCATAAAGATTAGCCTCGCTAGTAGAATTGTTATTCCCGGGACCAGAGGGGGGATTGTGGTTGCGGGAAATCAACTGAGGTTTGATTCACTTTGGTGTCACATATGTATTAATCAGTTTTTAGAAATAGCATGTAAATGGATATATTTCCCTTCAGATCGCTCATATATGCCTTGTATATTAAATAACTGTAGATCTTAACATCACAATTATCTTGGATATTATGCTTGTTCAAGAAATCATCCCCGACTCTCTAAATGAATAGAGTCTGCTATCAGAACATTACCTGGCATTCCCCAATCTCCCTGCCATTACTGTGAAGAACCTACGCTACTGATGTACAGGTCAGGTGAAACTCAATCCACGCCCAACTCTTACCCACAAAATGTTGCCATTGTAGGGTCAGACTGGGCTGGCAGGACACTGGGAACAAACTCAGTGGGCCCCGCTGGCCTAGACCCGCTCAACACAGCCAGCAGCCGGCTTCTTTCCTGACATACTGGCTCCTCTTCCTGGGCAATGTGCATTGCACTGGCGAGGGGGAAGATGGGACCAAGGGGAATTTGCAGCTGGGGAGGGAGGCCCTTGGGGTGGTTTGGGACACTGATAGGGATGTAGCGAACTGCCGATTTGGTGTTCGTGAACGCCGTTCGCGAACACCGGCAAAAAATGCGAAAGTTCGCGGACAGTTCGCGAACTTCGAACACCCGCTCAAATCGTTCGATTCGAACGATCGAAGGATTTTAATCATTCGATCGAAGGACTTTCATTCGAATCGAACGATCGAAGCCATTCGATCGAATGCTTTTCATTCGATCGAATGCTTACAATCGTTCGAATGAATGGAAATCATTCGATTTTTAGCGGTCGAAGGAATTCGAATGGTCGAACGCGAACTCAAAATGCGAACGTTCCCAAACGTTCGCGAACATTCGGCGGACGCGAACGGTCGAAGTTCGCGCGAACTAGTTCGCAGCAGAACAGTTCGCTACATCCCTAGACACTGATATGGAAGCCCTAGTGGGCCCAGATCCCCCTGTCTGAAGACAGGGAATCTTAAGAAGCTGAGAAGAAGTGTACTCTAGTTTCACCCACAATGGTCACTCAAATTTCAACCTGAACCCACCAAACTGTTTATTAACCCCTGGATCTCTGTGGGTTTCAGGTTAACCCACACATCACACATTTTGATTGAAGTTGGGGTACATTTTTTGGTGCAAAAACAAAGTTTTCGATAAGAATTATTATTGCCTGCACAATAATTGCAAAATTCTGTTAAAAATTAATGAATGCACTATTATTTACATATGAACATCAGAATTGTTTTTCTTCATCAAAAGCAGGTCCTGCTTCCTTCCACCCTGACCTCACTGTGCACAGACAAGATTGACATTGGCCCCCTGTGTATATCCATCAGTAGATGTGTCTCCCTTCTCCTAGCAGCATGACAAATGCCTCCTCAGATGACAGCAGCCGCATAAACATTCCTGATTAACATAGTGAGACATCTAATCTTCTTAATCTCTAGAACATGCATGGTGGATTTTGCCCAATGTGTGTTTTTTGAGCACAGCACCAAAGAGTCCAAAATCATCCCACCACCTCCCATAAGGTAGTATGGAAAGCACTTGCACTATTGCTTTGCAGGCAGTTGTAAAGCTTCGCCTTTACACTTTAAACCTTTTTCTATTAATTTTCTATTAATCCTAGGGGAGATCGCACTGGGAAATTCCAAGTGCTTAAGAAATGCCCATATCCACCCTGTGCCTCCTAGGCCTAAATGCATTAATTTTCCCAAACACTTTTTCCACGATTAACCTTATACTGTATATAGATAAAAAAAAACCTTATGAAGAATTTAGTGGGATTAAAAGATTTCAAGAGTTGTGATGAAATGTATTATTATGAAAAGAAATGATAAAGGCCAATCAATTTAAACTGGAGAGATATAGAAAGGATTATAAATGGGGATACACTGGGAATCAGAAAATATGAATTCATCTGAACAGCAAACTGTAGCAAATATTTTATTTAAAACCAGCAGTAGAATATACACAAGTTATTCCACAGTCTTTCAGCCAGCGCTGCAACCATTATTATTAGTGAGTAATTACTACAGCAAATCTATCATACATAAACAATGGAGAGAACTCATGCTGTAAAATATGAAACAGCTTTAGAATAGATGAACTCAGAAGAAAACAGAAGAAACAGACAAACAGAGAAACAGAGACAACTTCTCAGCTAACAAGGCATGACAATTAGGTTTAAGCAGGAAATTGATAATCCAACTATTATTACAGTAATGTTAATTGATCAAAAATCACTGTACAAAGCACAGTAAATACTGAATGCTCAGAATACTCTGTACCTGTGGTTTTCCACATAACAGATCTTTCCATACTTTGAATCCTCATAACTGAAGTCTACTACAAAATCAAGTATATGTTAAACAAACCAAACAGTTTGTGTTTTGCCTTCAATAAGGATTAATTATATCTTAGTTGGGATCAAGTACAAGCTACTGTTTTATTATTACAGAGAAAAAGGAAATAATTTGTAAAAATTTGTATTATTTGGATAATATGGAGTCTACGGGTGACGACCTTTCAGTAATTTGGAGCTTTCTGGATAACAGGTTTCTTGATAACAGATCCCATACCTGTATAAGGACAAATTTTTTAAAATTAAAAAGCACTAAGGAATTCCATGACCTTACAAAGCGTAGGTTTTTAGGCTTTTTGGATTAAAGCCCCAACCCTCTGTGAAGTCCAGTACACGGTCATAGTCACCCTGTTTTGGTTCTTTGGATATTCTATAAAACAAGTGTAGGAGACTGATAAATGTATTCCCTGTTTATAGTGCATTCCCCTAAAGTATGGCCACTGAAGGACCCCTTAGTTTATACAGAAGCTGGGCTCCTCTTCCTGGGTCAAAGCATGAGCCCTAGTTTTCCGAGTTTAGGCATTAGATGACATTGTTCTATAATATATAAGATGAGCAGACATGTGCTTAGGGTCCATGTTGTCTGTCCCCTTACCTCAGCAGGCAGAAAGGGTGAAGTGAAACCTATACAAGATCAGGTCTAGCTAATGATAGGCTAATCACTTCCCCTGCATTTCTCTCTGTTCCCGCTCCTTTATCCAGCCGTTCCTTTAGATTGCCTGCCTCCCCCTGCATGCGCTCTCTCTCTCTCTCTGGAGCCTCAGCCTTTCTCTCCAGCGGCAGTTTCACTCATCACCGCTCTGGCTCCCACGCTGTATTTTGACTTCCGGTTACTTACTTCCGGTACTGTGCGGCGGAACAGCGTCGGGGACGCGCACAAAGTGGTCGCCTTTTCGCCGTTTTCCATGGCAATGGAGAATAGGTATTCTAACAATTTTTTTAAAAAAATGCTAGGTATATTATATTAATGTAGTAGGGCATGACCATTATTTTTAACATATAGAATGGATTTCTTAAATAAAATTTTTTGATGTTACTGGTCCTTTAAATCTCATCCAGAGAAATGATAATTTGTAATAAAGGTGCCACTTCATTTTACTATAGCCTCACACAAGCATTCTCAACAAATGTCAATATAAATTGCCTTCTGGCTGCCATATCTACCTGTTTGCCATGCAGGGGGCAGCCTTAATATTTGGGAATCAATGCAATAAAGGCATGGAGCCGTTGTAAATTCCTTATATTCTAAATAAGAGGTAACATTATTTTTTAATGAATACACTTGTTTCAATGTGTTATGATACAGAAGTGAGCTCAGTTAGTTGTGATATTTATGATTTCAGAAAACTCTTTTTGTCTCTGTGACAATTTTGTCTTGGTGACTTTTTTGTTACAGCAAAATTTTTCCCTGCAAATATTTTCCACAGTTTATGAAGTGCGGGATTTCGCCGCAAATCCATGCCTGGCAAAACAATTCGCTCATCACTATTTGTTAAATAAAAATCTAAAAAGCTAGAGTGACTGGATGTCTGACATAATAGCCAGAACATTACTTCCTGCTTTGCAGCTCTCTTGCTTTCCACTGATTGGTTCCAGGCAGTAACCAATCAGTGACTTGAAGGGGGGCCACATTGAATTACACCAAGACCCACGTTATGCTCCCTAGCCCCACCTAGTGGTAGACATGAGAATATCACGCCAAATTGCAGTGTAGCAGTAAAATTTATCAGAGCACAAGTCACATGGTTTGGGAGCACCTGGGAAATGGACATCATTTCTCGGCCCATGCTAAATTTCAAAATTAAATATAAAAAAAATATGTTTGCTCTTTTATAAAATGTATTTCATTGCAGGTCTGCCTGGAGCAGCACTATTAAATGATGCGTTTTGAAAAAAAACATGTTTTCCCGCGACAGTATCCTTTTTAGCAAAGGCATGTCATCCAGAAATCCCCAGGTCTTGAGCTTTATAAAAGATTACACACCTGTCCAGAAATTAAAGAAAGACAAGATAAGATGCTTGTGTTGTAATTTAGCCTTTAATGCTTGGCTACATTAGTTTTGTACATCATGTTACCAGTAAGTGCTACATAATCCCCAAGCAGAGTATCTGAGGCTACAGTATAAACAAAACACAGGATGCACAAGGTTAACATTACACTAATCCCATTATTATTGATCTAGATAAAAAGAAAATCAAAGGACAAGCCGAAAAGCACAAGCAGATGTGTAAAAATAGATTCAGTCAATAGCTAAGCAAGGTAAATAGATTTTATCGGGGGATCAACAACTTTCAGAAGCCTTGAACCCAACTAAAGAAATACACAGGAGGTTCGCTCATTTTGAGAGGTAAGTCAGATCAGGCTGATCCAGTCATTTCAACCTCAGCCCAACATAACAAAATGTGCCACCAGTCTGCAGGATTTTCCCAGCCGGCACAGTTTATATCTAATGAACCACAGTTATATATTGATTAAAGGAACAGCAACATCAAAATAATTTTTTTTAAAAATTCCTTAGTATACATAAAAAAAAACCAAGACAAATTAAACTTTAAAATTTCAAAGTCTTTATTAAGAAATAACTTATCAAAACTCCACTTCCGCTCCTCTTCAGAAAAGGTGACATGGCGACCATCCATCTTGTGGCGCTGGATTGCTCCTCCCTGGCTATGGACAGCTTGTGAAGCAAGTGGCAGAAGTGAACGCAGAATGACTTGAACGAGTCCGGAGCTCCGGGTCATGGTGCTGGGGCTGCTCCCCTGTAGACGTGACCATGTTGTGCAGTGAATGACATTGAGAGGAGGTGGAGTTGGTGACTGACTGCGGTTCGGGCGTTTGGTATTCCTTGTGCAGCAGCAGCCTCCACTCACTCCGGGGTGCCATCACATCATCTGCCTGGCTGGAGGCACTTGCGTGCCTTACTGCCCTGTGGATAATAACCCCACTGAGAAACAGTCCGTACGTTGGGCTCCCCCTTACACGCTCCCTACTGCCAGTGCTGGGTTATATTGTAAAGGGTGAGACAAAAATGGGCAGAGCCCAGACAGACAGTGCTGAGCCCAGGTATAGATAAGGTGGAGTCTATACAAAGAGGGGTGGAGCCAATGACAGATTGGTTGGCAAGATGGTTACTTCCTCCATCCATGTTGGTTGGCAGATTTTGATCGGAGACTGCTAGATACAAAGGCTGGACTTTAATCTTGATTGACAAAGCAACAACCAACAGACACCATCACAAGATTGGTAATGATACACGCACGTCACGTGTGACGTCAGACGTCATGGACAGCCCATGATCGCCCACCTTAATGTGGGCATATCGGGGAGAGATACGCTCATTTGGGGACATGGCCAAACGAGCGGATCTCCCTGTGTATGATCACCTTTAGACTCAACTGGTCTGATTTCTGTCCAGTTTTCTCAATGTTTTAAACTGGACTGAAAGTTTTGATAGACAGCCATTTGAAAAACTGAGATGTCCAGTTCAAAACCACATAGGTGGCAAACCTATCTCTATCCTGCCTGATGAGTAAGCCCAATCCTTTTATTACAGGTATGAGATCAATTATAGAGAAACCAGTTATCCAGAAAGCTCTGAAATACAGCAGTGCTAATTTAGAAAAACAATTTCTTATTTTTGATTGATTTGCTTTTTTTGGTTCTGTAATAATAAGAAATTAACTGCACGTGATAATAACAAAGCCATGTCGAGGTAAGTATCATAGTATTTAAATGTTTTTCATTTAATGGCCAGATCATTGTTTGGTTTTCACAAGGCTGAATGTTAAGGTTAGTGTCAGACTATCTGTACAGCTATTGGAACATTGTATCTATGAGCACCGGAATTACACAATCTATTTCCCTAATAATAAATTATAAATAAGTTAAGATGTTCTGCAAGGGAATTAAACCTTTTCCGTATTTACAGTATGTAGCAAGTTTCCGGAAGGTCATTTAGTAAGTCAGAACATGCATTAGCACTGAAGGGTTTCTACCTGTAATCTTCTGACTGCCACTCTTTATCACCTTCTGCCATTAATTTTCATTTACAGTCTGTCGCCAAACCTTTCGCCGCAATTTCCTGTCCTGGTAGTTAACTGTGACCTATTTTCTTTACCTCCACAAGTTTAGTGAAGGACATAATGCATGATATATTGCAGTCATTACGTATTTGTGTGGGATGCCATGTATGTTAAATGTCGTATGAGCTGAACAAAGTAAGGGTGGTTATTAAAATATGGTATTTCTGATACAATTGGTATAGTTGGGGACAGCTGGGGAACTATCCACCATGTTTCTGGTCACACTGACCAGTATAATTACTGCTGTTTTTAATATTACTGCATAATATCAGTTAAAGAATACGGTATTTCACATCTTACAACTTTATTTGCCTACAGAGTAGAATAATAAGCCAATTGCAGGTGGGCATGGAAGCAGAAAGGCTACTGAAGGAAAAATTCTATTACATCAGATGCAATTGACAGCTCTGCTAAATGCCAGCACCACATCACCTTGTAGAATATGGCTTGCGCTCTGATGAAACTTGAAAATTATCTAAAACTTAACATTTATTATGACCATAAATGTAGAAACCCTGAGAGTTAGGTGTATTTTATTCAGCTCCTTTTAGTTTAGACACCCAAAGTGGTCCTTTGTTTCACCCTAGGCGAATATTTCTCCTATCAGTCATTTAATCTGGTTGATTGTTTGTCAAGTAGAAATATAAAAGTGAGACACACTTGTGCTTATGGCTCTTTTCTGAGTCCCAGCTAGTGGGGAGGAGGGTACAGTATTGGGTCTGAGCCTTTGACAGGCCCTAGTTAGGCATACCTCCCAACATTTTTGTAATAGAAAGAGGGACAAAAAGATTTGCTGCACGTAGTGTGTCAAAATAGTTTTGACTATGCCCATTTTTGTTGCCACAACCCCTAATTACCATGTTCATTTTACAAAATGTGGCAGATTATGAAAGTTTGAACACATTGCTGTGGTTTTTATGTGTTATTACAGTTTTACTAATGAAATTGCCCTTTAGGCTGCAAGTCATAGTTTCCCAAAGAGACCTGCTTGTGTTAAATTGTTACAATTACTTATTTTCTTCTGAAATTGTTACAAAGCCAATTATGTTAGAAACTTTGTATCTTTGTCTGGCTGTTCAGTGCAGGAGATCAAACAGAAAGTCGGAACATTTCAGTAACAAGCAAGGACTGCGGGTTGAGCTGTCAAAAGCGGGACTGTTGTGCTCAAAACTGGACAAGTTGGGAGGTATGGTTAGGGACAGTTTAGTTAATGACAGAAGTTTTATAATAGTCGCTCTATGAGCAAAAGTTAGTGGCTGATTATCTGGCAAGCAGCTTTCTGGCTCCAACAAAGAGAGTAGTTGGGGGTTAGCACACTTGCCGTGATCAAGCGACCAGACAGGGAAACGAGTAGGTGAGCTCAGGTGCAGGCAAAGTCACCAAGGCAGGCTGAAATATACCCCCCTGAACAGGAACGCTCTGAAGTTATCGACAAGTGTGAAGGTATACCACTGTCTGCATGGAATGTACTTGAATATTTCACTGTTTGAATGATGTGACACAACATTTCTGCTTGAGTTCAATAAACAAGTTCATGGTTTGAAGAAGAAATACGACTGCAATTCCTTCCTTCTTGGTTGGTCTGTGTCCATAAATCATCAGTGATCTGCTGGCCTGAGAAGCAGCAAGGTAACAATGCGCCTCACCAGGGTGCTTTGCAGGAGTGTACCCATTGGCACAATTTCATAACACACTCATAGGCGAACTACATCAACATGGCTGGTAATGTTTTCCTGACATCTGTCTAACCACCATCCACCAGACTGTTAGAATGTGAAGGTCACTTCATCACTCGGGAGAATCCTACACTTACAAATGAGCATGGTGATTTTAGGTTTGCTCACTTATTAAAAAACATGCTCCTGATGTGAGACAGTTTGGGAAGCTGTATAGAGTGTTTCAAGTGAGGACTAGCAATATTAGAAGAAGAGTTCGCTGTCCTAATACTTTTGACCATGTAGCAGTATACCATAGAAGAATATTACTGGTGTTATGAAAGAGAGCTGGACTGCTTTGTTGCTTCCCCACGCAGAATTGTGCATAATCTCTGGCATGTTATATTTTCAGTTGTCAGATAATCCCCCTGTATAATGAACTCCTGATAACAAAACAGTCACAACAAAGTGGGGAAGGGAGGGGCTTGTCTACCTGGCAAGGACCAAACATGGAGTAGCTTCAAGTACTCTGATTGCCCTGTTTAGCTTAAGAAATAACAAACTGTACTTAGTACAATCTTATTTTTATTAAAGGAACAGTAACACCAAAAAATGAAGGTGTTTTTAATCAAAATATAATGTACCGTTGCCCTGCACTAGTAAAATTGGTGTGTTTGCTTTGGAAAGAATACTATAGTATATATAGTATTCTTCTTATTATAATACTATAAACAAGCATGGGGTCAGCCATTCAAAGCACAGGTTACATAGCACTCTGGGGTCTGTTTACTAAAGTGCGATAAAAATATTCGCACAAAATATAGACAAATTTGTCACCATATATGTTTTCGCCAGTTCACTAACCTGTGGTAAATATAAATTTGCGAATTTTCTTGAGCTGACCCGATAGATCTGTAGCTATTGCTGACAGAATGTTTTGGCTTCTGCTTCTATCTGTTGCAACATCAGCAGTTTCAGCTCAGAGGTGTATTATTTGCAGCAGCATCACAGTCCAAGGATTCGTCAGCCTCTACGCTTTTTTGGTTTCATTGTGATTGGCTACATTAAACTGTGCATTTCTATGAAGCAAAGAGATTGACTGCTATGATTTCTTGTTCCTGTGATTCTGTTGGCGGAAGGGTTTATATGATGCAGACATGTTTGATTGGTGATACTCTGGTAATGTTGTTGGATGGTATAATCATCAGTCAATAAAGTTATGAGTTTTGAAGATGCATTTCTGGCCATAAATGTCACATTAAAAATTGCCATAATAACCACCATAAAACAAGACTATTTTATAGCATAAATATTTGCAAAAACGTAATTTGTCGCCAGAAAATTCGCAACTCACTAAAATTACCGATATCGTAAGCTGGTTCAATAACGTAGTTACCGCAAGTGATCGCAATGACTTCTGAGCACATCGATGTTTAGTAAACTTAGTCGCTGCAAATATTCTGGCGGAAAAATATTCTCAGCGATAACATGTGAAAACTTAAAGTCAGATTTACCGCACTTTAGTAAACGGACCCCTCTGTCCATTCCATTACAGAGCTTATCTGTTATCTGTTAAGTAACCTGTGCCTTTTCTCTTTTTTCAGCTTGAATGACTGCCCCCATGGCTACTGATTATTTATATAGACTATACAGGTATGGGATCTGTTATCCAGGAACCCGTTATCCGGAAACTCAGAATTACAGAAAGCCCGTCTCCCTTAGACTCCATTTTATCCAAATAATCCAAACTTTTAAAAATGATATCCTTTTTATCTGTAGTAATAAAACAGTACCTTGTACTTGATCCCAACTAAGATATAATTAATCCTTATTGGAAGCAAAACCAGCCTATTGGGTTTATTTAATGTTTACATGATTTTCTAGTAGACAAGGTTTATAGATCCATATTACAGAAAGATCCGTTATCCGGAAAGCTCCAGGTCCAGAGCATTCTGGATAAAAGGTAGTACCTGTAGTACCTGTAGTAGTCTTTCTAAAGCAAACACATAACTTTTACCAATGCAGGGGAATATAAGCATCCACCAGTAAAAAGAGCAATGAATACATTATTTCTATAAGTTTTACCTAAAAACCGATTTAACACAGATGAAAAACATGCTTTGAACTGGCAGCGATCACATAAGTAATTTAGAATAGAAGGCACACACCCTTTGGGGTAAATTTATGAAAGAGTGAAGTTCCGCCACTAGAGTGAAATTCCGCAGCTCTCAATTCATTTCTATGGGATTTTGAAAGGCGTATTTATCAATGGGTGAAGTGAAAGTTCACCCTTTGATAAGTACGCTTATAAAAATCCCATGGAAATGAATGGAGAGTGGCGGAATTTCACTCTAGTGGCGGAACTTCACTATTAACTTCACTCTTTGATAAATATACCCCTCAGACTTCAGAGACAATCGCCAGGGGCGCTCCACCAATGAGGCGAGTTGAGGCACTCGCCTCAGGCGGCAGAGCCCCCCTGTTTGTCAGGGGCAGCAAAAATGGCTCTCCTGGTAACTTTTCAACCCGGAAATTCGGCTCTTCTAGTGCAGAGAGCGCAATCGTGTTCTCTGCACTAGCGATGTGGACCACCCCCCGACCCCTTCTGTGCAACGTGGACCACCCTCGACCCCCCTCGGGCACTGAAGAGGTGAGTGCCGTGGAGAGGGGTGGGGGCAGCAAAAGGAAGGTCGCCTCAGGCGGCAAAATTACCAGGATCGCCCCTGACAATCGCACTAGTACAAAAGGCTCAGAGGGTTTCCAGAATCCTATGATTTACAAACTAAGCACAGACATAGCAGATGTGCGGAACATGTTGATTATACCTCCGAATAGGCTTCATTAATAAATGACTACTAAGCTCACTTCTGGGAGATAAAACAAAACTCATTGATGACAGCGAGAATATTTATTTTAACGCTCATAAGAAAAAAAAAAGCTGGTTTCTATACAGAAAGAAGTCTCCGGCTTGCTAAATGCCAGGCTGATCCCTAGGAACATGGCACAGTATTTCAGTGGGGATTGGTGCCCTTTCCAATAATATCACATCAGCGTTTATTTGTCTTCCTAGTGCTGGTGAATAACTGAAAAACACTTCGTAATACAGCATGGAATATTATTACAGTGTCTATGCATATTTCAGTGCAGTGCCAAGCCGGGCAGGCGCCCTAGGCAGCCTGCCCGGCTGCTGCGCCAGCTGGTTGAGCGCTTCTGCGCATGCGCAAATTGCGAAAAATGCTTCTGCGCATGCGCAAATTGACCATGCATACTCGCACAGATGGGAACAAGTGGGTGGTCGACAGAGAATGGACCTTACTAAGGGTAGGAGTAAGTATGTGGCTGGCTGCCCTCCACCTTTGCACCCTAGGCACGTGCCTACTCTGCCTACCCCTAGTTCTGGCCCTATTTAAGTCTAGGCAAGTAGTTTAATCTAATGATCATCAAAACTGGAGACAGCTACCGACTATCATCGCATCTGTGCGCTTCCATGCTAAAATGTGTCTGGAGATGTGAAGCGATGAAGGTAAAATAAGAGGAGAGGAATATTTGTCAGACAGAGAATTTTCCTGTCAAGCTGCAAATGAAGATAGTTCTGAAACTGACTCATGCACACTGGGGGATTCGATTTTCTCTCTTATAAAATGGCCTTAGGTGACATTAGTTTTTCTATTCTGTTTCAACTGTTATTTCTAAACTTGTGATCTCTCTGTTATGTTTCCTCTTTCTCTTTATGCCATATTCCTTATATTTCTAGGTTGCCATGCAAAATGAAGGTTTGTGTATTAATTCCTGCTTCCTCCTTAGCATATACACAGACTGTATATATATATATATATATATATATATATATATATATATATATATATATATATATATATATATATATATATATATATATATATATATAGCAGTGTAACAGACTGTAATCCACAGCACCTTAATACCCCTATGAATTGTGTCTGTATGTTACCTTCCCATTTAGACTGTAAGGGGTCCTCTAGCTTTTTGTTTCCTTGACACTGAGCACTCAATCTGTATTGTAATTATATTTTTTATATTTATGTGAATTGTATTTCTAATAATGCCCTTATTGTTACTTTTTATTCCAATGACCCCTTGTTTGTTACTGCTAATTTATTGTTTTGCAGTGCTTTGCCCTCAAGGAGCACTTTACAATAAAAAAAAATATATATATATAGTTTCATTTGTTCTTGTCACTATATCAGTAAATCTGGTGCCTCCAAGGATACTCCTCAAATTGATATTGAAAATAACGTGGTTTAGTATTCCTTTTTTTTCTTATTTCAGTTTATTCTAGAACAGTTTAACAAGGAACCTTCAAAGACCTTGCATAACAATGCTAAACTGACCTATACCATAGTCATTTATAAAGATGATCATTTTTATGTATAAGGAGCTTCTTAATGAATAAGATGATCAGGTGTCTGGGTCAGCTTGGACTTCCTCCATATACAGTAAATAATACTATAAATCAAGCAAAAAAAAAAAAAAAAAGACTGGCACAATATATAATACAGGTATTAGATCTCACATCCAGACACCTGTTACCCAGAAAGACCTTAATGTATATATATATATATATATATATATATATATATATATATATATATATATTTATATTTATATATATATGTATAACTTTATTTGCATAGTGCTGTTAAGGAGCTGCAGTGTAATATAAAGTATATGAGTATAATATATAAAAGTACACACAAGAAGGTACACAAATCAGACAATAAATAAATATACATTGTACACAGAACTCATATAAGGACATAGAGCTTAAGTGCTATGTGGTAAGAGACACAGTAGGAAAGAAATATCTGCCCCGTAGAGCTTACAATCTGATTGGGTTAGTGGCTAACATACAGGCACATATTGGAGTAGAAAAAGTGCACAAGGTAGACTCTTAGGGGCAGATTCACTAAAGGGTGAAGTGGCCGACGCTAGCGAAAATTCGCCAGAAATCCCATCCGCAGGGACACGCCAATTCATTAACAGGCGTAGAGGACAATTCGCTAGTGAACGAGACCATCGATAGCATTTGTTCGTACCCTATCGCCAGGCGACTTTTCGCTGTGACGAACGGTTGTTACTCCGCAAATTTACTAAGAGGAGAATTTTACTGAACGTTACCTCTTTTGCACAGAGTTTACTTCAATCTTATGTCAGTGACATCATATCCTGTATGACAGAAATGTATTAAAGTTGTAAAAAACGCTGGCAACTTTTACTATTTTAAAGCGGAATTGCCTTCAAAAGTCCAAACTGCTAAAGATTTTGGTGTGAACATTTTTTTTCCAGACATTTGAAGGGCATGGCACATTTGTTTTAGGGTGGGCTCATGTGTAGAGAAAAGATCCGGCTCCGTAATCTGGCTTAACTCTCCTTTTAAAAACTGTTTTGCGGGTTCCAATTACAGCTGTTTAATTAGTCACAGACTAAACCTTGCTCACCATAAATATCGGTTGGTCCGGGTACCAAAATGCCCCGGACCCTACTCTTAATTAGGAACACTGGGTTTTCAAAGTCTTCTTTCATACAAACAACGGTGAAAAAAGCTGAGATTCTTACCCTAGTGACCCGGGTGCAGCCAGCCCAGAGTCCGTCACTAGGGGGAACGCCAACAACAAGGTAGTAGATTAGAGGCAGCGCACTCCTGGGCATCACCTAAGTCTGTCTGATTGATACTATGTTTGAATAAAGAATTTAACTTTTTATTGATCTGGAGAAGAGCGATTATTATCTGATGCCCAGGAGTGCGCTGCCTCTAATTTACTACCTGGGCTCATGTGTAGGGCATTAGAGGATCTCTTCTGTCTTTATTATGGTTTCTTGGACATTTTGTAATAAAAAATGGCCACTTCAAGAATTTGCACCAACATCACTAATAAAGACGTCCATACGATTTTCATGTTCCCGCCCTATTCAAATTGACCTAAGCGTAACAGTACTTGAGAAGTTTCGGTAGTCTGAAATGAATGCTAGCGAAACTTCGCTATGAAATGCTCGCACTGCCGAAATAATGCTAGCGAAAATTCGCCAGTGTTCAGCTGCTGAGATGCAACTTTGCATTTTATTGAATTAGCATAGTGGTAAAGAATTTGCGCCTGGTGAAGTGGCGCGAAGAGTGGCAAAGTGGTCCCTGGCGAAAATTTGCCCCTGTAGTGAATTTGCTCCATAGACCTTCATTACAGGAAGGCCATCTCCCATATAGTCCAATGAAGGAGAACTACAGCCAATGATAGCCCTTAGGGTCACTGCTTAGCCCCCCCCAACCACAGCAACTAGGCTTCACCTATGGGTACATTGTGAAGCTGGACTCCTGGGTAATTACCATCTCTGCCCTAACCTGAAATTAGCCCTGTCTGGAGTCTGTGTACCTCTCTCATAGTGGATTGCCAGGATAGCAGTTTCACATTACTGCACATTTAAACCTGTCTAGGAGTTGCAACATTCGTATCATCCATCATCTAAAGAAAGTGATCTTTTCCCATGAATATAGCTTTTGAACTGTTAAGGCTGGTGGTACAAGGGGAGATTAGTTGGCAAGAGATAAATCTTCGCTGTGCCACCAACCTAATAACTGCACCGCCAAACAGGAGACCACAACACAGTAGAACTTAATACAATAAAGGCTTTTAAGAAGATTTCTTTTGGTGGTGCAGTCCATTAACAGTTTGGTATTCTGATTCTGAAGGACGTGGCCATGGTGTGACCTGCACCCATTACTGATTGTATTATACAAACAGGTGCTAACAAGGTGACAAGGTGCTGTGTAATTGTAGCCTTTGTATATATCATATGTATATTGGATATGAGATTGGATATTCTACTGTCTACCCATAAAATAATCTACTAGAAAATGTCATACATTCATTTAGATACTAACAGTGCTGTTTTCTTCAACTCCAAAATGTTGCGATGGTCCAATTAACTCCATCCCTGGTTCCTCCTGCGGATTTGCAAAGCTTATTTCATTGGTTAATTCTAGAGGGCACATAAAAAAACAAGAAATTAGATTCAATTATATTAACTGTATTAGACAAACAAAAGCTAATTTATAATTGATTGCAATGGTTATTAACCTAGTAGAGGTGTAGATTTGCAGTTGTGTCACTAAATGATCTCTAGAGGTTTAAAAACCATTGTTTAATTAATTAATTCATTCATTAAGCATTCTTTATATTTGGGGTGGTGCAGAACTTGCCATAGTTCTTTGCAAATAATAAGACATTTTAAATTAACAGCTGCTGCTTTTCTTCTGCAATGCATTATTTAATAAGATTGTTTAGAGTCTAATTTAGTCTACTGTGTTGTGTTCTCCTCTTTGTCTCTAGGCATCTTTTTATAATTATTAGCAGCAGCACCAATCAAATGTTCCATCATCTCAAAAACTACTTTCAACTCCACATTTCTAGCCGTACTATGTCAGCTCTAATTAAGCAAAACCTTATACAAACCTCCTCTCAGAATACTTATTTTGTGAAGCTTTTGACCTCGACCAATGTTTTTCCGTAGGCTTGCAAGAGACCAGTGCTAGAGAAGGCATGTTAGAAATGGAATAACATTAACCTATTACCCCTTCATAGGTTTTAGAAAATTCCACTGTGGAGCATTTTAAGCTTTTCTTCTTTTTTTGCTCAAATATGTTTTAGTATTCTCTGTGATCCTCCAGTTTGTTTATTGGTACCAAAGTGCCTCAAGGCTGAAGCCCCTCCTAACCACAGCCTCACCAGGCTTCTCCAGCTCTTCTCCTTGATATGAAGTGCTCAGTCCCTGGAAGCTAGAAGTCTTACATAGCCTTTCAACTGTGTATTCTTTGCTACTCCATCAAACCCTCCTACTCTACTTACAAGCCATTTCTTAGACTTAAGACTTTTCTGAGTTCAATTGTGCCTTAGGCTTCCCACTTTTGATCAATTAATTTGCTTTCCAATTAGGCTGCCTACTTCCATTTACAACATCCCTGGCATGGATACTCTTGGAAAACATTTTTGTAACAGAATGTATTTTCAAGTCTACCTGCATCTAAACAGATTTACTTTTACACTATCCCTTTATTACAATGTTTAACAGAGGGAAAATGTAAATCGTTGCAGTTAATATTCTGTCACAAAGCAGTTCACTCCAGTGTGTGTTAAATCAATTTCTACCCTTTGCCTTTCTTTTTCTCTGCTTTGAATTGATTCCCTGATTTCACCTGCACACTTAAAGATTTGCTTGCAATTGAAACATCGCCTTATGGCCTTTCTATAAATCTTAAATAAATGCTGTCAAAGACCCATCCTCACCACAGGAAGGTTATTAACAGACACCCACAACACTCCACACTGTCTCTTGCACACACACACAAATACACACCCACAACACTCCACACTGTCTCTTGCACACACACACAACACTCCACACTGTCAGACACACACATGTATAAATTGACCTTTTTCTTTTCTTCCTAACTAATAATTAAAAATAAATGCATTGCTGACTGGCTACTCCGCATGGTGGCATTGATCATCTATTCATTTATGACTTATGACTTTGGTTTGTGCACGGTTCTAAATCTCTGAGCTGCAGATAAGGTTTCCACTAAGGGACATCTTTATTTTATGTTGCTTTGTTAAAATTTTTTTTTCTTTTTTGGCCTTAAAAAAAAGCATTCAATGATATCTTTATTCACTGGATCCACTGTACGATAATAGCTTTTATAAACATTGCATTTCAATTGTATATCTGTTTAATGAAAAGAACTATATTTTGGGTGTCAGGGTCAGAATATGGTGCCTCCTAGCCCTTGTATTAGGAACAGAGAGCAATGACAACTCATATTGGTTCAAGTGCCTTTCAGAACAGGCATTAGAATGGGTGTAAATAATCAGAAAAGTTTTTCAAAGTTCAAACCAGAGTCAGGTCAATACTATCTGAGGATGTTCATTAATAGGATGTTCATTAATATCCAAATCATAGATACCAGGCCCGGACTGGCAATCTGTGGGTTCTGGCAAATGCCAGAGAGGCTGCTACAAGGTGCCATAGAAAGTCAGTATTTAGTGGGCTGTTTGGGCCTCTGTGTGGGCTGATTGGGCCTCTGTGTACCTGAAATGACAGGGCCTATTTTAATTCTCAGTCCGGACCTGATGGATACAAGTACTGTATGTTTGATAAAGAGCCAGGATGTGTCTTGAAACGTAACTGTATCTTTTGGTCGTAGCCAAGTTACAATAAAGGCTTTTTATTCATAAAAACGGTGCTGTCCATTATCGAAACTTTGCTACAACAAGTACTGTATACATAGAATTCCTCCTTAGTAAGAAACATCTTGAGCTCCTCTTTATTTCATGAGGTCCCTGTAAACTATTATATTGCTTTAAACAACAAAGAACATGAAGCTACCTTTGTGCATTTTCCACTGGGATAAATACAAAATCCTTTAAGGATCTTTTTTTGGGGGGGATTTGTAATGTGACTTCATAGAGTATGTAGGCAGTTATTTCATCTGTCCTTGTTTTCTGCTGTGTTTATGTTCAGAGTTCTCAATGGCAGTGGTGGTTGAAGTCTGTCAGAATATCTAAGGCAATAGACTGAAACATGAATCACCTAGACGAAATCTTTGTAAACATAGCTGTACATTTCTCTGACATGTTGTCCCGACAATGATCAGGGACCCTGTATTTATGTAAAGCACTGAAATTGTAACGCACAGTTTTTGTTGGAATTGTCCACTTATAAAGCTAAATAAAAGCCTGATATGGAAATGTTTAATCATCTTAGGTCAATTCATTTATGGGTGGTAAAATATAAGCGATTAAAGTTTCTAACTGCTATAATGGATTCAATTGTTGTGCGCTGCAAAATATGGTGGCGCTCTATAAATACATGTTAATAATAAAAATATTAGGGTCATTTATTTAAAGGGGACCTGTCACCCAGACATTAAAAGCTGTTTATTAAGTACTTTTCAAATTAAAAATGATTTTTTAATTAAAACATCTATATTTGTTATAAATGTCTTTAAATATCTTAACTATTATTTATATATTGTCTGCCCCGTCCCCAAGGTAGAGCAGTCAAGTACTTTCATTCCATTCAGCACTTCCTAGATGTTACTGCACTCTTCGCCTTCCCCCTCCCTCATGCTATATAATTGTGTAGGGCACTGCATAAGGGCATTAAAAATGTGATATATTGCCTGTCCCATCACTATGGGGCAGATTTACTATGGGTCGAATATCGAGGGTTAATTAACCCTCGATATTCGACTAGGAACTAAAATCGTTCGATTTAGCGCAAATCCTGCGATCGATCGAAGGATTTTAATACAACGATCGAAGGAATATCCTTCGATCAAAAAATCTCAGGCAAGCCTATGGGGACCTTCCCCATAGGCTAACATTGACTTCGGTAGCTTTTAGCTGCCGAAGTAGGGGGTCGAAGTTTTTCTTAAAGAGACAGTACTTCGACTATCGAATGGTCGAATAGTCGAACGATTTTTAGTTCGAATCGTTCGATTAGAAGTCGAAGTAGTAGTCGAAGGTCGAAGTAGCCCATTCGATGGTCGAAGTAGCCCAAAAAACACTTCGAAATTCGAAGTTTTTTTAATTAGAATCCTTCATTCGAGCTTAGTAAATCTGCCCCTATGTCTCAGGCATAGAGGCAGGGCAGGCAATTACTTTCACTTTTCATTCTGTACTTCCTAGATATCACTACCCTCCTCTGACAAACGGAGTCCCAAACCCAGAACTAGCGCCAAGGTCCAGGTAACAGCGCACTCTTACCACCTTTCACTTCGGGACGAGTCCTTTAATACTCGGCTGCCGCCAGGTCTGAACGTGAAAGGACCAAGGAAAGAGTTCTGGACAGGCAGGGGAACCAAATGTTGTAACTGGAATGGAGAACAAGGAACGTGTTCAAGGGACAGGCCAGGTCAATCAGGAGCAGCAGCACAGATTCAAGAGGCGAAAGAGTAGTCAAGGTTACAGGCTGGGTCCAAACACACTAATATCATAGTACAAAGCAGGATCCAAAAGAGTAGTCAGTACATGGGCTAGGATCAGGACAGGCAACGGACTAGACAAGGTCAGGGACAGGCAGGGTCAGGAACAGATCAGAGACACTAGAAATCCCACACAGGAACTATTGAAAATAGACCTACGGAGGGCAGTGTGTTATTGCCCATGGCCCCATTAAATATTTGAATTTCGCTCCAGGCGCTATGACGCTTGTGCTTGCGTCAAACCAGGAAGCTTATGTCCTGTGAACTGAATGCTAATGTTTACTCTGGAATCCCCACTCTGACAATAGTATCCACAACTTGCAATCCACAAAAACATGCAACACACAATTGTGTTAGTTGTTGGTATTTCTCTGGATGCAAGTTTCTGACAGCCATGAAGATTCTGGGAGAAAAAACACTGCATCATGGGTTAAAACTAGGGATGCACCGAATCCATGATTCAGTTCAGGATTCGGCCAGGATTCAGCCTTTTTCACCAGGATTTGGATTCGCCAAAGGCATCATTTTCAAAGCAAAATTTGGCTCATCACTACTATTAACATCTTCAAATAGTTCAAGGGACCTCTGCCATTGACTTCTACATGGACTTGGCAGGTTTTAGGTGGAGAATAGTTGAATTAGAACTGTTTCCAGGGTCAAGCTGTGATAATAAATCTCTGATTCGAATTAATAATCAGGTTGCTGCCTTTAAATTCAAAATTGTGAGTTTTGACCAAAAATTTTTTTTTTCAAAAAAATGTCACACATCGAAAAAAAATTGACGCACATCATCATCATCATCATCATCATTTATTTATATAGCGCTGTCAAGATGCGCAGTGCTTTACTGCAGTTATAGCAAACAGGGAATAAATGGTGGATAACAGACAAGGATTACAGAGTACAATGGGGTTTACAAACTAAAAGGTTAGGGTACAATTGAGACATTAGGATTATATAAACACTTTGTCATTTTTGATACAGCAATGATTAATTAAGGTACAACGAATAGGCCTCTTTAAAAAGATGGGTCTTTAAGGAGCGCTTGAAAGTTTGGAAAGAAGGAGAAAGTCTGACAGCTTGTGGCAGAGAGTTCCAGAGAAAAGCAGAAGCCCGAGAGAAGTCTTGTAGACGAGAATGGGCAGAAGTGACCAGAGGAGAAGTGAGGCGAAGATCAGAAGCAGAGCGTAGGTTTCGTGAAGGAGTGTATTTGGAGATTAGAGATGAAATATAGGGAGGGGTTTCATTATTAAGGGCCTTGAATGTGAGTGTAAGTAATTTGAATTTGATTCTAGAAGAGATTGGGAGCCAGTGAAGGGACATACAAATGGGAGCAGCTGATGTTGAGCGGCGAGCTAGATGAATGAGTCTAGCGGCCGCGTTTAGAACAGATTGGAGTTGTGAAAGGTGACTTGTTGGAATACCTGTGAGGAATAAGTTGCAGTAATCAAGGCGGGAGATGATGAGAGACTGAATCAGTGTTTTAGTTGATTCTGAACTGAGATAGGGTCGTATTCGAGCAATGTTGCGCAGTTGAATACGGCAAGATTTTGCAAGTGTTTGAATGTGTGGTGAAAAAGACAGATGAGAGTCTAAGATAACTCCTAGGCAGCGTGCCTGTGTGGTGGAATGAAAGGTGGTGTTGTTTACGGTGAGTGATATCTGAGGGACAGGGGAAGATCTTGGAGGAAATATGATGAGTTCTGTTTTAGAAAGGTTCAGTTTCAGGTGGCGCTGTGACATCCAGGAGGAGACAGCAGAAAGACAGTCTGTGACTTGGGAAAGGACAGAATTAGAAAGATCAGGAGTAGACAAGTAGAGTTGGGTGTCATCAGCATAAAGGTGATACTGAAGTCCAAATGACTGAATGAGTTTTCCTAGTGAAGTTGTATAGAGCGAGAACAGCAGGGGGCCAAGAACAGAGCCTTGAGGAACTCCAACAGAGAGTGGGAAAGTAGTAGAAGTAGAGTTAGAGAAGGAAACTTTAAAGGAACGGTCAGACAGATAAGATGTAAACCATGAAAGAGCAGTGTCCCGAATGCCAGCTGAGTGTAGAATGTCAAGGAGGAGTGTGTGGTCAACTGTGTCAAAGGCTGCAGAGAGATCTAGTAGAATTAGAATGGAATAATGACCTTTAGACTTTGCCAATAGAAGATCATTGGTTACTTTGGTGAGGGCAGTTTCAGTCGAGTGTGATGGGCGGAAGCCAGATTGCAAGGGGTCGAGGAGGGAGTTGTGAGTGAGATGCTGGATCAGGCGTTTATAAACAAGCCTTTCTAGTAATTTGGAGGCGAATGGAAGAAGGGAGACCGGTCGATAGTTAGTGGGAGAGCTGGGATCAAGGGAAGGTTTTTTGAGGATAGGAGTGATTAGTGCTTGTTTGTATAATGATGGAAAGGTACCAGTAGAGAGTGAAAGATTGAATAGGTGGGTAAGTGCAGGAGAGAGTGTATCAGAGATTGGGTGGAGAAGGCGAGAGGGTATGGGGTCAAGGGAGCAGGTGGTGGGTTTTGAGCTGGCTAGAAGTTTGCTGACTTCCTCTAGAGTTGCAGGGGTGAAGGAGTGCAAAGTAGATGTGAGTGGACTGCACGTTGGTCTGAGATTGTTGTCGGACGGTATGCTCAGCCTAATGAGATCGATTTTTTCATTAAAGAAATGAGCAAGGTCTTGGGCGGTAACATTAATAGGTGGAGGGGGGGGGCATAGGAGTGAGTTAAATGTGGCAAACAGCTGCTGTGGTTTGGAGGACATAGTAGATATTAGATAAGAGAAGTATTGTTCTTTGGCTAATGATAGAGCTCGGTTATAGCAAGAGAGCATGAATTTGAAGTGGATGAAATCAGGATCAGTTCGTGACTTTCTCCATCGTCGCTCAGCTGATCTACTACATCTTCTGAGGTACCGTGTTACACTAGTGTGCCAGGGTTGGGGTTTAGCTGGCCGGCTGTGACGGGTGGTAGAAGGTGCAAGGGAGTCAAGTGCTGTTGAAAGGGCATCGTTGTAGAGAGAAGCTGCCATATTGGGACAGGAGAGAGTATTAATATGAGATATGGATTGTGCTGATACTCTTGATAATTGTTGTGGTTCAAAAGCATTAAGGTTTCTGTACGTATGGGTAGAGAGAGATGGTTGTGAAGGTGCAGGTGAAAGCAGTATCTGAAAGGAGAGTAGATGATGGTCAGACAGAGGGTAGGGAGAGTTTATTAAGTTGGATGGGCAGCATGAGTGGCAGAATATAAGGTCAAGAGCATGACCCTCGATGTGGGTAGGTGAGTCGGTCCACTGAGAGAGACCAAATGAAGCTGTTAGAGAGAGAAGTTTAGAGGTGGCAGCAGAAGCAGAGTTGTCAATGGGGATGTTGAAGTCCCCTAAAATGAGAGCAGGTGTCTCACTGGAGAGAAAGTATGGAAGCCAGGCAGCAAAGTGATCCAAGAAGGTGGAGTAGGGACCTGGGGGGCGATATATGACAGCAACACGCAGAGAGATTGGAGAAAACAAACGTATGCTGTGGACTTCAAAAGAAGTGAAGGAGAGAGAAGACGGTGTAGTTAGATTTTGAAACCTGCATTTGGGAGAGAGAAGAAATCCCACCCCACCGCCATGACGCACATAAAATTGAAGCTCAAAAGTCAAGTTTTTCAGAGGAAAACTTGATTCGAATTTGATTCGAGTTTTCATGTCTGGACTACTGGATCGAATTTTAGGCGTCCAAATTTTTTCATAAATAGCAGAGAAAAGCCATCTGACATTTCTATGGTTACTTTTAAGCAGAGCCCCATTGCAAGACTTCCATTAATTTTCTATATTAATAGTGTCCAGTTGGCTAAAGTGAGCAGCAGGTGGCGCTGTTGTTTCAGATTCATGACTTTGGCAGTGCCAAAACTGCTAATATCTTGAAAACTAGAAAAAAGTGCCTAGAAGAGCACTCTGACCAATTATACACTAATTGGAGTGAATAGTTTACATTTTGTTGAATTGAGTGCATTATGTCAATAAAAGCAATAAACATGGACAAATGGAATGGAGCGGAATCTGTTTTTATAATTTAAATCCTTGCCTGAAGCACTGGTTCCATTTAGCTTGGAGATATTCACGAAATTACCTACTAGATTATGTTACAAGCTTTTGAGGTACACGACCTTCTTTTTCTTCCTGTATATTCCTTTCTGTTAAAAATATCATTTTTCTGTGGGTGACAATCATTTTCTCTGGGACTATAAAACAGTTTAAGATTGGATTCATGACTGTCTGAACTATTGTTCAGTTGCTTTGAACCCTAGAATATCACTTGGGATCTTTCCCATCTGGCGTGCTAGCCTTCATAGCCAGTCAGTAAAATTGTCTGAACTGATAAGTAATGCAGGAGGTCAGCTGAAATTAGGATTTATGAAATTCACAAAGCATAACTGAAAAAAAATATTTCTCTCTTCTGCTGTCTCGAGGGTTTTTAGATGGAGATGGAATCACCTATACTATATCACTCATAGAATATTTTAATGTTATGGAGAAGAAATGCATGGTACATTGTATTTTTAATGGTATTCATAGCACCCCACCATTGATTCATATTCACTTGAATATTTATACCATGAATATTGTCTTTCACCCCCTTCATTATGTGTGTGTATATATATATATATATATATATATATATATATATATATATATATATATATATATATATATAATGTCAATGTGTCTGCACTTTTCATTTAATTTAAGATGTTACAGAGGCATACAAACCTACTTACAGTATGATATTTTAATTGTGATATTGATATTATTGGGTTTTGCTTCATTTCTATTTATCATTTGGTTGTACAGTTATGGGACCTGTTATCCAGAATGCTTGGGCACAGGGTCTGACTCTCGTCGGCCCAGACCCGCTTGCTGCCCTTGCTGCTGAGATCTCTATCTCCCGCTCTGAGCGCATGAAATCTAGGTACACGCATGTGCACGCAAGTACGGGGGAGGGATTGGCATTGGGAATGGCTGCGGCCAGGGCCTGAGGGGGATTAACAGAAGGGTCAGGGCTCGGAGGGGCTTGAGACATCAGCCCCAGTGGGCCCTGGGCCCCCCAGTCAGTGGCGGAACTACCGGGAGCTCGCGCATTGCCGATTTCCAGCCGCATAGCCCGATTTTGGCGCAGGTAATCTGCTACGGATGGGGGCCGGGGCCCGGCTGCACGTCCCGCACCAGGGCCAGCCCCCCTCCAGTTACGTTACTGCCCCCAGTCCGACACTGCTCGGGCAGGAGCAGTTCTGGCATTAAAGCCACCTGAGGCTGAGTTCCCAACCCCTGTGCTTACCTTTACATCACAGGGGGGGGGGGGGGGCCGCATTGCTAGCATAAAGAGCTTATTTTGTGCCCTTTGTTGCTAAAAAAGCTACATTTCCAGTTGAAATGTAACTTTTAAAGTTACCAGGAGCGGCTTTGGTAACTTCTGGGGAACTGCTGCCTGAGATAAGGTTCTCACTTTGCCTCATGGCAGAAACACCAATGTGCTTGGGATCTGGGGTTTTTCCAGTTAAGGGATCTTTTTCTAATTTGGATCATCACATTTTAAGTCTACACAACTATTTAAACATTATATAAATCCAATAGGATTTGTTTTTCCTCCAATAAGCATTTATTATATCTTAGTTTAAATGAAGTACAAGGTACTATTATTTCACAGAAAAAGGAAATCATTTTTAAAAATTTGAATGATTTGATTATAATGGAGACTATAGGAGATGGCTTCCTGTTATTCTAAGCTTCATGGATAATGGGTTCCCAGATAACGGATCCCATAGCTGTAGTGACATGGCTTTACATCTGGAGGCAGCACTATCAACATGTTTATGCGCTTTGAAGAGCAGGGAGGGCTCCCAGTTTACCTACCTCTACGCTGATGAAAACCCAACAATAATACTTACTTTTTACACTGCTTGGTCAAGCTTTAGGCTGTTCTGTTAAAGGAAAACTATACCCCCGAACGATATTGAGTAAAACAGCTCATATGTAAAACCCTGCTTCATGTAAATAAACCATTTTCATAACAATATACTTTTTAGTAGTATGTGCCATTGGGTAGCCATAAATAGAAAATTGCCATTTTAAAAAATAAGAGCCGCCCCCCTGAGATCGTAGGATTCACTGTGCACACATACAAACCACATGTTAGGTCACATGAGCCAATTCACATAACTGGTAAACTGACAATATGTCAGTTTTCAAAATTAAATATAACAAAATCTGTTTGCTCTTTTGAAAAATGGATTTCAGTGCAGAAGTCTGCTGGAGCAGCACTATTAACTGATTCATTTTGAAAAAAACATGTTTTCCCATGACAGTATCACTTTAACCTTCCCTCTGCTTGTTAGTGAATGTTGTATCTAAAGCTGGCCATAGATGCTGAGATTTTTTAAAGATCAGATCCTGATCGTGAGACCACGATATTCTCAGAACTATCGTACGATCGTACGAATTTAGAAACCACTAAAAAGACCAGTTTGCCAGGAAAACAAAGGGGAGCTGCCTGCTTGGCCCTGCAAACATAGATAGATTGCACTGGGACCGACAAAGATTTTTTGGCCTGGACGATCAATTTCCTGACAGATGTCGGGCGAAAAATCGTAAGATGTACGATCGTTCGAATCCCACTAACTGCACGATAATTTCGAAGGATTGGTCGTGCTTCCCTAAAATCGATAGTTCGGCAAGAAGAATCGTCGCGTCTATGGGGAGCTTTAGACTTTAGATAACTTTAGATAGAGGTCAGTTTTTCAAAAAAACATGTTTTCCCATAACAGTATCCCTTTAACTCCCTTTTGTCCTACAATGGGGCCTATAAACTGTAGCTTCCACCTATTTCTCAATGTGCTTTCAGTACCAGTATCAGTAATTCCTAGCTTTATGTTAGCTATTCTGCATGGAAATGCAAGGGAAATACTTACATCCTATAAACAGTCTGCACTTTAAGGGGGTTATTTACTAAAATCTGAATTTTTCTCATTATCTCTATAAAAAAAGCCTGACCAAACCCCATCTACAAATTTACCTAATTTATCATTGAAAAAAAAACTTTAATAAAATCTGTTTGGAAAAAAAACTTGAAAAATTTGAGCTAAAAACCCGAATTTTTGGGATTGTATGTTTGAAACACTCACATTTTTCATGATATTGCTCAAAACCCACAAATTTTTCAGATTTTTGGACAAAACTCAGAGTAGACCATGATATCTTAAAATTTGAAAAGGGACCTTAGCCATTTACTTCTACAGGACCCTGACAGGTCGCGGATGGAGTATTTTCGGATTTGGACTTTTAGCAGACTCCAGGGATAATAAATCTCAAATCTCTAAATATTCGTGCTTTCTAGTGAAAAAATCTTGAATTTTTCAAGTTTCTTTTTCATTTGGACTTTAATTAATAACCCCCTAAATGTACATTTTTATCTTTAATAAATTGTAATTTTTTCTTTAATCTGGAAACACTGCGGCACAGGGAGAGGCTGGTAC
This sequence comes from Xenopus laevis, assembly GCF_017654675.1. Lineage (NCBI taxonomy): Eukaryota > Metazoa > Chordata > Amphibia > Anura > Pipidae > Xenopus > Xenopus laevis. The sequence continues at coordinate 143,769,028 of NC_054374.1, read as the reverse complement.
AAGCCATTAAGCAGGGCGCCCCCTCCATACCTCGCCATAGTAAAGCCATCCAGAGACCCAATATTTTCTTGTCAATGTCAAACATGGTCTATTCTGTAAATTCCCAGGTGTGCTGGTAATTATTACCATATTTTATTTCTTATTAAACTCAATTGATATTTATGGATGTAACTATGCATATGATGACATTTAAACTGTAACTTACAAAAATAAAATCAGTCACATAAACCTATGGCACATTATGATTTTAAAAGCTGGCGCTGCGGTATTTTTATCATAATTCACTTTTGCATGGTCAATTAACCTCGATTCCCCAGAGGGTTTTTAAAAGGCATCACGGATAATTGGAGTTTTTAGGAAGTATAATTAATTGCCGTTTAATTTTATAGCAGAAAAACCCTTCACTGACAGAGTATTGCCCAGGAGCGTGCGGTTGAATTCATAACAGCAAAATTATTAGGCAAAGTGCTGAAGGCAGAACATAATTACAAACAGAATGATATATATAAAGAAAGCAAAAGCATATTGCTGGTAACGATTGTTGTACCCGCTACAATTAATAACAATTTCTGTGTTTACTACAGTTAGACTATTTTTCTAATTGTTTTCAGCCGTTACAGAATTCCTGCATAAACTGCTTCTTTTCTTAATTTGGAATTAAAAAGGAAATACAAATAAAAAGATTTGGCTGCCGAGTTCATATACAAGTCAATGGAAGTGGCAGTAGCAAAATCCGAGGTATTTTTCAATTTAGGTTTTAGAGATTAATTCAAAGTTTGGCAGAGTTGAGCAGAATTTAATTTCACGGAGTTTCGCTGTTTCAAATGTTGAAATTTGAATTTGTAAATAAATGACACATTGCCGATTTTCTCCGAGTTTTTTCAAGTTTGTAAATTTAATTTCATGATAAATCTGTATTCAGTATACTATGCATCTCTTTTCTCATACCCTGTGTGTAGTTTCTCATCCGTTGCAACATACTTTGGGTTTTTCTTTCAATAATTAAATATTTTTAGTAGCTTCAAGGCATGGTGCTTCAAATTTCAGAAAACCAAGTACCGTTATCCAGAAAGCTCCCCATTATGTAAAGGCTGTCTCCCATAGACTCCATTTAATTTAAATAATCCAATTTTTTAAAAATTATTTCCTTTTCCTCTGTAATAATAAAACAGTAGCTTGTACTTGATCCAAACTAAGATATAATTAATCCTTATTGGAAGCAAAACCAGCCTATTGGGCTTATTTAGGGGCAGATTTATCAAGGGTCGAATTTCGAAGTTGAAAGTACTTCGAAATTCGACCATCAAATTTAAATACTTCGGATTCGAGAATTCAGCAATCGATCGATCGAATTAAAATCATTTGATCGAACGATTACATTTCAGCTATCGATCTAAGGATTTTAATTCGATGTGTAAAGACTTGGAAAAAGTTTGTAGAAGGTCCCCATAGGCTAACATAGCAATTCGGCAGGTTTAAGTTTTTTTTAAAGAGACAGTACTTCGATTATCGAATGGTCGAATATTCTAACTATTTTTACTTTGAATCGAATTCGGCGTAAATTCGAAGTCGTAGTATCCTATTCGATGGCCGAAGTATCCAAAGAATTACTTGTTTATGTGATTTTCTAGTAGACGTAAGGTATAAAGGTCCATTCTGGATAACAGATCCCTAGGTCCCAAACATATATCTGTATATTTCTAGTTCTAATAATCACTAACCAAATAGTCTTATAATAATTTATATAATAATTTACAGGATATTCACAAAGCCATGAATATCCTGTAAATTATATCCTTATAAACAATGACTAGTGATGTCATCAGTTATAAATGGTGAGAGGTGATGTCATTTTTGTCACATGACTCACTAAAACCTGTGTATTATAATAAATAAAGTGCCCCTTATTTGAAAATATGAGGATATTAGAAGTAACCTCAGAGTTCCATGACCTGTCCTTCGTCCTTGTGCTTTTATATGGTCATGGAACTCCTCTGTGACTTGTGATATCCTTATATTTTACAATAAGGGCTACTTTATTCACTATATAATTACTTTTGACTGAGCATCCATCAAGAAAAAATGAACACTGTAAAAACACCTGGCAAATACATTTAAAGCTGACCCTTACATGAGAGAGCGCATGCTAATGAGATCTGAGTGTGGTTCATTAATGTAAAAAGGAATACAGAGGCTGAGGATGGGGCAATTTATAAAATGCTTCATTTTCACAAGTGAAGAGATTTAAGAGTTAATAAACAGGTGGAAAACAGAGCAAGCTGGCTTGCATGATAAATGATAGAGTATGTGACTGTGTGTGCTGGAAAAATATCTGCCTCGGTGGCACATTGCTTTGAAGGATTTGAGCGTATTTGCTGCCAGACAAAACAGAAATGGGGAGATTTCACAGGATAGAAGCAGCGAGACATCTCCTGACGATAACATCTCTACATTTGGAACTCTTCCAGAAATTGTAGAGAAAAATGAATGTTTTTTTTTGTGTCCCAGTTGCTTCTTTCTGTGTTGATGAACAGTTGAATCTTAGATGTGAAGCTCATTCTAATGTACAGTAGGAGCCAGCTGGGGTTATTTGTGTTCTGATAACATACCACAAGGAAATTAATATATAACACAGAGGGGCACATTTACTTAGTTCGAGTGAAGGAATAGAATAAAAAATACTTCGAATTTCGAAGTATTTTTTGGGTTCTTCGACTATCGAATTGGCTACTTCGACCTTCGACTACGACTTCGACTTTGAATCGAATGATTCAAACTAAAAATCGTGTGACTATTCGACCATTCGATAGTCGAAGTACTGTCTCTTTAAAAAAAACTTTGACCTCCTACTTCGCCACCTAAAACCTACCGAGCATCAATGTTAGCCTATGGGGAAGGTCCCCATAGGCTTTCTAGCCAATTTCTGATCTAAATCATTTTTTCTTTCTTCTTGGAAGGAAACAAGGTTCAAGGAGGTTCCACAATAGTAAGGAATGTGCCCTTGACATGTCAAGTTGGAACAAAGTATTGAAAGTATACAATTTAAACAGAATTCAACAAATTCTGAGAGCGCAGGTCCTATACTGTCACCCACTCATCATAATATCATCATAATATACTCACCTTCTTGATTTAATGTCACCTTATCCATCCTATACTCAATATATCCATAGGGAGTTAATGGAACTCAGAACATAATAACTAGACAAAAACTCTAACTCTACAACTGTAGTTTATGTTGAATAAAAACATTTTACAAGTGCAGTTGCAGTCCCCCTAATTTCCCCACAGTCAGTTGTGTGCAAACAAATTTCATTAAAGGTACTTGCACTTCTGTATATTTGTGGTCAGTGCCTCTCAGTACTCTCTGTCTTTTGTTACGAATTGAGCAACTATTGAGCGCCTATTGATGCAGGGGAAGCCTGGAGATACTGCCTGGTCAACAATTCCAATGAAACTGCACTTACTCTTTGGTTCAATTCTCAGACCACATGCACGTCATAAAGCTTATTCACAAGGGCCTCTACACAGCAAACATAAATCTTCCCACCAGTGTCGGACTGGAGCAGGGGCCCACCAATTAATTTCAGACAAGGGGCCCACTTTCAGTATTATTATTCTTCCTCTCCCCACTCAACCTCTATTCTTCTAGTCTCTTCTTTACATACTATAATCTATTATTCCATCTATTTAGCCTCTTTGTTCTTATAGAAATAGGGAATGACCATGTAATAAGCCAAATGTTTAGCAGCATGAGGGCCCACTGACACCTGGACTTTTCCTGATATCCCAGTGGGCCAGTCCGACACTGCTTCCCACTGACAGCATTCTGTTTTTCGATAAAATTGCTTTTATTTTAACTTATATCATGGCAGCAAAAAGAATGCAACGTTTTGAGTGGCACTCCACTCTTTGTCAAACATGCTCAACAAAGAGTGGAGTGTCACTCGAAACGTTGCATTCCTTTTTGCTGCCATAATATAAGTTAAAATAAAGACAATTTAATGGAAAAGCGGAGTTCTTTCAGTGGAAAGATTTATGGATACCGCCAGCTTCAAGGTTCCCGTGAGTCAAGAGACGCACCCTTGCACATGCTGAACTCAAGAAATTATGCCAGATGGACATTTGTGATAAAATGCAGCTGCAATCATTTAAGCGCATCAGGCACAGTTGCAGTAAGACCACTGCCCCCACAATAACACTGGAATTCTTGGAATAAATGCATTGTGGGAAAAAACATGGCAGTTGGGCATGATATTGCACTTTGCTCACTGCACTTGCCAATGCAAACAACGCCTATTGAGATCTAATCAGCATTCTAATGTACACTGATTATTACAAATTAGCTATGATTTTAGCTTCATTTGTAAATGTAACTACTATTCAAAGCATTATCTGTCTGTTCCTTGCTCAATGCGTTCTTCCTCTTTAACTAAATAAAAAATACAGTCAGCTGTTTATAAGTGTAGCACTAATTGGAAGGTCGACTTACTCTTAGTTAAATTAGATCCCCTGCATAACTAACAACACAGTCACAACTAAGGGTGAAGAGAGAGGTTTATATACTGGGAATCTACCTCACAAGGGCCATACATGGAGTAGCTTCAGTCTTGCTGTTTAGCTCAAGAAATAACAAAACTATTGGGAATAGTATGTTTAGCACAAGCCCTTGCTCTCATGATGAACAAGGGAATGGGGTATACTGCCATTTAAGTCTCACATTTCTTTATTTCAGCTCTTTTGTGTAAAAAGAGTAATCATATTGCATTATACATCCCAACTAGTCCAAGCACAGGAGAGGTAAGAGCAGGGTTTTTCAGGGGTGTGGAGGTGTTTGGTTTGCTACCTCAGAACAGAAGCACCCATGTTAATTAATCAAATAAACTGAAATCACATGGCCTTTTTATTCGGTCTTTGATAAAACCCATTTCACCTGCTTACTTTCCTGTCCAGGGTCATCTACAGTATTTTCTATTGTGCAAAACTATAAAATTATATTAACAAGTAAACAGACAGAATATAAAGTTCCGCTAATGTTTTATCTTCCCAGATCATTGGCTAATATCCAGTACTATAGGTATGAGATCCGTAAACCCATTATCCAGAAAGCTCTGTGTTACAAGAAGGCCCTCTACCATATATTCCATTTTATCCAGATAATTAAAACATTTTAAAATGTATTTACTTTTTCTCTGTAATAATAATACTGAACAAGGTACTTGATCCAAACGAAGATATAATTAATCCTTATTGAAAGCACAACAATCCTATTGGATTTATTTAATGTGTTGTAATTAAACTTGAGGTATGGAAATCCAAAATATGGGAAAATCCCTTCTGGAAAATCTAGGGTTGCCACCTGGTTGGTTTTGATGGGACAGCCTGGTTTTTGGAAGGGCTGTTTGGGTAAAAAACTGCATACTCGTTTTTTCCAAATTAAGGATCGAAAGAGATTGCATAGTGATTGGCCGATCTCCACATCATAATGCCACTACTGACATAACCACCTCACCAATGATACGTCACTGCCCCCACTACATCATCGGCCCACCCCTCACAGGTCACAATACATAAATTGTAACAGGTGATATATTTGGAAAACGTGTTATCACAGCAATAAAATTTATTTTTAGTAAAAATAAGTTGTTTTTAATACACAGCTGAGTAGAGGGTGACTATTGCTGTAAATTAGCATTTTACCCCTGCCAATGATATAGATTCTTGGAATGAAGTTAAAGAATGCCAGGAAATCTCTGCATTTCTGTAGTCTGTTTAAATCAATAGGAAGTATGGAAGTGCCATTTGCATTGAAAAGATAAAGGTCAAATATTGCTGTGTGCAAATAAAAACAAATTAAACTTATAGGGTGAGTATAAAATCAAATTATCCTCCTAAAAGGAACGGGAGACAACTCTCTTAAAAATCAAATATTACCTGTATCAGCTCATTTGTTTCCAGCTGCGGAAAGCCATGAGTCTGAGGTTTTTTTCTAAAGCTTGATCTAACGTTATTTTGGCCTCAGGCAGGGGTTTGTGTTTCAGATTTATTGATGATTTCGGTTGTTTTGAACATGTGCCAATCTCCACCCATTTTTGGAGTAAATCCGTTCCATTACGGAGGATGTAATTCAGTTCTCAGTCATCAAGGGACCAAATTCTTCTTCTTTTAGTTTGGTGAATGTGCTGTTTCCCACTAGGACTCTATTTGATTCCCAGATCATTTATACAGATCCTGTTGTGAGACCAGTGTTCAAGTACTTGTACATATATCATTATCTAAAGGATACACTTGCTCTACTCCACTTAATGATCTACCCAGTTGTAGGAATAATTTATTAGGTACTGGGCTCACATTAATTATGCAAATAAATTAAATGTGCAAATGGGACAGGCAAAGAGGCTATTTGCTTATGAACAGGAAATAGCCCATACTTGGACTACTCATATTAAAATGAAAGGGCTAGATATTCTAAATTCTGGGTCCCTTTCAAAACAGAATTATAATTATATTTTTCATGTCACTGGACAAAGCTGGCAGTTTTTCAGTTTGTCAATGCCACTTTTTTTACTTTCATAAGAAGCATTTTGGGTAATTAAATGGTACATTTGCCTTTCCAAAGAGTATAGTACCAAATAACCAATTCAGAGATTTGTGCCTGAGGAAATGGCAAACATTTCTCCAATTTCTCCTTAAAAAAAACTACAAATAACAAGCCACTGAGATTCCCCGGAGATATTAGAAGGCTTTAGAAGAAGAAAAAGTAACCATACTGTATATCCACATCTTCATGTTTCAAATGGGATTGCACGTTGTTTGTGCTATTTTCCAGTTTGGGTCACTGAGTAAGCACCTACAGCATCACAGTACAATACGAATGTGCCTACTGAAAAATATGGAGAGGGCCAACCAAGACCAGAAAGATATAAAATTACAGCTAGACCTGGAGTCCTGGTTAATCTTCTTTATTCTCTGTTCTTTCTGTATAGTATTATCAGGCTGGGAAATAGAATATTGTCTAGGAACACAGGCTGTAGGACTTGAACGAAAGTGTTAGAATTCAACGCGGAGTGAAAATGTAGCTGAATAGCTAATGTTGCCACCAGCTGTCTGAATGTACAAATGCCAGAATATTAAATGAGTCAAAAACAAAATACCGTGGAGTTCATCTGAGACACTTATGTTACTATGTACTTCTATTTTACACAATATCTTCTCCTGTTGTATGTTTGAGTTGAAGATCAGGAGTTGACATAACTCAGCAATTGCATTTAGCAGCTAGTAGGTTGTGTAAGATATTATGCATAAGGATTATACCCTCCTTCGCGTCGACATAACCTAAGAAAGGAAAAATGTCCAGGTTACTGCTGTGATTCCCCAACATGTACACGTTGTCGGCAGGCACAACAGCTGATCGTTGGCTGTACTATATCATCACATGTGTGCCATTTGTAAAGAAAGACCATATGGGTTTTTCACTCTTGAGGAAAGCTGTGAAAAGAAAAAAATATTTGAGATCCCATCTTATTAGACGCTGCAAAATAATGAGGATAAGATCAGTGCATAGAGGCCCACTAGATTGAAAGGGTTTTGATAATAGCCATGTTTCCTGAGGCCAAACACATTGGGATGCATTATATGGCAACCCTGGATGGTACTTAATGTATTTGGGGGCCCCTACATTTGGAGACAATCTCTGTTATTACAAGGGACTGAGAATGTATTTTTCCAAAAGATGACGGTGGACACATTTTCTACAAAACAACATTTTGGTTGTAAGACTTCAGCGCCCCCCTGAACTAACGGGTCTCCCAGTGCACCTGCTGTATTAGTATGTATATTTATTTTTAGTAATGTAGCACTATTCAAGTACGCAGCAATGTACATAAACATACAGTAATAGAACTAATAAAGACCAGCTTAAGAACAGAATAAATAAAAATAAATGTACATTTGAAATTATATGCGTAGCTTTAAAAAAACAGGAGGAAGAATGTCACTGCCCCATAAAGCTTATAATTTAAGTGGTTGGGTAATTGAAAAAAAATACAAATAGGGTTATAAGTGCTGCAATTTAAATTGGTTGAAGTATTGTCTCTTAAGTTCCAAGATTGATTTAGTGCTCCAAGTGGGAGTGTTTCAGTTTAGTTCTGAAGGTTTTCAAAGTGGATTCTCTCCGGAGAAACTCAAGGAGGGAATTCCAGAGTTTAGGAGCAACAAGAGAGAAAGGTTTAAGATGTGTATGTGGAAGATGTAACAGGCAGTGGCTCTGGTGCAAAGGACAAGTTGGCCAGGGATGTATAAAGACACAAGAAAGGAGAGAGGAATAGAGGCTTTGTCATGAAAGAGTTTGCATGTTAATCTTTGCTTAATGGGAAGCCGTGCTTAAGATTTTAACAACAGATGGTCAAGTTCTCTCTTAAATTAGACTTGCAAAAAGTCCACGTCATCATCATCATCATCATCATTAGTAGCACTACTGTTTCTGAAAGAACAGACATTATCTCATTCCCTTTCAAACCCATCTCCTTGGGGAGTGTGTAGGAGGCTTGGCAATATTTACTGGCAAAACATGCAAGAACTGGGAATCGGGGCTGGGGACACTACAGGGGGAAAAATTAAATAATATGTTGCACATCCATGAGGGCTTAATGCTCTTGTGTCTACTGATGTCTGCTGTTTATAAGCACTGATAAAAACAAGTCTATAGTATAAACTTTTAGTGAATATACATTACATACACATGCACACATGTACATTTACAGATATATGGGGGAACCCAAAGTAGAAATCTTTTTTTACAATCTCTGCCATTTCACTGATGTTTCAGCCTGCTTGATAAGAAGCAGAGCAAACACAGAGGTTTGGGGCAAGGTCACTGGCATCTACTGATCTGATACAAATACCGCAGCAGCCCCCTTTTTTCTGATCCCTGCACCAACAGCCCTTCTCCTCCTCCCCTTCCTTCTCCACGTGCTTTCTCTGTGCAGCCCACCCTTCCCCTGTCTGTCAGGCACAGCTCATCACGGACTGCTAGTTGCAGAGTACAGCCAGCTCTTGTAGAGAAGGGAGATCAATGCTTTTTCCATTGTTTCATGCTGAACTCCACGGCATTGACTGCAGGGAGCCAGCAACCTTGTCCAGGTACAGTAGCACATACTGCAGGTAGGCTCTCCAGATCAATGAAAAATCAGAGGACACATCAAATGCAATAAGTTTATGTGTCTTATTATCTTCCAGGGTCTTAAAAACCCTACACGCAGGTCAATATATAATATATTTATACATAGCATAGAATGGACCCAACTCTGTTCAATGCTAGTTGCATAGTTGGAGTTTTTTGGTGGATGTATTCTCAGGTTTTTACTTATATATGTGTTGTATTTTAATACTGGTATTTTCATTTTCCAGTATAAGAGAATTTTTAGTTGCATTAGCTGATGTTTATGCATGCAAATACAAGGTATTGTGGTTTTATAGTTAATACTCTTCATGCCAAACTGGAGAGCAGTGGTTACCTGAGTGCCGGGTGGGATCCCTTCGGCATTTGCACAGTGTATCTGGTTCATGGGGTACGTGGTTCTTCATGGATTCTGTTGAGATAATTTCACCCAGTAGACATTGGGCTTTGCTGAAACTCTTCTGCAGTGGTCAGTGTCAGCTAATGGCTTCTGTTTTTGTGCAGATGGTCACAGTCAGGAGGTGAGATTTCTGCCGTCAGTTGTCAGGGCACTTTTCTATGAGATTTGTATTTTATTCGTAATCATTTGTCAAGCAATGGGCTGCTTGTTTCTCCACTAGGTCTCCTGATGCCACTGCTTTGTCTGTGTTCTCCTCTGGTCCTAATGGTGTTAATGTTACCTTGTAAAATCAATTAAGGGAGCTTTTAACTGTAAGTGTGTATTCCCTTAAGGCAATCAGATTACAAGAAAGACTCACTGTAGCCTGCAGCGGATGCACCCCCCTCTGTATTTGAATGCTCAGCATACTGCTATTGATGCTGCTTGGAGCTCAAGCAGGTAGATCAGCAATTTTCAATGCAAGTCACTGGAGATGATGTTGACCTACAACTCCCAGCATCCAGGGATGCAGGGATGCTTCCAAGCTGATATTGACTGCAACTCCCAGCACTCCCAGAAGACTGTTCTTGAACTGCAGCTACTGGGTTTGAGGCTCAAGATAACCTTCAACTTTTGCTTTGCCTCCATATTCAAAGCATAACTCAAGTAATGGGAGACAGGGAGGGAAATCACTTCCCAAATTCACCATATAGTACAATGTTTCTTTTTTTCCCCCAAGATGAGTTATTGACAGACACACTCATTTAACCCTCAACCTCACCAGAGACCAATCTCTCACTATTTAGGAAAATTAATTGGGTCAGTGAATGAATACATAGGACATCACTATAACCCCATGTAAGATCTTCTACACTTGTCAGGTTCATTCTGGGAGAGAAATTGCTACAATGGGCTGGAAACCTACTGTGATGATCCACATCAGAAAAGTCAACTTTAGCAATGAAAAAGGATTTGTATCATGATTTCTGCTTGTAGGATTTTTATTTTTACCTCCCTCTTCCATTGGCTGATGGACAATTTACCACTGAAAAATGATTCCCCGTGAGGATAAAAGCTCAATAAGATGTAGCGTCTCCCATGTCATATCACTTTATATCCTGCTAAATGGTGTTGGCAGTGAATATCATATCAAATTATCATCAACCATGGCTCCTAATATATTAGATTTATGACCCACTACCCCCCACACATTTCATTGCATCACAGATATTAGCTTCTGGAGATATACAGTCAACAGGCTTGTAGGCTATAATGATTCCATGAGATCTGAAAGGTCAGAATTGTAGTTTGACCATGTTCTCTATTTGCCTTCAGCTGTATTTTCCTATACTTGCCCATTGAATTAAGATGCAGACAACGCTCATTCTGTATGTACAGATGGAGCAAGCCTGACATTGACATTTGTCTTAAATTATCATGTGACATATGTATGGAAGAGTTCACTAGCAATGAATATCCAGCTTTTTATTCCCTTGTTTTAGGGGCTGTATTTATTGAAGGGTGAAAACAGAGTTTACTTAGTTTCACCCTTTGATTAATATGCTTCTAAATATTCTATACAAGTGAATAGAGAAATTCTCAACTTGGCACTGTAGTGATCTCTTTGATATATATGCTCCTTTTGCTTTGGGGGCTGCTGTGGATAATCTGAACTAAATCTAACTGTAAGGCTTGCTCCATCTGTACCCACAGACAGTGGGGGTCATTTATCAACACTGGGCAAATTTGCTCATGGGCAGAAACCCATGGCAATCAATGAGATTGCTGCATTCATTGTCCTAATTGCAGCTGGCTTCATAAAGCTAATCACTGATTGGTTGCTATAGGTAACTGCCAATGGGTAAATTTGCCCAGTGTTGATAAATGAGCCCATTGTCTCAAAAAATGACTTATAAAAAACAGAGAAAAGGTTAAGCTTTGTCTGTCTGAGGGACCTTTATGAAAGTTGGTGAGATGCACATAATAACATGCTCATATGCAATCAAAACCTCAATGACTGTATCATTTGTAGATATATACTACACAAAGTGTGTGTAATTGATGCTGACTCTAGTAAAAATTAATGTGCATTAATACAGGTATGGGACCTGTTATCCAGAATGTTCGGGACCTGGGGTTTTCCGGATAACCGGTCTTTTCATTTTATGGATCTTTGTACTTTAAATTAAAAATAATGTAAACATTAAATAAACCCCATAGGCTGATTTTGCTTCCAAGAAGGATTAATTATGTCTTAGTTGGGATCAAGTACAAACTACTGTTTTATTATTACAGAGAAAAAAAGAATAATTTTTTAAAATGTGAATTATTTGATTAAAATGGAATCTTTGGGAGATTGTGAGTTTTCTGGATAACGGGTTTCCATAGGTCTTCAAAGTATTTGTGAACATTATAGAAATCAAATGTAAGTTTTTTTTAAACAAAACAACGTTCCATGTGTTACATACACACTCATTACATACTCAATAAATATTTCTGTGAAACAAGCTATAAAACAGTGGTTAGGCTTGTTTCAAAGGGTTGGATCCATAAGTGCATGCCACTGCACCTAATATATCACAACGTAGAAAAATGAAAATGACACTTGACTCCAGTATTATATTCAGCTGGGATTGTGTCAGTTCTTTTATAGAAGCAGATAATCAAGTAGCTCAATAAAAAATCGGCTAGTGCAAAACGTGAGATGATTGGGTTTCAGTAGGTTGAGCTCAATTATTGGATGTTCTGATAACACAGCCACATGAGGATTCCTTATGATTCCCCTGGTCAATATATTTTTTCTCAACAAATATCCCATCAATGAGTGCAGTCCATGTAAAAGAAATATATGGACACATTTAACCCAAAAAGCCAAGAGCAAGGGGGTAATGAGCATCCACTGAAGAATTAAGTCACAGGGACACTGTGACACTGAGGAATAACCAGTGTGATCGCTAGAGACGGCATAAAAAACCTGTAACATCACTTAGATGGTTAATGCTCCTGCAGCCAAGGAGTGCTGAGATTCTCGGATGAAAAACAAAGGCATCAATACCTGTGCAGACATAAGGGGTAGAGAAGAATTCCTTAAAAAAAGTACTTTAAAGGGGTAGTTCGCCTTTAAATTTTAGTATGACATTGATATTGAAAGGCAATTTGCAATTGGTTTCTCATTGTTTAATGTATATGTTTTTTTTTTGGTTATTTATTGTTTAGCAGCTTTCCACTTTGGTATTTCAGCATCTGTCTGGCAGCTAGGGTGCAACCAGCCAGTGGTTTGGACAAGAGACTAGAATATAAACAGGAAAGGGACTTCATAGAAAGATAAGTAATAAAAAAGTAACGATAACGATAAAATTGTAGCCTCGCAGAGTAATCGTTTGTAGCTGCCAGGGTCAGTGACCCCATTTGAAAGCAGGAAAGAGGCAGAAGAAGACGGCACATAATTAAAAAACTATAAAAAAAAACAAACAATTGCAATAGGGCATTCAACAAGTTACATACAAAAGTTTATTTTAAGGTGAGCCGTCCCTTTAAATACCCAAGAGGACACAGTATCATCCTATTGAGTGCTGACAAGCCTCACATGCTATTCCCTCTGACAACTATAATATATCACCATAACATTAGTTTCGATTTCACTACTAAATCTATCTGAGAACCTACTACTAGACCAACTTGGAGTTCTGCATTTTCCCAGGGCCAGGGGTTTCTATTCACCTGGAGTGCCCTCAGAATTCTGTTCTTGGCACATCACTTCATCCTCTTCAGTGGTGTCTGTCTGGCTTCACCTTCTTCTGTTCTTGAGTTCTTACAACTTGCCCTTCACTTGGCACCTGGACAGTGTCAGACTGGGATGCCAGGGGCACACCATGAAAACTTAAGACCATAGGCTCAGTACCAATTCCATAATTAATCCACTATTGTATTTTCCATTTCAGCACTGGACATTTCACTTTACCTGTAACTACAGAGGACATTTCTTGCAGCTTTATAAATACAGTAGACAGTTCCTACTTTAATCGGAACTGCTGAACTGTGAAGTGCCCAGTAGGAAAGTCTAGAACTAGAACTAATTTGTTGTGACCACTGAAGCCAAAAAGCACAAACCCAGCTGGACACTTGTACAATTAAATCATGTTTTTTTTATCAAACCCAGCAATATGCAAAGCCTGTTGCCTTTTCGGAAATAACATTTCTGGAAAAAAAAAGTTCAGTTAAAGTGTAAGTTTTCATGTAGCAGGACATAACCCTTGTTCCTAATCTGTTCCTACAGTGTGTGTATTTCTTTTATGAACAGTGGTTACATATGGAGGGGTGCTTCCATTGCGCCTGGAGGTACCTAAACAGTTTCAAAACTAGGCAGGATGTCAGCTCTGAAGCAGCATTTATTCAGCAGAACAACGGACCTATTTCTGTAAGTGCTGAGAAGTCTATCTAGCCCTTAGAGGGTTATGTGAATCGTTCTTCTGAAGGCACATTGCAATCATTCTCAAAATACCTAGTTTTGGAACTATTTAGGTGCCATCAAGCATTAACTAGATCAAATTATATTCATATCATATTCATATTCAAAATATATTCATATTACCAAGCTCCGTCTGGGTTTTTGGGGCAAAACTCAAATTTTGTCGTTGTTTTTTTTTTTTTTTTGGAGATTTATGAAAGCCAGATGCAGCAGAAAGCCATCTCAGACCAGCCGAGGTTGTGTATAAGTCAGTGGCAGAGGTCCTTATCCTATTTTGAAGTTTATGTGGTCTGCTCTGGAATTAGCCTGAAAATCTGGTCAAAAATCTTGAACAATTCATACGTTTTGGGAAAAAGCCTGAGAAAATCAAGCGATTCGGATAAAAAACTCTGAAAAAAACGCATGAACGACGGGCCTATCTGGGTATTTTCCCACAAAAAGAAATTCTGGGAAAGTGTATTAATACATAAGGTGAAAAAACCCATGCGGATTTGGTCTGAGTTTTTTTCAGAAAAAATTTAGATAAATATGGACTTTGATAAATAACCCCCTATTCTGAGTTAAAGAAGAACTAAGAACTGAAAAATCAATATGGCTAAAAATGCCATATTTTATATATTGAAGCCTAAAGTTTCAGCTTGTCAATAGCAGCAATGATCCAGGACTTCAAACTTGTCACACGGGGTCACCATCTTGGAAAGTGTCTGTGACACTCACATGCTCAGTGGGCTCTGAGCAGCTGTTGAGAAGCTAAGCTTAGGGCTCGTCACTAATTATCCAGCAGAAAATGAGATTTGTCTGTAATATAAGATGATGCCATAGGAAGTATTATTAATTCTGATACGAGTTGCACTGGTTTATGTGCTGCCATGTAGTAATAATTATCTGTATAAATTACTAATCAGCCTTATATTGTGACATTTCTATTCTATGTGTACTGTATATTGTGAGTGGGTCCCTAAGCTCAGTAAGTGACAGCAGCACAGAGCATGTGCAGTGAATCAGCAGAAAAGAAGATGGGGAGCTACTGGGGCATCTTTGGAAACACAGATCTTTACTGCTAAAGGGCTGTGGTTGCCCTGGGCTGGTACAGAAACACAAAACACAATGTACAACATTTCTAGCCGGTTTCATTAGTTAGGCTTTAGTTCTCCTTTAAGAGATGTTAATGTTCTGGGAAGAGTTTAGCTCTAACAACCCACAAAGTCATCTCAAATAAATGAGCACCACTTTAAAATGTATTTGATGAGAGATTGGTGGTTGTACAGCTGTAAATATTATCTGCTAATAAATGCATGTTGATGTTTATAAATATCATTCCAAGTTGTGTGTTTTGGGTTTATAAAGGAAGAGTACAATTTTTGTTAATTCCTTTTAATGGGAGTTGGCACAGTTGGCACATACTTTCCAAATGGTTTGATTTCCTATGTTAATCTCTGCAATAAACCCTGCGATTCCTGTAGTGTCATTTGAATGAGATTGTACCAGCTGCTGACACTTGATTGAGATCAGATAACTGTTTTGTTAATTCAGTGCTAAACAGATTGCTGACGCTCTCGTGTAGGAGATCACAGCCAGTAGGTACAGACTCCTTATCTTCCACTGATGGAGTTGACAGGCAGTCAGCTAGAAGGAAAATGGTTATTTTAGCTATTGTAGAATATTGTTTTTTGGTGTATCCTCTGTGGAGTGGGATGGTTCAGATTAGAAATCAAGAACGGTGAGCATTTGCATTGTTTAGTGTAAGAGAGGAGGAAGATGATGCCACCAGGAAGCCTGTAGAGCACTTATCCACGACCAATGGTTTGTAACTTATGTTGCTCACTACCCCAGTTGTTGTTGCTCCCAGTGATCTCAAAACAGGTGCTCATCTCTAAACAGTTGCATGTGGCTCATGGGTAACAAAAGTTGGGGATGCTTTTTGTTGATTAGATAAGTTTGTTGAGTGCATGATTAGATGATGTATACTTGTGCTTTGTACTAATATACTGGTTGTTCCCGCTTTGTTGCATAAGGTCAGGGGCACACGCACTCATATGTTACTTCTGGGGATCCCTTTGGGTGTTCCACCTATATAGCAAGTTTTGGTACAGTACATTGTTTGGAAATGCATACAGGACCAATGTAATGCAATTCCTTTCGCCTGGCACACATGTGATGGTGGATGAAGGCAGAGGTTTTAAGATTTTTTTAAATGAATTCTTACCAGTGGTGTAACTACCGGGGGAGCAGGGGGTGCGATTGGGCCAGGGCCCCCACCCCCTCAGGGCCCCCCGTGAGCTCACGCGCCACTGCACGCACGCAGGAAACAGAGTACGGAGGGGGGACCTGGCAGCACGTCCTGCGCCAGGGCCTGCCCCCCCCCTAGTTACGTTACTGATTCTTACCTGTGTAGGGGCCTATAGGGGTTAATCTGCCCCTATGGTTTTAAGGCCTTACCCTTTTCCTTAGTTACTAGGCAAAAGCCTATGTATTGAGTTTAAGCTCAGTGTTATTGGCCAAGAGTTGTAATGATTTACTGCCACACTGCAATATAGTGAGTGTAAGGAGTGGCCTCTTCGTATTTGGCTACTGGATGCTGATCCAGCTGGGTGTGCCCAGGGGGGCCTGAGTACAGCAAGGCCCAGAGAAGCAAGTGTTCTTGAGAGAAGAAGTCGGGGACCAGGAAACCCCGTGAATGAGAGTTAGTGAGAACAGGGAAGACTTGTAATAGTCTCTCTAGGAGAGAAAGGTAGATAGGGTAAAGAGAAAGAGCAGCTGAAGCTCCAACAAGGATTTGCAGCGGGGAGTAGCTTCCCAGAGGCTCTGTGTGATGCCTCCAGTGCAGGGACCTCAGTGAAGAGGGTGTTAGGTTAGCTGTCAGCTTCCTGAACAGTGCACTGGATGGGAATGGCGTACTGAATACTGCAATTGCCTATTACCTGATGTGACTGTGTGTCATGTGCTAACACCTCATCTGTGTTCGTGAGTAAACCTAAGGATATTGTCATTCGGACTAATACATAGTTTCTTTGTTTGCATCATAAGAACCTCCTTGCGCCCAATCATTTTGTACATTTTGTATGCACAGTAGCCTGAGTGTTGTAGTTGCACTACACCTTAGAGGGAATGCTTCCACTTAGCAAAGGCCCTGATCCTGAAGTGTGAGTCCAAATGTAACCATGCTCTGCACACTAGCTGGAAAGTGGTGTGGATAGCCCAGATTAGCGTTACACCTGTAAAAGGCATTTTCAGGAAAATAGCAAGCATTTATTTTATACCTATGTTACTGCTTGCACAACCTTACCCACACACAAAGTGCAGGGCAATCTACATTCCCCAAAATTCATTTTCCGTTCTCTTATGACACCTCCTGGCAAGAACCAAGGATATAACAATAATACATAATATAACAATAAAGCAGCCATTAGTTGGTTGCAATAGCATTGCTCCCTTTGAATCAATAGAACAATGTAAAGTTTGGTAGGACTATGAGTCTATTTTTTCTGGCAGAAATTTTCATGTTATTCAGGTGCCTCCATTTTTATGTAGTCCCACAGACACAGTTTAGTTTGAGATCAGAGCTGAGTCATTGCAGGACATGTACATTTTTTGTCTATGAACTGCCCCAGGGTTACTTTGGCATTGTGTTTGGCATCACTGTCTTGCTGCAAGATGGACATTCTCCCAAGAGTCAGTTGTTAGAAGCTTGAAACAGGTTCTCCTGCAGTATTTTACCTGTATTGTGCACCCTTTTCTTCTTCCTTCTATTTTAAAAAGATGCCCAGTCATTCATGCTTCCATATTTGTCTTACTTTAGGGGACATCTTTATTAAACTCTGGAAATGTTTTTGTTTCCTCTATAGTTTGGTGTCCTGCACATTGTTCTTAGTTCTCATGATATATATTTTGTGGGAGGATGAAATAAAAAACGAGTATAAAAAATCTAGAAGATCCATCCAGAACAAAAGAGTTAGAATCAATTGAGAAAAAGGGTTATCATGTAAAAACTCATGGATAGGATTCAATCTGAGATGCAATTAAATTCATAAAAATGTATCTTATGGCTCACCATGTGAAAACTCTTTTGAAGTCTATGGAAAAAAAATTGGAACTGAATTAGGCAAAAAGTTGTTTCTCCTCTAATTGAATCTCATCTGTGAGTTGTTTTTTTGGCGCACAACGCTATACAAGTCTATAGGCGTCATTTTTTTGGCGAAACAAAGCGAAAAAATTCGCCCATTCCCTAAATCTGGCCCTATATTTACTGATTCAGGAAATACATGGTGCAGCTTTGGTCCATGTAATAGCATAGCTTCATAGCAAAGTGGCCCCCAACCATTAGCTGTATAGCATCAAGTTTCAGTTATTTATACAGTAGAACCCCAATTTTACATCCCCGGATTTTACTTTTTCTTGGAATTGGCACCGTTTTGCCACAGTCCCATTCAGGCAAGCTGTGTTTTTTTCTTTCCCAGACTTATTGGTTTTCCAGAATTTATGCTGTGTTCATACAGTCCCATGAGAAATGTAAAATGATGGTTCTACTGTATGTTTTTAAACAGAAACAGCTTATATCAAACTGAGCCAGAATTTGTGCAGGTAAATAAATTTGGATATTCTGCATGTTGCATCAGCAGTTGATGGCGACCTGGGAAATCTGAGTTTTGTGTGTCTGTTCAGCTAAAGATTGTAAAAATTTAAAATATGAATTTCTATTTTTTTTTACATTTCATGTTTTTTTTCTAAAACTCTTTAAATTCAAGTATATAAAGCACTTGAAAAAGTAACTTGAAAAGCAACTTGAAAAAAAAAATTGGCAAGTCCAGGTCCTATAGTGAATGATCCTATTGGACCATTTTTAACCAATATGGACTTTTAGAGGTATTCTGATTTTTGTCCTAGTAATTGACTGCAAAAACTCAAATTTTTAGAGGATTTTTAAAGTATTTTTTAGCACATCATTCAGATTTCTTTTCATTTGTGCTTTTTCTATTTGGAACTTCTGATAACTTTCCTGGCATTTCTGGTTTTAGAGAACATTAGTTTATTTGTCGTTTTAAAAAACTCTAAAACCAATAAATGAGACTACTGATAAATTGTCCTCTATGATTGTCACATTCCCCTGAATGTCATTCCAGTGTTAATACTGTAGATCAGACTGTGGAATGCCAGGGCAAATTCAGTAACGTAACGATGGAGGGACGGGCCTGGGTACAGACCATGCAGCCGCCTACCCCCTCGAAAGCAGTTTTTTAAAGCGTGCGCCACTCTGGAAGCAGGTTTTTATAGTGCGCGTGAACTACCAGTGGGCCCGCAGGGGGTGCAAACCCTGGTATAACTGCACCACCTGCTCCCCTGGTAGTTCCACCACTGGACAAATTGGCTATGGTTATGTTACAAGTGCTGGAGGGCTAAGAGTTGCTAACCTGCAACACAAACCTTTTTAGTGGGTTCGTAAATGATTATTATTGCAATAAACACACATTAATAAGGCCCCAACATATTCCACAGCACTGTATAATAATGGGGATATACATGGAAGATGCAGATTGCATAGAAAATACCACCAATAACCAATACAAGAGGTAAAGAGGGCCCTGCCCAATGGTGCTTATAAGGAAGTATGAAAAACGACATGTACAATCATCTTCACTTGTACAAAAGGTCTGTCTCATTCTAAGGGCATTGTTTCAAAAATGAGAAAGAACCAGAACATTAAAATAAAGAATGGTAGAGTGGAAATAAAACTTAGACACATTATGACAGGAGTTGATGCCCTCATTATGCCGGCTGCTGAGAAGCACCCATTTGTCACTTGTATTATGACTAAGGATTAAAGAATAGTAGAGCAGTGGACCTTTAATTACAATTTCTATCAAAAATGTCAGTAAGATGTATGATAGATTGTCCGCCTCCCTCCTTCCCTTCTCCTCAACATGTCTCTCTCTCTTCAACTTGGACATTCCATATCATTCTGGTTATTTAGTTTGTTATTAATATTTTTCTAATTTTGACTTTATTTTGAAAGGTGTTTTAACACTGTCTGTAGTATATGAATATCAATAGGAAGCTGAGTTTGCCAAAGCTGTGCCCACGTTCAACGTAATTTTCTCCAGTGATTCCCACTCTTGTATCTCTATGTATTAAAATGTACCATACACAGTTCTTCCTAATTCATATACAGTAATATAAGCATTATCCAAACTTAGTCTTATAATAATATAATATAATATTAAACAAAACACTTTCAAGCACTAATGGTGTATTAATACAGGTGAAGGAACATCGAGAGAATGTTTCATACAAAAAAATACAAAATTATTTTCTAAATTAGTATCTATTTTTACAGTTGACCAATAGCAAGGTATTGATACATTTGGGATGCTATGTGTCTGTACAAATCAGTATTCCAATGAAACACATAATTCCAAGACAGCTAAACCCCTCAAATATTCTGGGTATTCCATTACAACAACACCTATATTGGGCTCCTAATCTAAATTTAATCAATAAAAAATCAATCAATAAAATCAATAAATACTTTTATAATGAGAAAGCAATGGGCCCTAAAACAAATCTATACCCCCAGAGCACCTTCTAGAAGAGCAAACAGATTTTTTAATTTAATTTTGAAATCTGATATGGGGCTAGACATGTTGTCAGTTTCCCAGGTGCCCTCAGTCCTGTGATTTGTGCTCTGATAAACTTCAGTCACTCTTTACTGCTGCACTGCAAGTTGGAGTGATGTCATCCCCCTTCTACTAGCAGTCCATTAGCAGAACAATGGGAAGGTAACCAAATACCATCTTCCTAACACAAGATAACAGCTCCCTGTAGATATGGGAATAGCAAAAATCCAAGTCCCACTGTGTACAGTTACATTGAGTAAAACAAACAAGAGCTGAAAGCAGTTCCATCATGAAGTGCTAGCAAACACAATGACGTGAGAGGGCTGCCTACACACCAATATCATAACTAAATACATATTATATTTGCAGTATAAACAGTATAATTTAGCTATAAGAACTACAATGTATAAATCATGACATAATCCCTTTAAGGTTGCGTAGCATTTTCAGCATTATCTAAACTGCAGTTGAGTTGACTGCTGGTTGATTACAGCCTTCCTTATCAACTTTCATGGTATTTCTATTGTGCTGTAGCCCATGAGATAAAACTAGAAGGCAGAAATGCCTAGTAGCTAAATATGAGGGTATAATGTTTTCCAATAACCCAATAAATAGGTATACATTGGATATGTCATCAATTTTGTGGCATTTGTGAAGGGTTAAACTCTAATTCCATAATCCTAAAATTCTGCCTTATTCAGTTTCATAAGTACATGATTATTTCTTTATAAGCTGGAAGGAATTATCTTTAATGAATGCGCTTGTCCTTTAGAACGCTGTTTGGCATTCATTAAGTCAGTAACATTTTGCTTTCTTAGAATCCAGGGTGTAGAAATTATATCTGATCTATGCTGAAACAACCTTTAATTTAATTTATTTCTCTTTATTTGCTGTTAGCTCTGCTGTAATTCCTTGGGTAAATTGCTGGCTAGCTGTTGATGTATAATATGAAATATTTAAGTACTATGTGTACTATTATGAAGTTGCAGTATAGCACAATTTTAAGTCTCTGTGTGTCCTGAAATATGACTGCATGCAGTTCTGACCTTAATTCTGAGGATGTAAGTTGTTAGTGGTTGAATTGCTTGTGTGGATGGTACTTTCTCTCAAAATCTATTGCAACACTATCACTAACAGAGAGTTCCTAAATTCCAACAAACTGTCTAGGGACAGGGCATGAGTTACAGTCATATCCCACCCCTTAGAGCAGTGATCCCCAACCAGTAGCTTGTGAACAACATGTTGCTCCCAAACCCCTTGGATGTTGCTCTCAGTGGCATCAGAGCAGGTGCTTATTTTTGAATTCTAGGCTTGGGGGAACGTTTTGGTTGCTTAAAAACCAGATGTACTGAAAAACAGAGTCTCCTGTAGGCTGCCAGTCCACATAGGGGCTACCACTAGTCAATCACAGCCCTTATTTTACACCACCCAGGAACATTTTTCATGCTTGTGTTGCTCCCCAACTCTTTATACATTTGAATGTTGCTCACGGGTGAAAAAGGTTGGGCACCCCTGCCTTAGAGTAATATCTTTCTGATTGGCTTCAGGGGTTCTTAAATAAACAGTTATAGATTTCTTAAATAACCTGGTAAAACAAACACATAACAGATGCTTCATAACAATAAAATACAGAAAACAGTAGTCCTTACACTACATAGGAAGAGGCTGAACAATTCAATCACATTAGCAGGCCCGGACTGGCAATCTGTTGGTTCTGGCAAATGCCAGAGGCGCTGCTGTAAGATGCCATAGAAAGTGACTATTAAGTATTATTGTGGGGGCTGTTTTGGCCTCTGTGCACTAGGAATACCAGGGCCCATTTTGAATCCCAGTCCAGTCCTGCACACTAGGATTTCTCAATGGGAATCATGTCTACCACTGTTTATTATATATAGTATGTGGGTTCTGTATTGGTTGTTTTGCCTCAAGAGCTGCTCAACAACCTATCTCTCCATCCAATGCTCCTAAAGCAACTGAGCTGTGTATATAGCTAGCCCTTTTATGCTACCCCTCATTTATCATTTCCCCACCCAGGTTAAACTTTCCTAGGCCCTGTTAAGCCCAGGTACCTGGCATTCAAAAACTATATCCTCAGTAGGATCCATGATTACTCAATTACTTTATATTCACAAGCATGCCCTAGAGGATACTATGCTCTCCTAGATCTAATCTATTGAGGCTACTCTAGCTTCACCCACTACTTCACACCCATCCTGCAAGTAGCAGTGTTCATTCAGCTTAGGTCAGTAACAAAGAAAGGCAGGCATGTCAGGAATATCTCACCAACAAAGAGCTAATGGAAGGTGTGCAGTGCCAGCGTGATGAATTTATGCAAATAAGAAGAGACATTCAAATTAGGGCAGAACAGGTTGCTGGTGCCTTTCTCTATACATCGCTGCTCAAGGTGAACTCTCCTCTAGATGAGAATGTGTAAATTCCATCTACTGTAAATGATCGGATCCAAGCAAGAAGGATAGACAAAAAAGAATAAAGGCGCAAAGCTCTTTCTTTGTCAAAACTTTGTCAAAAAACGACTCTATGTTAGAACAAGATAACAGTGTCCAAGAGTAATGTCCATAGTAGACATGAGACACATACTTACGAAGATTTATAATATGCCCAGTGAAAGGAACTTTTGAATGTTAGAGGCTAATGTTTATACTGTAGATAAGGTTAGATTACCAACAAGTGTGACATTTTTTTCCCTGGTTCAGAAAGGATTTTGGGTGTGATGGGCTCTACTGAAAACCTCTTGAGTTTGAGGGCAATCACACTGTTAATGCTTGTGTTTGAGGTCATTCTTAACCAGCAACATGGGACAACTGTGGGACACAAGTTGACCGAGAATTCTCAGTGTTGCTAGGAAATTACTTTCCATCATCTTAACAATTAAATGTGGCATCTGACTCTTACTCATCTGCTGGTTAATGTCACTATTGGACAGTGAATCACTACAGGAAAGTCACACACATAATAGTGATATTATAATAGAGTCATAATAGAAAAAACTAAAAGGTGACCAAAATAAGAGGTTGCAATTGACTACTCATGATATGTGTGTGTTTTTGTTATATACCCACCTTCTTGTTATGACCTGCAAAGCACTTTCAAAAATTCTCAGTTTCTGACTCTTTTGTCCATAAAAGCTATTTACTGGATCTATCAAATCACTAAACCAGGCTAGTTTAGCAGTCATGCGATCAGTCTAATTGGTCCCTCTTTGGATTGTTTTGCTGGATCATACAGCATAGGATAAAAGCAATCCTTAGCTCTAAGCGTTTTTCTTCCTGCTGTTTTGCATCTCCATTTATCTGCCATCTGGTCTGAGTGTTTCTTCTCCAAGCAGAGTAACTGTACAGATACCTCCAACCTTCATTTTTCAGGGGCAATTACCAATATATTACTTCTGGTAAATGTTTCTAATGGTCTGAGCATGCACACGAAGAATAAATCAAGTCTTGTCAAACTGAATGCTTTATTTGTTTGAGTGGCATCTAGTAGAGCAGATGAGTTTGACCTTTATACTGGAAGAACCTGAAACAAGCAGCAGGATAGGATGGCCGGTAATAAGCACATTTAGAACTTAGTAGATGGACAAATGGAATGGAACACAAATTGCCGAGGAATTGCATTTACAGACAGACGGAGAAGAAAAAAACTGATATTTATATTTAAATAGGCAGTTTGTTGGTGCATTATTGACTTCATTTATAAATGTACATATTACTGAAAATATAGAGGTTTGGTTTTCAGAAAGAAACCTGCAGTTTTGACTGCTGTGAGTGCTTTTGAGGACTCATATATATTTTTATATATATATATATATATATATATATATATATATATATATATATATATATATATATATATATATAGGATTATTGAGAAGACCTATGTATACAATACATAGATAAAAGACATTTGAGGTTTTTCACAAAATGGAGTGCGGGTCTTCTCAATAATCCTGTATACAATACCCTGCACCCGAATTCAGCTGAAAGTATCAGGATTTGAGTACGGTTGCTACAAATTGACTATATATATATATATATATATATATATATATATATATATATAAATATATATATATATATATAAGTCCAGAATGGTGCACACCTTCCCAGATCGTAAATGCTTGGGTGCTGGTAAACAATTATGATATACTGTACCAAAAAAACCGCACTCACAGGTTTCTCAGGACAGCTAGAGTTTTGTAGCCGAAACGTTGAAGAAATAAATCACAGCCTTTGCGACTTTTTTGAAGGAGAGACCTGTGAGTGCGGCTTTTTTGGTACAGTATATATATATATATATATATATGTACCAATAGTTTCCAAACCAGCACTCCCTGATGCTTCTGAAAATCACTCTGACTTTGGTGTATGCAAAAATTACCGTGCATCCCTCTCAATTTTCATTGCCGTGGAGTTAGAATACTCACTGGAGAATTATATATATATATATATATATATATATATATATATATATATGTCGTCTGAAGGTGCACACCGTTTCCACGTTCACGTACCTGGGTGCCAGCAAAAAGTTTAGATAGATGCAAAGTCGAAAGTAGCGACACTCACAGGTTTTGTAGAAGGTTTGAAAAAACAAAAAGTTGTTTATTAAAGCTCAACGTTTCGATCCCCCACAGGGATCTTCGTCAGGAGAGTACAAACAAACATGTTTGTTTGTACTCTCCTGACGAAGATCCCTGTGGGGGATCGAAACGTTGAGCTTTAATAAACAACTTTTTGTTTTTTCAAACCTTCTACAAAACCTGTGAGTGTCGCTACTTTCGACTTTGTATATATATATATATATATATATATATATATATATATATATATATATATTGTCCAACGAGATCGCACACCATGGTATAAAAGTTTAAAACATAGCGTTTATTTCGTAAGCATAAAAACAGCCAAGGTAAGCTTAAATATACTCATCCATATGGAGATCTGTGCAAAGTTTCGGGTGCTTGCTGCTCCCTTTCTCAAGCTGGTCTCCATGCAGTACTAGGGCTACAATTCCCAGAGCCCTGTGGCATCCCATGTGGTCGGGATGACATCACATTTGTGAGCAGTCAGCGTGACGGCTCGGCGCAAAAACACAGCGCCGTCACACCGGCGTAATTTCCCTCACCATGGACCATTATACAAAATGAATAGACAAATGTTATAAACATCCCAGAGGGATAAAGCTAATTAATAAATAGATGAAGGTCAAAATCCTAATTCAAGACCAATTGACTAAGGGTTTTTAACCTATGTATCCATTGAACTTCTGTCTTTTTCAATATGAGTACCCTGTCACCTTCCCTTCGAGGCTGAGGTACCTGTTGGATAACCCTAAATTTTAAATCCTCCGCTGTGTGTCCCTTTTCTATACAATGTTTAGAGACTGGTAAAACACTGTTGCGAGTATTGACCATGGATCTGTGTTGTGAAAATATATCCCTTACTTTTTGAGTGGTTTCACCCACATATACAAGATTACAAGGGCAAACTAACATGTACACTGCAAAGCTAGTATCACAGCTATAATGAGCCCGGATTTTATACTGTTCGCTGTTCGCTGTTCGCTGTTCGCTGTTGGATTGGTAAAGGTGGCTCCAGTTAGAACAAAACGGCATTGTCCACATCCTCTACATCGAAACATACCTTTCTTTGGGGCCCCATAAAGGTGTATTGTCTGAGATAGGGTGTTGTTTCTGCCAGTGTAACTTTTGTGCCTATATTGCAACCCTTTCTAAACTACAATTTTGTTCAAATTCTAAAATTGTGGGATAAGCATCCCTCAACAGACGCCAATGCTTGCATAAAATATGTCGAAAATTATCACATTGTGAATGGTATTGCCCAACAAAAACTAAGCGCTGCCTGTCTTCGGTTTTTTTTCTATTTGTCGTTCTCCTCAAATTCTCTCTGGCTTTGGTTAGGCTGGTACCCAAGATTTCTTGTGGGTAACCTCTATCTGATAATTTACCTTTCATTTTGTCTAGATCCTGTTCTAATTGGGGTGGCTCATTTGTGATACAATGCACCCTAGTGAATTGGCTAGTAGGAATGGATTTCAAATATTTAAAATACATACTGTGTGTATATGGATATATATATATATATATATATATATATATATATATATATATATATATACATACAGTATGTATTTTAAATATTTGTTCATCTTTCCTTTTTATAAAGTTGATCATAGTAAATAACAACAGTCTATTCAAGTTTTAGGTCAAGAAATACTGCTACATACAGTAAGGGGCCCATTCACCAAGCTCAAGTGAAGGATTCGAAGTAAAAAAACTTTGAATTTCAAAGTGTTTTTTTGGCTACTTCGACCATCAAATGGGCTACTTCGACCTACGACTACAAATTCGACTTCGAATCGAAGGATTCGAACTAAAAATCATTCGACTATTCGACCATTCGATAGTCGAAGTACTGTCTCTTTAAGAAATAACTTCGACCCCCTAGTTCGCCACCTAAAAGCTACCAAACCCAATGTTAGCCTATGGGGAAGGTCCCCATAGGCTTGGCAAACTTTTTTTGGCCGAAGGATAATCCTTCGTTCGTTGGATTAAAATCCTTCGATCGAACGATTATTCCTTTGATCGTTCGATCGAACTTTTTGCGCAAAATCCTTCAACTTCGATATTCGAAGTCGAAGGATTTTCATTCCCAGACGAATAATTAACCCTCAATATTCGACCCTTGATGAATTTGCCCCTAGGTGTTTTGGGCTTTGGCACGTGGGGGAGGCTGGTGGCAGAGCTATCGACTGGAGTGGGTGGACCATGAGGTGGCAGTTCTGGTGGAAGAACTGAATATACAGAAACATTTTAGATTTGATACAAATATGTCCCAGTTTGTTACTGCCTGTCCCTGCACTGATTTCCTGTGATATATGTGCATTTGTGCTGATATCTAATCTTGATTAATTGACCAAGTGCCCAATGTGTAATTCAAATCTGTTATACTGTGCCACTAATTTCAGAGACTGACTGGGTCTAATTTAAAAATCATAGGAACGCCAAATAATCTCTACAAAAGGGTACCAAATGTACACTGACAGCTGTTTGAATATCCCGCCCAATCACCAGTGCTTCCTTGTAGTACTCAGTGGGGGCAGCCAGATTATAAGGGAGGCCTGTGACCCCTAAAAAAAATGTGCAGGCCAGGGGTGCAATTTGAAATTAGGAAGCAAAAGTAAGCTCCACTGATGAAGCAGCAGTTTGCAGACTCAAAAGTATCCTATGTATTTGTGTCAGGAAGGAATTCTCATTTCCACCCACAAGTTTCCAGTGGCAGCTGGGGGAATGTTTTCATTCTTTTAGCTGCGGAGGGATTTTAAAAATGCTGCCAGTAACTTTGTGTAGTATTTAAAGGGGAACTATCCCGAAAATGAAAATTTTATATAAGCTTCATCATACTGAAATAAGAAACTTTCTAAAAACAATCAATTAAAAATTCTGTATTGTTTCTGAAATAATCAAGTTTATGTTCACTATTCCTCTCTCAGCATCTGTTTCTCTTCATTCTGTCTTCATGCAGCAGTTGGGCATCAGATATTCATTGACAGTTAGATCCGATATATCTTATAGGGGGGGGGGTCCTTTTGCCTAGAAGATGTATTAGAGCTCACTCTATTAACATCAATAAGACCAAGGTCAGTAAATTATAGAGATTGCATTTTCTACAGATACATTAAATAAGTATCATGATTTTTCCACCTTGGCACATTATCTACATGCACCTAATGTCACTTTTAATTGTATTTCAGCTCTGAGCTCATCAGCAAAACTGTCCAGTGACGAGCATAGCAGCTTGCCCAGCAAAATGGCATGAGTTGATCTCCTTACTAGACGTTGGTAGAGGCGACACCTCATGACAACATGTCAGGACTCAGCCCTTCAGCTTCTTTGCCAGAAGAAATGGGAAATGGCACATTTTTGGAACTGTTTCCAACCTCCCTCTCCACCTCAGTAGATTCATCATCGTCCAGCCGATTGTCAAACGTTTATGTCTATGTGTCCATCTTCCTCAGTTTGTTAGCCTTTCTCCTCTTGCTATTAATTATTGCACTTCAGAGACTGAAAAACATCATCTCGTCCACGTCCTCTTACCCAGAATACACTAGTGAGGCGGGGAGCTCCTTCACCAATTTGGAAGTGTGTAGCATTTCCTCACAGCAGTCTTCTTTTTCCAACCTTTCTTCTTAGGGATCGGAAACAAACGAAAAGCATAAAAACATACTGCATGAGACTTTAAAAGCTAAAAACAGAACAAAAAAAATATATCCGGCTAGCTCTATTTTTATTGTCGGTTCGTCTAAGGATAATGTTGGCTTTTTTTTCCATCGGCTTGTATTCATATGGCACTTAATGAGCCTATGCAGGAATTCACCACTCATGATATAACAAACATAAGTGTAATTATTTCATATACATTGATTGAGCATACTACATTTTCTAAAAAAAAAAACAAATGACATACATATTTTGAAATTGGTATTTTAAAGGGAAAACAAATTCAAGATTTTTACATACATCACAGAAACGTATATTTCACCATATTTCCCAACTTTATTTATTGGTTAATATACCATAAAAACCCCCCAGCTTCCTGTAAGATGTCAGCTGAGATTTCCAGGATGGCTTTTTTTCTTTATCCCAAAATATAAAAGGAGGTTAAAGTGCCTGCACAGGAATGTGTTCATTATCAGAAATAAAACCCAATGTAAATTATTCTGCCAATATCCTTGGAAGACATAAATGCAAAGAGAAGAGTTTTCTGTAGTAAAGTCAAGGGCAACTAATTGTTACCTCCTCTATGAAGCTTACACATTCTTTAACTAATAGTTGTGTCATCACAGATTAAAGTTATATATTGAGATATGTTTTAATAAAAATATATATATATATATATATATATATATATATATATATATATATATATATATATAACTTTGTAACTAGAGGTTTACTTCCTATCTAAACTATATATATATTATCCATTGTTAAACATGAAACAATTAGTAGAAACACAAGCAAATTGAAGGTAACTATCAAGTTATCATAATGTTTCAGGAATTAGCAGCCGTTTCCATATTTGTAGACTGATCCTTGCTATAAGAGCCATATAATAAAACTTTTATTTGGTGCCTTTTCCATTGGATAGAACACTTTTCAGAAGGTATTTCCTTTTGAGGTGTTATGTTCAAACGCAAAAGTACAATACATGTAAATAGGCAATGCATGGTTCTTTTTATTCATACGTGCTACAATTATTGGCCAGGATGCAGAACTCAAAAATTGTCGTTGTCTGTATTTAACTGGAAGCATTTGTAAAAGGCATCGCTCTGAATAAGCTCTATAATAAATGACATTTGCTGCTGTTTTTGTACAGTGTAACCTGATGCAAAACTCGCTTACTTTGAGTTAGTTGTCCTTCATTTCTCGGGTTGATGGTGCAATATTCAGCGACGTAGATAAGAGCAGTGTTGCCCTGCAATAGTAAAAAGATGTGTTTGCTTCAGAAACACTACTATTGTTTATATAAATAAGCTGCTGTGTAGCAATGGGGGCAGCCATTCGAAAGAGAAAAGGCTCAGGTTACATAGCAGATGGTGTTATCTGTTAACCACAATTTAACCTGTGCCATATAGCCTTTTTTCAATTTCCGCTACGAACTATAATAGTGTTTCTGGAGCAAACACTTCAGTTTTACCAGTGCAGGGCAACAGTACATGATATTTTCATTACTTTAAAACACTTTCATTTTTTGGTGGTACTGTTCCTTTAAGTATAACACCAAGAAGCCAATATTAAGCCAGGTCTACATCCCAGCCATCCTTTGTATCTTCCTATGTCGTTCTATGTGACTCTAAACCAAGTGATCTGTAAACTAGGTGATGGTGGTTAATTTTCAGCATAGAAAGGGATTCTTAATTGTCAGGACAGTTAAAGGGATATTGTCATGGGAAAACATGTTTTTTTCAAAAAGCATCAGTTAATAGTGCTGCTCCAGCAGAATTCTGCACTGAAATCTATTTTTCAAAAGAGCAAACAGATTTTCTTATATTCAATTTTGAAATCTGACATGGGGCTAGACATATTGTCAGTTTCACAGCTGCCCCAGTCATGTAACTTGTGCTCATATAGACACTACTGCTGTACTGCAAGTTGGAGTGATATAACCCCCCCCAGCAGCCTAACAAAAGAACAATGGGAAGGTAACCAGATAGCAGCTCCCTAACACAAGATAACAGCTGCCTGGTAGATCTAAGGACAGCACTCAATAGTAAAAGCCAAGTCCCACTGAGACTAATTCAGTTACATTAAGTAGGTGAAATAACATCCTGCCAGAAAGTAGTTCCATCCTACAGTGCAGGCACAAGTCACATGACTGGGGAAGCTGGGAAACTGACAATATGTCTAGTAGCACTATTAACTGATGTGTTTTGAAAAAAACATGTTTCCCATGACAATATCCCTTTAGGTTATAGGGTTAACCATTAAGAGACCCCAGAGAGGTGATTCACCTGTTAGCTTTAACCGTGGGTTAGATGTTTTTTTAACTAAATCATTCAGCCGTGGATCTATTTTGCCCACTATTACTGTTGCTTTATTGCTGCTTTATTCGCTTATCAATATGAGAAATGCTGACAACAATGCATTCCTTGTAGGTCTAGATACTTCTGCCTGAGAAAAGGGGGCAATACAACTAGAACTGGAGTGAACATTGTGCCTGGTAATACAAACCCCTCTCCCAAACATTTCTGTCTGAACCTAAAAGATTTTATAGAAGGAAAAGGTTATTTTGCTCTTAAATGGAGGCTATTGAGCCATACTGCCACTAGATAAATATTTTCCTGGGACGGAGCTACACTTGCCATGCATGAACTGACTTCTGAGATGTGTCCCCACTTGTTAATAGTGAAATAAATGAGCATATTGCAGTGAGGCTCATTCGTAGCTTGGTTTTTCCATTTTGAGTAAACTACCAGATTGTCATTATTGAATCATTATGAATTGTTTCATGCAGGGCATTAACACACATACAAACTAGTTATTGTTGGGGGGGGGTTGGAAAGAGGAATTAGTTCTCATAAACCAAAACATGGTATATTTATCAGGCAAGAGGTTAGGGATAGGATTTTCTAGTAACTTTATTCAGAGATGTTGCTTTTTTAAGTGTATAATAGATAGTGCCACCAACTGGCAGGACTTCCCTAGAGTGTCCCACATTAGTTCAAGTTTAGCCAATCCACAGGTAGGCTTGTATACTGCAGTCTTTAAAGGAAAACGATACCCCCCTGAACAATGTAGGTCTCTAAAAATATATTGCTTAAAACAGCTCATATGTAAAACCCTGCTTCATGTAAATAAACAATTTTCAGAAGAATATGTATTTTTTTAGTAGTATGTGCCATTGGGTAATCCTAAATAAAAAATTGCCATTTTAAGAACTAAGGGGCCCCCCGAGAACCTATGATTCACGGTGCACACCACTTCTGGGTAGGGTCGCTGTGGCTGAATCTAAGCTGGGTACCCGGGGGTGTAACCAATTACTGTAGTACTAAGGTCAAAAGCTATGATAAAATTAAGAACAAACTTTTATAGACAAGTGCGATAACAACTAAGGTGCACATATGTTAATATGAATATACTTGCAAACACAGTAGTAAATGGCAGACGCAAAATCCAGTAACAGGCCAATAGTCGGGGACAGGCAGGAGTCACAGCCAGAGAATCCACCAAAAAAGGTCTAGGAGAGGCAGGGGAGATCAGGAGCAAGGCTGGTGACAAGGAACCAGGCTAGGACACAGGAACAAGAAACAGAGGGACTCAGAATCAGGGTAAACAGGTCACAGGATGAAGGATTTCACAGGATGGGAGATCACAGCAAATGGCTAAATGACCAAGCAACCTAAATAGAGTAATTCATTTCACATGGGTTAATGAGATGGATGGAGAAAGAAAGCAAAGGGCAGGAACACAACAGGTACATCAAGAATTTAAAAGAGAAGAGCACTAAGGACCTCCAGTGACACGACTGGTAAGTACAATAACAGAGTCACATAACCGTCCAGAGTACAGGGAGCAAATCCCAATAAGTCCTGACACAAACTATATCTGTTAGGTCACATGAGTCAATTAACAAACACAATTAAAGAAGTTCTGTCTTTTGCTTCCACACTTCTTCCTGTTAGTAAGAGTTGTAGTTTTTCTGGTCAGATGATCTCTGAGTCAGCACAGAGACCATCACAAAATAGTGGCTCAAGGCAAAAGTTGCATAATGGCAATATTTACTCTAATACAGGCATGTCCAAAGTGCTACGATTACTCGATACCTGTAATTTAATGTTAATGGTTCAAAGAATGTCGGGATGAATGGTTTCACCTCACCAAATCTGGCCCTTGTTGCAAAAAGTTTGGGCACCCCTGCTATAAATCTAATATATATATATATATATATTCCAGTTTGGTAAGATTCTTTAATATAGCACTTAACATGATATAAACTCTGTTGCTTAAGTATTTAATGTTATTGCTTATCCAGGTTGCACAGAACCAGTTAGGCTGATGGTTCCTTATGAAAGTTCCATAAAGGACATTTATGTTTGGAATGTTGGTCACTGGTTTCCCTTTAGTGGTAGAATATGCTTTTCCTTAGGGTGGCTTAAAATTCCCTTCCATGGGTTTAGACACATTGTACCAGTTTCTTCCATGCCCTATGTCTCCTAAAACAACCCATCCCTCTCTTAGAACATACTCCATAATTTATCCATTGTCTTTCTACACCCATCCCCTTGGAAATAGGAGGCCAACCCAACATTGCGCTGTACAAAAAAATGAGAAAAGCAATCCTCACTGGTACTTTTAATATTTTAACTACAATGAGCCTGGAAGATGCAAACAGGCAGAATATAGTACAAAGTATGACTATGAAGATTTTCATTCATCCAGGTCATGGTATATCTAGTATAGGTAAATCTAAAAACAACTGGACTTGCTGAGTAATCATTGAAGACGTTTCACTACTCATCCGAGCAGCTTCTTCAGTCCAACTGACTGGTGTGGGAAATTCTCAGCATATAAACTCTTCCACTAATCCAATCACAATGGCACATTGTAACTCTTCAAAGAGATGACAGCTGAAGAAATTCACAGAGGTGTTGATTCTGTGTAGTTACTGTAATTATCCAATGTGTCATGCAACTCCTCGAAACAGGTGTTACTTGTGAGCGTTGCATGAATGGATGTATTAAGTGTTCTGAAACCGCCGGGGTACAGATGTTAAAACAGCATTGTATGTAGCTGACAAGTAGTGTCGAAGGCCCCCGCCTCTGTTCAGGGATGGTTTCTCCATCTTGACATGAATTGCCTCTTTCAAACCAGCGGTCTTCTTTATCCAAGATTTGGACCTTGCTATCTTCAAAGGAGTGTCCCTTGTCTTTTAGGTGTGGAAAGACAGCTGAGTTGTCAAGATGGAGAAACTGTTATCCCTGAACAGATGCGGGAGCCTTCGACACCACCTGTCTACTACATACAATGCTGTTCTAACATCTGAACCCCTGGAGGTTTCAGAACACTTCACACATCCATTCATGCAACTCTCATAAATAACACCTCTTTCTAGGAGTTGCATGACACATTGGATAATCCTATCACAGTAACTACACAGAATCAACACCTCTGTGAATTTCTTCAGATGTCACCTCTTTGAAGAGTTACAATGTGCCATTGTGATTGGATTAGTGGAAGAGTTTATATGACGAGAATTTCCCACACCAGTCAGTTGAACTGAAGAAACTGCTCGGGTGAGTAGTGAAACGTCTTCATTGATTACTCAGCAAGTTCAGTTGTTTTTAGATTTACCTCTGTACAAGATATAGTACAAAGTACACACACTAGTTGCCAGAATACAAAAGTACCCAAAACATGCATGCTCCCAACATGATATATGTGCCGCGATTTATTTAATTCTGGTTGGGCATGTGTCTGCTTCGGGCAGCTAGTGCGTGAAACTTCTGTTAAAACCCACACGTCAAATCTTACAGGATCATGGAGTGTAACAATTGATGCTCATGTGCCTTTTTCAAAGAACGATGGAGACAGACCCAAACAAAATGTTAGCTGTGCTTATAAACCTGCCTAATAATAATGAAATAGCTTAATTTACAATTGGAAAGAAAAACAGACTTTACTACCCTCAAGGGTTTAAGTGCCGGGAATTTCCTACCACTTCAGTTGAGCTGATGAAGCCACTCTGATGAGTGGTGAAATGTTTTTAAAGAAAACTCTAATGGGGGAATGTAATAAAAGTCGCAAAGAGCAAAACAATTTGCACAAAGAAGAATAAAAATTTGCATTTCACAATGTAATATTCTTCCTTAAACTGTTATTGCATACCAAATTTTAATTGCGCATTGTGTTTGAAGGTGTTGTAATCTTTTGGAGCAAACGTAACAACTTTTTCAGTAAGAAGTTTTATTATATTCACCGCGCACTGGCGCAAACTATAAAATCCGGAAAACCTTTTTTCCCTGTCAGAAGTGGTCGCTAAACAGTTTCCGGGTCTGCAAAAGCTATATTAAATTCGCACAAAGGCATAAGGCTTTTCACATTGCGACTATTTTTTCTGTTACCGACTTTTATCACATTCCCCATAAAAGTCCAGTTGCCTTAGACTATTGCCTTAAGTTGCCTTAATTCTAGTAGATACTGTATATCATAACCTGAATACATGAGAATCTTCTTAAACCAAGAAAATAAACAATAGGGATTATTAACTTATTCCTGGGGCACAAGAGTGAACCCCTTGGAACTCACCTAACAAGCTCTTGTAGCCCTGGAAATACTGCTCCTAACTCTGGCGCTGGACTGAAAATCCGAGTACATTCAGGGTGCATAGGCCACTGGAGCTCCATGACGTGTATAAAATCACTCTGCCCTTGACCTTGTGCTTTTATATGGTCATATAACTACTCAGATACTTATAATATCCCTATATTTTATAACAGGAGCTACATTATTCACTATATAATAACTAATACCTATTCAGTGCTGTCTATCTTACTAAATGTAGTGGGCCAATTAAGTTTCATTCAGCATGTCGGGGGACAAAAATATATTAAACATGAAAAGTCATACAATGAATCTTATGGAGCCCTAGAGCAGACTGAGGGCCATAAAAATGCTTTGGAGGGCCACATCTGACTCCCTGCTCCTCCATTTTGACAGCCCTAATCCATTTCATTTCTTGTTTTATAATTACCCTGCATATTTAGCGTACATACTCAATACTGCTTACAAGTACCATGCTTTCAGTTGAGCAGCCTTTAATGTACAGCCATCTCCAGTTTATTCTCTTATATGGGGCACAAAGGTGGACACACTGTCAATACCATAATAAGTATATAGCCAAGACAAAAAAATATGTATTTGACATATACTGTAGAAGGCATTTGAAGCATCCACCTCTATCCCTCATATAAAAGATAACTCTATGCGCATACACAGAAACCTTGGAACACACTGACTTTGTATGGAAGAACTTAGTATGTGTTTTGATGGCTTTTTACATCTGAATGTAGCTCATTTAAAAAATTTTGGGGAGCCCTGCTGTACGGTAAGGAATTTATGTAAACAAAGTCATTAGGGTCGCCAACTTTTCTGGTGGGAAACTCCGGGCAGGGTGCGTGATATCAGGGGCAGGGTAGTTGACGATCCAGATACAGGCCTTTCGAAACAATGGGCTTTTTCAGGGTAAATTCAAAGTCAAAAAGGTTATCCAAAGATTACCAGGAACTCCCCTTTCTTTGCAGAATCTAAAATACTCGTTCTCCTCCCAGCACCCCAAAAACTTCAAAATATAGTTGAGACAAGCTAAAAAGCTTCAGGGGATTAAGCAGTACACAAATAATATATAGTGTAGTATATTTAACCTCGTTTTAGATACAGTAAACCCACTTTCCAAACTCTCACTTACACAGAGTTAAATGGAAAAGCAAACGCATGTGAATCTCACAACCTGTAGTCCAAATCACAAACTGTGGTTAACGATTGGGTACTCACAGACGTTTAAGATATAGTTAGGCCCATCAATAGTATAAACCCCTTTATTAAGTGGTTAAAAATTTTTTAAATGCGCTCGCAGTGATTTCGCCCCGACCAGCGTTGCTCCTCAACCGCGTGTTCTCCTTCCGGGTGTTTGGTGATGATGTCAGTTGCTTCCTGGAATTTTTTTACCTAAGACCTAAAAACAAAAAAAGTTATTATCAGACACAAACAATGAATCAAGGACCTAATATAAGTCATTATTTAGTATTAAACTAAAGGTAAATTAAGTTATTTATTTATTTCTCCCAGTCACCAAAGCTTTGCTATCCCAGAGTAGCTTTGTACTTCCATATATTTCCAATAAATCTCCAGCTTGCCGGGTCTCATAACCTCCTCAGGCTGTTCTATAAATAAATATGCGGAAACCCAGTCCCAGAAATAATTTTTTTTTTAGTTTATTTACGTAGGTGCTAAGTTTGCAGGCGCAGGGGGAAGAGGCAGCAGTGATGCCTGCGGGTGAAGGAAAAATCAGTACAATGAGAGCAGCCAGATGAAAAGCAATTAAAACAAATACAATGCAATTTCTAGTTCTATGATTAAATTACAGTTCTCTGAAACATCGTTCTATTACCCTTCCTGTGCTTCCCTTTTTATTGCTTCTATTCCTGATTAAGCTGCTTCAGTGAAATAAAGCGGCACATTGTTTCATGCTAAATTATTCATTTCTTCCGTATTATTTTGTGTACGCAGGATCAATATTGCTGTTCATCAGAAAGCAATAACGAAAGCAGCACCAGCAAGTGAAACGTGGCTTTAATTTATATACTTTCGGCTCAGAAACAAAGGTCAAGCTTAACCTTTTACTGGACAGCACACAATGTAAATGCTGATGGCAGGAATTTGTTTATAACACAGTAAGAATGATCAATGTATTTTTTTTGTCAGGGTAGACTTTTATTATATTAGCTTATTTATCCAGCAATCACATCAAAGGAGTTGTTCACCTTTGTAAACGTTGATATTCTAAAACAATTTGCAGTTAGTCTTTTTTTATTTCTTGTGGTTTTTCAGTTATTTAGCATTTTGTTCAGAGGCTCTCCAGATTGGTATTTCAGCAGCTATCAGGTTGCTGGGGTCATATTTACCCTAGCAACCAGGCAGTGGTTTGAATGAGAGACTGGAACATGAATAGCTGAGGGACTAACTAGGAAGATAAGTAATAAAAAGTAGCAATAACAATAATATTGCAGCCACACAGAACAATAGCTTTCTGGCTGCCGGGGTCAGTTACCCCATTAGAAAGCTGGAAAGAGGCAGAGGAGGAAGGCAAATAATTTTTTAAAAAAAAGGAATAATGAAGATCAATTGCAATTTTTTAGGACTAGGCCATTCTAAACCATACTAAAATGAACTTAAAGGTGATTCATTTTCAGTGAGGCTCCCATTATACCCTGAGAGTAGAGCAGACTGTCATCAAAATAAAAATGTGTTTTTTACCAGAAAACAATGTACTTGTATTTAAAAATGGGATTAATGTGAAATCTGATTGACCTCAATCTTAAAAATATTTCATTTTAGTTTACTGGTCAGGCGATGGTCTGAAATCCCTTTTGTTCATCATTTTTCTCAATAAATATTGTTGCGATTAACATACATGTTAAAAAATGTGATTTTGCAGTCATGACACATGACAACCACTAATAATGGCACCCCAAAGTTTCAGAAAAGCAAGTTTAACACATATACCTCTTCTAGATATTGGGCCAGATTCAAATCAATGAGAAAAATGTTGTTTTTTGGTTTATCACGTGGAAACGGAGTGAGATTCAATTTGAGAAGAAAAGACTTTTCTTTTTCCATGGAGTTTTCATGTGATAAACAGTGAGACAGGTTTATCTCATTTCATTGAATCTGGCTTTATGGGAAAATCTAGAGCTGAATTAGGAAAAAAGATTTTCTCATTAAATTGAATCTGGTCCATTATATTAATAATGTATTTCTTTTAGAAAGTATAAATGGCTGAACCAGGGTGGCTTAAGCCAAAAGTCAGCATGGCTTTATGAAGGATAGTTCATGTCAGACAAATTTGATTGCTTTTTATGATGAGGTAAGTAAGATGCTGGACAGTGGGGGGGGAGGCAGTAGATGTGATCAATTTGGATTTTGCCGAAGCACTTGATACCGTGCCCCACAAAGGACTGCTTTCTAAACTAAGGTCTGTTGGGCTTAATGAAGTCGTTTGCACATGGATAGGAAACTGGCTATAGGATCAGGTACAGAGGGTGGTTGTTAATGGTACATTCTCTACTTGGAGTAAGGTTCTTAGTGGGGTCCCTCAGGGCTCAGTATTGGGTCCACTTTTATTTAACTTGTTCATTAATGACTTAGGGGAGGGTATTGTAAGTAATGTATCAGTGTTTGCAGATGACACAAAATTATCCAGCCCAATTAATTCCATCCAGGATGTGGCATCCTTGCAACAGGATCTTGACAAACTGGCAATCTAGGCAGCTAAGTGGCAAATGAGATTCAATGTTGATAAATGTAAAGTCATGCACCTGGGATGTAAAAATATCCACTTATACCCTTAATGGGACTGCACTAGGCAAATCCATTATGGAAAAGGACCTTGGAGTCCTTGTAGATGATAAACTTGGCTGTAGCAAGCAATGCCAGTCAGCAGCATCAAGGGCAAATAAGGTCTTGAGCTGTATTAAAAGGGGCATTGATTCACAGGAGGAGGGGGTTATTCTTCCACTGTATAGAGCACTGGTAAGGCCCCATCTAGAATATGCCGTACAGTTTTGGTCTCCATCACTCAAACAGGACATTATTGTTTTAGAGAGGGTACAGAGAAGAGCAACTAAGCTGGTGAAAGGTATGGAAAATCTTAGCTATGAGGAACGACTGGCCAAATTGGGGATGTTCACACTGGAGAAGAGGCACTTAAGAGGTGATATGATAACTATGTATAAATATATAAGGGGATCATATAATAATCTCTCTAATGCTTTATTTACCAGTAGTTCTTTGCAGCTGACACGAGGTCACCCATTCCGATTAGAAGAAAGGAGGTTCAGAAGGGATTTTTTTACAGTGAGAGCCGTGATGATGTATACTTCTTGTCTGTAGACACTAGATAGCTTTAAGAAGGGGTTGGATGGTTTTTAGAAAGTGAGAGAATACAGGGTTATGGGAGATAGCTCATAGTACAAGTTGATCCAGGGACTAGTCCGATTGCCATTTTGGAGTCAGGAAGGAAATTTTTCCCCTCTGACGCAAACTGGGGTTTTATTTGCCTTCCTCTGGATTAACTAGCAGTAAGGAAAGTTATATACAGACATAAAAGGTCGAACTTGATGGACTTTTTTCAACCGAATTAACTATGTTACTATGTAAGAAAGTAAATAGGAAGACAACTGGAATTTAAAAGTAAGAATGGAAGAAAACATTGAGCCAAAGTGTTTTGTACCGCATCTATTGCAGAAATAAATAGCTCTTTTTGTTGCTTATTAGTTCAAGCAATACAATCTCCTTTAACATTGTTGCATGGCAGTGTCATACTTATTGAGTCCCCCCCCCCAATGATAAGAGAGTTGGCTTATCCTCAAAGATTTATTGAATTCACTGAGCAATCAGGTCCATTCACCAATGGTTACCATTTCCGCTTTTAAATAGAAATGCATTAAAATTGTGTTTTATTAGGCTGTAAGCTTTAGACTGCCTACCAGCAGTCTCCACAAGTGTCCTACAGGACCCCTTTTGGCAGCTATAGGACTTCAGAGAGTTTGCTAAGTGAGCTGAGAGATTACTAGGGTACTTTTCAGGAAAAAATCTCCAAGTGACACTTATTTGCTGCTTAGGGAACACTAAATTGTGGGCCTATATAGCGAGTTCTGTACATCAGCCAGATGAACAATGACTGCATTACAGATTGGAATGAGCCACCTTTCCACCACCCAGGTATCCTCTCAGATATGGTCACAGTGGGCTGCTCAAAAATGGTAATTTCTATAAAGTGCATTGTAAATGAAGAATATGTTATATCTCCTCCTCCAGCCTCTCCAAAATGGAATTCATTACTGTTCTTCATCTTTCCCATCCCTCATTACATTTCATTCAACCACACAGGCCTAGAAGTTATCTCTGTTTTGCACCCAATTCCATCGAAATCAATTAGCAATTTCATTATTCCATATCAGCCATTCTCCAAACAAGTCCTTTAACTTACTCTTAACTTCTAATAGAATTAGATTCAAACCACTAATAGTTAGACTGAACAATAAACCTTCCCTTCATCCCTGCTCTGCTCTCCACTCTCTTAATCTCAGCCTAGACTGATAGACTTCTCTCAACATTCTTCCTGTCTTTGGAATCACGTCATGACCTGATGTTACCTAAAAACCCAACTGTTTACAGAAACCAATTTAATGCAGCCTGGATTATTAGATGTCAATATACCATAAAGGATCATGACCAATTATTTTTACTAACCTTATGTGTCAATTTTTCCTCCCTCATTCTTTTAGATGGTAAGCTCTTGCAAGTAGAGTCCTCCACAACACTGTGTTATTCCATAACCCTTGAATATTTTTGTTGCCCCGTTTGTTATAATATTTGAAAGTCCTTGGAGTTTTGTAAATGAATGATAGGAATAATTTAGTTTTGAGCTGCAGTTCTTGAAGAGAAGAAATCCAGATTTGCATTTTGTGGTGATAACAACCTCCATTGGGGAACAGGTATGGTACTTGTTATCCAGAATGCTTGGATAAGGGATCTTTCTTAAATTTGTATCTTCATACCTTAAATCTATTAAAAAATTATGAAAACAGTAAATAAACCCAATAGGTTGGTTTGCTTCCAATAAGGATTAATTGGATTATTTGGATAAAATATAGTCTACGGGAGACAGTCTTTGCGTAGTTTGGCGCTTGGATAACAGGTTTCCTTATAATGGATCCCATACCTGTAGTAGTGAAATGCAAAGTACAAAGTAAAATCAAGTCATGGCAGGTGTTAAGAACAGGCTCCCTAGCTGTGCACTGCACCCATATATATGAGTTAAGCAAATGTGCCACTTGCATGGCTGCACTTTTTGCCATAAGCTTAGAGTAAAACACATTTGCAATAGCCAGTTGCTCAAAAGGCAATGAAACAAAAAGAAGCAATGGTATATGTACGCTACTGAAGCAATGGTATCTGCAAAAAGAAATTTATTTTTTAACTAGATACAAGAGCAGCTCATACAGACACAGTGAGTGGCATCGCTTACAGCAGCCCAGTGGTGCTCTTGTGCCAATTCCATCTCCATAATAAGCCCTCGATCACTTGGAACGAACTGGATTGCCATGGTAATATGTGACTTTCATACAATCTGTCTGTAAACTCTGTACTGCTACAGTGGATTTAAATGACTCTTCAAAGAATAAAGTAAAAAATTAGTTTTTTTTCATATATAATAATTAGTACAATAAATCAGAATGTTATATTAAGAGGGCTGTATCCTGATCTGTAAGGATTTTGAAAATAATATACATGTTATATCCTCTGGGATTTCTTGCTGAGAAAAATAAGGACACAGCCATATCTCAGAGATCCTGGGGCTCATTAGTAAGAGGATGCAACACGCAAAAAGAGCATGTGACTCTCTCCCTTAATATTTCGGACTATTTATTAAGCACACATATTATTTTGATTGCAGGCTGGCACAAACCTGACTTCAGTCCAATAATTAATGCAGCTAAAGAGTGATTTATTTAAGAAAAAAACATCTCAATATGTAGCCTTACGCATTTCGTGCCTTGTGAGCACTAAGAAATTGGCTTAGTCTTAGTCATGAGTCAATGACTAAGTGCCCACAAAGCATGAAACGCGTAAGGCTACACGTAGAGATGTTTTTGTCTTAAATTAATCACTTTTTAACTGCATTAATTATTGGAGTGAAGTCTGGTTTGTGCCTGCCTGCAATCAAAAGAATACGTGTGTCTATCACCTCCTAAAGCTGAGGGTCTGGGGCATGAACACCTGGTCACCCCATGAACATTGGTAAGTTAACCCTGTTTGCTACTGTGATCAACACTGGATGCCTCCCTTATAAAAGACTATTTATTGAACGCTGCTTCTGATTGGAGACCATTTAACTGGAACTTGCCTGTACAGCACTGAGCACTGTTGGAAGTCCTGCCGGCTGCCTTTCACCTTATATGGACTCATGCCAGGGTGGTTTGCACCTTATATGGCACATGCCAGTGGGTTGGCACCTTACATAGGTATGTACTTGATCAGTGTGAGTAGCACTTGCTATGGTATATATTAGATATACCCTAACTTCTGGCGAAGATCCTCATATACCACAATATATATATAATGATATACCTCTAAATCATTGTTTCTCATACTGTAAGGTCAGTGTCAATTGAAAGGCATTGTTGGAAATCAAGTGAACCTAATTCTTTGCTCCTCATGTATGGGAGGCTACTTAAAGTGTCATAACATTCCAATTATTCATTTTAACTGTAATGTGGGTAGGGGCTGATAAAAGCTGCTGAACGACCGAGTATGCGGCCCTCCCATGGGTGTACCAACTGATATTTGGCTGAAAATCCCATCACAGTACCTGAGTGGCCATGGTACAAGAGTGAGTTGCCAGTTGTGTGGGGTTGACCACAATATTATCATAGCATACTTCTACTTTACATTCTTATTTTGTGTTTTTATTTCAGTTTCCCATGGAGGGAGTCACCAGCCATAGCTAAGGAATGTACATGAGACATTGAATAAGTCAAGGAGACTGTGCATTCTATTATTCAGCAGTGCTCTTCTCCTACACACAGAGAGTGGTTTCTGTTTGTTCTGCACTGTTCCTTTCAGTAGAAAACAAGCTTCGTCATCCATTTGTGGAGGTCAGATTTTTGTTTGCAAGAATTTTTTTTTCTCTTGTAATTAGTTCGGATTGTACAAAGGCCTTTGCAGCTTTTATCAAGTGTTTTCAAAGAGATGTTCCCACTTGCCAACTTGTACTCTCAATGGCCTTATCTTGTCTTCCTTTTGGTTTAGAAAACAGATACACTCAGGGCACGGTCACTCTTCTTATACTTATCTTGCATCAAAATGTACAAAGAAAATACACTGGTATTTCATCACGGTTGTACATAATTACAAAACTCATTTGTTTCCTTCAGACAGAAGCAGATAAAGCATTTAGAAGTTTTTTTTTACATTAAGGAAGACAGTATCCCTAAATAAATGTAAGACTGCAGGTTCCAATCATTA
Source organism: Xenopus laevis (assembly GCF_017654675.1). Lineage (NCBI taxonomy): Eukaryota > Metazoa > Chordata > Amphibia > Anura > Pipidae > Xenopus > Xenopus laevis. The sequence continues at coordinate 143,725,042 of NC_054374.1, read as the reverse complement.
TTTCATTAAAAAAGTAATTTACCTATAAATCAAATTCACCAAAACTACTATCTGACAGACATATTTTGGAACTATAGCTAAATTGCTGATACGCCAATATTTTCACATTTTTTTCAAACCTTCTTATAGGGGTCCTAATCAAATGTTGGACCTGAAAAGGCTGAATCTGAACTCAAAAAGTCCAAAAAGCTCTGGGTTAAAATTGCTGATACAATGGAGAACCCCAGTAACCCCATAGTGTTACCCCAGTGGGCAACAAAATCAAACTTCTGCACATCAGAAGAAACTGGGCTTCTTAATCCCTGGCTGCTCCAAGGCCAGTATAGTCCATAAAAAAGGGGAGAAGGCATCTAGCATTGTCTGTGGACTATTGCCCTACATCAGCAGCAGTCAAAGGCACAGGCTTTTGTGGACAACCCCTTCCTCAGGTGAAAATGATCTTAATGTGCATAATAAATGATGTAGGGTGATGGAATTTAGACAAATCCATGTGCATTGTCCCCCCTTTTTCTGTGGACTAGTAGGTAAGCCACACAATGATGAAAGAGTTGTAGAAAAAGAAGCTCATGTATGATATGGAACAAGTCAGTCTGTAGCCAAGTGTGTATCATATATATGTTTGGACAGAACCGACTGAAAATTGTAGAGATCCCACCACTATACCCTCAGAACATCTGGATAGCAGGATCAATCAGGCTAGTCATTGATCTGAAAGACATTATCCAGCCTGATCAGGTGATGGTTTGGGTGGCCCACAAAGCTATGGCACATCCATCACCATCACCATTGCCTTATAAATTGTTTTCATATCAGCATTACTTCCAGCTTTTTCACTTTACGTGCAGACAGTGAATGCATTAAAAGTTTTATCCATGCACAATAACTTTAGATCTTTAAATTGTGTGATTTATTGAGATCATTTGTGCTGCAAAGAGCATTGTTAGAAATAAATTAGTTTCCAGTTCCTATGGCAAAGCTGTAAAGCTTCCCTGGCACTGACTTTCCTTTGTAACTGAATAGAATCATATTGAACAAAGCAAAAAAAAAAACATAGGAACACATAGTCTCCTCTGCTGCAGATACAGTAGATAAGGATCAGCCGATATTGAAACAGATAAGACCAATACACTGGTTTTGCTTGAACTGGATGCTCTACAATGGCATTTTGTTAAAAAAACAAGTGGATAAAAATCTGTAATTTTATGTAAATCTGGGGGAGTTCAGATTTCACTATAAGAACTTGTTTCACAAAACAAAGAGAAACAATGAATGAACTTCATTGCTCTTTAAGAGGGCTCACTTATGCCTAACTTTTGGCACCCCCAAGTTAAATAGATTTCCTTCTCCTTTAAAAGTATTTTTTAATTCATATTACGCAAATAGCGTACATTTATATAAACAGGACAGTGAAATACAGGCTTAGATGTGTAGCGACAAACATGATACTTGGATATGGCTAGCTATATGAAATATAGTACTGGGGCACTTGGGAAATCCTATGCAAACCCTAAAACGTTAGCAACTATGAATACTGTTCAGACTGATAACGTATCATACATGTGTATGTACGGCATTGTTATTTTAATTCTATCTTTAACATTTCTAACAATTCTAACATTTCAGACAATGGATGTATTTGCCAACTATATGGAAAATGTTTGGCTCCATACACAAGGGCTTGTTTACTAAATAATGAGGCTTCTTGTTTTTTGCACATTGCACCATGCCCCATGGTGAGCACACAGAGGTACAGGTGATCAATGTAGATCTGCCTCATTTAGTAGTTTGCTTCAGTGGGGGAGACATGTAGGCAGGATATTTTTTTAAATGACCCATTGGTTATGCACTCAAATGGGTTGCAACATATTGTTCTCTTATACATGCTTCAGTTATGGGCAGTTATCTAGACTAGACCATGGTGAGTGCCTGAAGGAGCAACATGCAAAGGGAGCCCTACACTTACCTGCCTGGTCAAGGCTCATGTTACTGTAACACCTATTTGGGCTGCATAGCACACAAATAGTTAAACTGTCCAGCTAGCAGTAGAAGCATGGGTTACACGCGACTTCACACAACAGGGTCAGGGCCTTCGCCATGTGGAAGTGTTCCCTCTATGGTGTAGTGCAACTACATCCCCCAGGTTACTGTGCATACAACAAAAGATGGGCGCCAGGAGGTTCTTGCAGTAAAACAGAAACGGTTTATTTAACTATGCACGAGGCAAGTGACCACAGGTTTAGTACTCACACAGGAGCTGAGGCAATAGCACATTTCTCACACAGAGCTGCAGCCATTAGGCATTTCTCACAGAGGAAAGGTCTCCATTAGGCATTTGCAGTATTCACACACATTCCCTCCTGGAAGTTGTCAGGAAAGCAGCTTCTACCCTACAGTCCCTCTTCACTGAGGTCCCTGACTGGAGGCAACACATAAAGCCTCTGGGAAGCTACTCCCTTACTGCAAATCCTTGTTGGAGCTTCAGCTGCTCTTTCTCTCTCACCTCTCTGCCTTTCTCTCCTAGAGAGACTATGACAAGTCTGCCCTAGTGTAACTATTCCTCATTCACGGGGTTACCTGGTCCCCGACTTCTTCTCCAAAGCACATGGGCCTTTCTGGGCCTAGCTGTACCCAGGCTCCCCTGAGCACACCCAGCTGGATCACCATCCACAGGCCAAAGAGGAAGTGGCCACTCCCTACACACACTATATAGCAGTGTAGCAGGGGAGTGTCATTCTCTCCTGGCAGATCACTAAGAAAAAAGGTGGGGGCCTTAAAGCTGCAGGGCAGATTACCCAGTAGGGGTCCCTACATTACGTTAAACTGGTCCACTGTGGGGGGACTAAAGCATTGAAAAGGGGCCTAGCTGGAAGTTTATTTGGGTTGAAATGTGAGGGTGAATATTAACTGTTTCAATATCCCTGGAATTATAGGAGCGTGACTGTAATCAGGTTTAATTAAATCTATGCCCTTTTTGTACTGTATAGGGAATAGTGATGGGCGAATTTGGGGAGTTTCGCTTTGCCGAAAAATTCGAAACGGTGGTCGGACTGGTCCTGCCACACTAGGCCCACTGCTAGCCCAGGACTGGGGCATGTGTTTGTGGCAGCTGCAAGTTTTTCCAGCAAGCAAGGGGAAGCACAGATAGGAAGGGTTTGCAATGAGAGGGGGGCTTTCACTGCTGGGGTGGTGGCCAAGGGTGGGCCCTGGACCCCCCTAGTCTGATAGTGTCTATACCCAAAAGATATTAAGATCTCTGCTCTAGAAGAAGAATGATTATGATTTTGGTAGGTATACTGTTAGGAACCCTTTGGGGGAAATTAATTAAAAACTTAGAAATGTAATAAAAGTATAATGGAAAAAATAAGCACAAAGCAATAAAAATTATTCCTTTTTGCAAATATTTTTTCCATGGTGTGAATGTAACAGCTTTGTGAACCAGCAGAAGTATTGAGGTATCAAAGGAGACAAGCTGCAGATAGTTTGCCCCTTCGCACATGTATTAACTTTGCACCAAAATATATCCCACCCTTAAGCACGTGTTATTTGCGATTCAAATTTGATGTGTAACTGCCTAATGAATATCACATAGAAAAATGCAAATTTTTATTCCTGTTTATGCAAATGTTTTTATGACTTTTATTACATTTGCCCATTTGTGTCCATGCTTTATATGTACAGCATTGCACGACCTTTATCTCATTTTTGATTTTAAAGTAATCTGTGCAGTGAATGTTAATGGGCTCGGATGGGTTTGACTCGTGATAGGTTATCATAAAAATTGACCTTGATGTTTCCGAATAGCAATCACAGGAGCTCTTGTGCTAATGTTTTAGCTCTCCTAATAAGGCTCTGCCGGCAGAATGATACAGAACAAATACTTTAGCACGTAATAAGCTCTAATTCAAAAATTGTATGAAACTGCCATCTGCTGTCCTCCCTTCCAACCTCCCATCTTGTTTTATTCAATCCTATACTTTAGGATTCAGGCTCCATAAGCTTTCCCTTTGTGCAAGTTGTTTATTTGACTTGTCACTCTTTTTGGATTAATAATATGAGCTTTCTGCACCTGGTATTCCCAGATCTGTCCTCTGTTTTTCATTAGTATCTTTTTGGATGAGCCAAAAAAGCTGTCTTGGGCACTTGAATGCTATAGTTTGGAGCTCCTTAAAATGCATTTATAGAAAACTCTTTAGCCAACCTGGGAAGATGCATTTGATCACAGGATAAAAAAATATATAACCCAGTTAACTTCAGTGAAAAGTCCATGTCAGGATGAGCAGCAGATCCAGAGATATTGGGGATCATTTACAGAAACCCTGGATGTAAGTTTCCCTTTGTGTTTATTTAAAGATCACTTACATCCTGGATCCGACTGTGTTATGCGCCTTTTGCAAGATACAAAATCCAACATAAGCTTACGATAATGAAAAGATCTTTACAAAATCTTAAAGTTTATGGCCACCTTAAAGGAAAACTATACCCTCCAAACAATGTAGGTCTCTATAAAAAGATATTGCATAAAACAGCTCATATGTAAAATCCTGCTTCATGTAAATAAACCATTTTCATAATAATATACTTTTCTAGTTGTATGTGCCATTGGGTAATCATAAATAGAAAATTGCCATTTTAAAAAATAAGGGCCGCCCCCTGGGATCGTAGGATTCACTGTACTCACAAACATACCAACAAACCATACATGTTAGGTCACATGAGCCAATTAACAGACAGAGTTGTGTCTTTTGCTTCCACACTTCTTCCTGTTACAGTTAGAGTTGTAGTATTTCTGGTCAGGTGATCTCTGAGACAGCACAGAGACCATCACGAAATGGTGGCTCAAGGCAAGAGATGTAAAAGGGCAATATTTACTTAAATATTTATTCCAGTTTGGTAAGATTCTTTAATATGCCACTTAATATGATATGAATTATCTGTTGCTTAAGTGTTCATTTTGGGGGTATAGTTTTCATTTAAGGAATAGAAAAAAACATAGATTTCTTTATATTTAAACAACAGACAAAATGTATGTTTATTCCAAGCCCTATACATTGTATGATGAACAAGGGGGTATACTGCCTCTTTAATACTAGTGCGGTTAATAACCACACAGTTCAGTTCAAATATAATTCCCCAGAGCCCTTATACATACCTCCCAACTGTCCCTTTTTCGGAGGGACAGTCCCTCTTTTGACAGCTCAACCCGCAGTCCCTCATTTATACTGGAATGTCCCTCTTTTCTATGCACTGAACAGCCAGAAAAAGAAACAGTTTCACACTTAATTGGCTTTTTGAGAGCCCAGAACAGCTAACAGGTGCAAATAAGATACTTTGTAACAATTTTGAGACACAAAAACACAGTTTAGATAAGGAGAAATATTTTCAAACTTTCATAACCTGCCAAATTTTGTAAAACAAACATGGTAATTAGGGGGTGTGGTGTTTGTCCCTCTTTTTACTTCCAAAATGTTGGGAGGTATGCCTTATACCCCAGGTAGCACTACCTTTCCCAAAAGTACCTCTCCCTTTGGAACCTAGCAGCCGTTTCCACGTAGCAGGTAAATGCACAAGACCTGTCCACACTTGAATCCTTGCAAGTATTCTCCCTTGGGTGGCTCACTCACGGGGGTGCTCTCAGAAGCAGTCACACTGGAGATTACAAGCAGCTTTGCAGCAGGATCAAACTCACCAGTGGCACCTTTCACTTCTTGAGTCTCTAGCAGCTTGGCAAGGAACAGGATGAGCTCTCTCTGTACTTCCAGTGTTGCAGCAGCTTTTCTACACTGGACAGTCTCAAACAAACTTGTTCTGGCTGGATGTTTCAGCATACAAACCCTGTTGTATCAAACTCTGTCAAAGACCCTGTACAAATGGCTCCAAAGTCAGGCACTCTCCCAAGGATGCACTGGGTTGCCCAGCCAATCGGATGGCTCTTCAGCCTGTAACTGGGCTGTATGATGTCACAGACAGAAAAACAGGAGAAGGATTTCTCTGATCCCCTGCAATAGCCTCACAAAAACCAAACTTCCCCATGAAAGGAAAGTTTATTAGTTAGTTATTGGTTATCGCTCCTAATGTAACTTCCGGTCGTTACAGTAAACTGTTAATAACAACTCTATCAATAAACTGGGATGTAAACCCGCCATAAGTTAAATATGCATAAAAATGCTTGAGAGAGCTCTTCAACGGCCAGTGGCACAAAGGTTAATCGGCTCCATGTTGGATCAGTGATAGCACACGATACTGACAGCCACGGATGAGAATTCTGTTTTGTTTGGAAATGCCTTCTGCATTAAACCGCAGCAATCACTGCAAGAAATGTCATTTTTATACTTTGGCTTTTAAGTAGTGTGAGTCAAATCTGATGTAATATAGTGTTGCTGTTATTGATTTATGGGGATGAGTTCTTGTATTTTTGTCTGTAAAGCACTTTGTGGGACATTCACTAAGAATCGTAGTTGCGCTGCACTTCGCCAGGCGTATTTTCGCCAGCGCACTAAAATCCGAAGTTGCGCTCAGGGGTAGTGTAAGGTTACGAAGTTGCGCTAGCGTTGATTTGCTAAGCAAAGCGAAGTTACGCTAGCAATGGTTAATTTGCATACGGCGCCAAATTCAAATTTCAATGGAAGTATTCGTAGCAGCACTACACAAGCCTGGGAAACATTCAAAACATCAAATCAAATTTTTATTTTGCCCTACACATGTGCCCACTGTATAGATAAGTTGCCATGAGTTAGGAAATGTAGGGGGGAAGGAGGGGAACCCCCAAAAAAATTTAGATCTTTTTCAGCCTATCACCCATAATAAAGAAAATATGCCAGCGTTTTGTGGGACTTCGAAAAATTATTAACTTTTTTTGAAGCAATCCCTATCTACTCTATTGCGCTTTGCCTGGTCTGAGGTGGCGAAGAAAGTCTAGCGTAAAAGGTAGCGTTCAGAACAATGCGCGCGTTAGTGAATTAGCGTAGTTACCCAAATTCGCCAGGCGTAAGGGCGCGAGCTAACACTAGAGAAGTTACGCCAGCGTCCGTTAGTGAATTTGCGAAGTAACGAAAATGCCCAACGGTAGCGAATTCACGCTAGCGTTAGGCGCTTAGTGAATTTGCCCCTTTGTAGCTAAAAAGTGCTTTATAACTAAACTTTTACTTACCGTAAGAGAAAAAAAAGACCCTGCCCCAGGAGACTCAGACCACATTCAGACCACCCAACCGTTCTTGTCTGAGAATAATGATACTAATAAAAGGTTATGGGCAAAGGTAAGGGGTAAAATGGAAACACCTGTCATTAGAGTCCTGCAGCGGATCGGGTACCCACGCGTTATCCGCAAAAAAATCGGGTACCTTGCAGGATGAGGTTAGGATTTTTGGATGTGGGTATAGATGCAGGTTTGTTGGTCACAGGTTGCAGGTTGGGTTCTGTATTTCTTTTCTTAAGTAATATGATGTCACTTCTGGTTTGCATCAACAGCACTTCCTGCTTAATGGTGGTCGGCTGGTTGTGGATCGGGTTGTGCATAAGGCCGTAGTAGCGGGGTAAATACACGGGCTGAGTCTCAAAAATTGGTTCTGCGAAGGACTCTACCTGTCACCACTAATGATGAGCAACATTTTCACTGCAAAAATTACACCCATAGACGCTAATGGGTGGGTCTGGAAGCAGATCCAAGTGGGGTATTGTGGGTATCACAGTTTGTGGTTCGGGTCTCAAAAATCGGTTCCGCGCAGGACTTTACCCTCACATCTACTGATGAGCAAAATTTTCACCGCAAGAAAAACACCCATAGACTTTAATTTTCGCAGTTTTTTCAAATTTTCAGCAAAGTGAAATGGCTCAAATTCACCCATCACTAGTCACCGCCTGTGCACCTGCCATTGATTTGAATGGAAGCCACGTGTCCCCCACACATACAGGCAAATTTCAACCAAAAATACCCTCTGGTATGCCATTAGCCTTATAAAGACAGGTTTTCTTGCTGATCAGCATGTGTCCCTGCAATCATATGCAATATCCCATAATCCACCTGATCCCACACACACAAAAAGGGCAATGCACTATAAACGTCTCATATTATTTTGAATGTAACCTTTGTTGCATTAATTAAGTCATATGGAGGGGAAAAAAGAAAGTAATCCTAGAAACAAACCGCAACAGCAAAAGAGATCACAGAATCCAATTTGGAAAGTCAGTAACAGTTAATTATAAGCAAAGCTCTAGAGAAATCAAAGGGGCGATTGCTGTAACCCCCTCATAGTTGGAGCAGCCAAGCATGAACAAGAGAATTTGCCCAATAACAAAAACACATTTAGCATCCACTTAGTTGATTTGCTCTCTTACAATGATAATGCATCTCCCTGTTGCTCCTCTGGCTTGGGGAAAGGCCCTCTGATCCTGTCTGCTCTGCATTATCTTCTCCATTCCTAGAGGTGCAACCTCACATAGAAACTAACACACAGCAAGTTAAGGAGCCCTTGTATGGGACAATATTTTGGGTTTCTGATCAGCTGATGAACAGATAAGTACATCTGCCTTTTCAGCCAATATTCACCAACTGAAGCTACAGATTAAAGGGCAAGTCAACCCAAAAATTAAAAAATACCTAATTAAAGAAAACCTAATTCTAAGCAATTTTCCAGTATTCATCTAAATTTGTTTGTGTTTTTAAAGTTATTTGTAAAATAAGTATCTAGTTAAAACAGCATTTGCTTAACCCCTGGCTGTCACTGTTTAAACAATGTTGCAAAAGTCTTAGTTCCAATACCAATAGTGTACTGACTAAAGATGGACATAGACGTTCAGATTTTAATCCTTGGATGATGAATGTTCAGATAGTGATCGTATACGAGCGAAAACTAACCATTCAAATTTAAATTGTAGAATTAAAGTAGTGTAAATAACAAATCAGACCAGTGGGGTAACTATCGAGGAAACAGACCTTCCTCAATACCTAACAAGGCTAAAGCAGAGCATAAGCCGGCACAGGGCAAAGAGTGAATGGGGTCGGATGGAGAGTGGTTGGGATCAGGTCAGTGGGGTCAGACAGAGAGTGGGCAAAGTCCTGGCAGAGAGTGGGCAGAGTCAGGGCAGAAAGTGGGCAGAGGCGGGAAGTGGGTAGGAGGATGAGGATCGGAGTGCGCTGGATTTCTTTGCAGGGGGGCCTGGCACACTCTAGTTACGACTAGGGTTGCCGCCTTTTGAAACGGTGGAGACCGGGCAAGGGGGTGGGACCGTGACGTGGATGGGCGTGTCTGTGATGTCAGGAGGCGGGGCTATGAAGCGGAGATCAGCGATTGCCCGATCGCCGTGTCAATAAAGGGAATCCTGCCCGGTTTTCCCTATTTGGAAAACGGGGCAGGAAGTTTTGACCCGAGCAGTCCTTCAAAATACCAGGCTGTTCGGGTCAAAACCAGACAGGTGGCAACCGTAGTTACGCCACTGAATCAGACAATGTTCTGCCCATTAAGTGACACACAGCAACAGTGTCGGACTGGGACACCAGAGGTCCACCCAAAAACCTTTGATTAGGGGCCCACCAATTAATCTTAGACCAGGGGCCCACTCTTTGTACTATTATTCTTCATTTCCTCACACATCTATTCTCCTTTTCTTTACATACTTTAATCTATTATTACATCTATTTAGCCACTTTGTTCTCATAGAATGGCCATGAAATAGACCAAATGTCTAGCAGCATGAGGGCCCACTGACACCTTGGCCCACCGGGACTTTTCCTGGTATCCCTGTGGGCCAGTCCGACACTGCACAGCAATCGTGGGAAAGTCATGTCCCGGAAATAGTAGTGACAGTCTTCCGTGGATATTGTCAAATAGGCATTAGCTGCAAAGATATTATCATTACCTAACAGAAATCCTCCCCATGGTACGAAAAAATTCGGAGTGATTATTCCACAGACAATCCAAAAAGCATATGTACAGTAAATTCCTTACGTATGACTTTATCTGTGTGTCTATGGCCAACTTAACCCAGTCATTTGTGGGGGAAACTACCAATCTCTGGGCTCTCAGAACATTGCACAGGAACCTGCAATACAGAAAATGCATTGTGCAAAGTGCAAAATCATTTTGCTGTATTTTTTTGCACTTTGCATACTACATTCTGCTCAGTAAATTACCCCTATTAAGATTGCCGAGGTGCAGCAAACCCCCCAGCAGGTAGCATTTACTTGCAACTATTTGCAAGCAAACATCTTATTGGTTACTATGGGTTACTGCACCTAAATATTCTTAGAGCCTTTTATTGCACATGGGGACATGTCAATTATCTGCCTAATTTTCTTCTTGAAAACATCTGAAGTGTTAATTTTTATGTTGCCTGGAGTAATAAAAATCTAAAAATCCATTAAAAAGACCCTCTAAATTCCTCATGTTGTCCATAGTGCCAGATTTTTGCCAGGACGTGGCAAAGAAAAAATAAATGGTCCTACTAACCAAAAAATAGGATTCACTTGTACAAATAATTTTATTAATAACATAAGTAAAAAAAAAAACAATAGATTGTCTCCCAATTTAAATAAAATAAGAAAAAATGTATAATTGAGTCCTGAAGCAAATGTTTTGGAATGCCGAGCGTCCTCCCTGCACTTGGCCCCTTTATACCTGTATAGGTTATATGCTGACACCGTCATTTGCATTTAGATGATGTTTTGTCTCACAGAACTGGAGGCATTAAACATTCAAACCCATTTTTTTACAAATTCTTAATTTTAAATGAGATTCAGACATTAAAGTTCGGAAAGGACGGGCAGGATTTGGTGGATCTACTACTGTAGGTTCAAATTTTAATTGAAATGATATTTTATGCATTTTCTTTGAGACACCACTCAGAAAAGGGCACGGATACGTTTCTTATACTAAAGGAGAAAGTTGCTTGAAAAATAAATGAGCATGATTGGTATTCTCATGGTCTTCATTTTCTATTTGCCATTCTGTTCTGTTTCTCTCCAGGCTGAAATGGAAATGCTGTCTGCTTTCTGTGGGTTAAAGGCATCTGACAACTTGATTTATTATAAAGCTGCATTTTTATTGTTATTATTAGTATTTATTTGATATATCTTTGTTTAGTCCTATTTATTATCAAGTCTGTCATGTAAATCACTGTCTGGTTGTTATGGTAACTCGGACCCTATCAACGAGGTTACAGAATAAATCCAAAACTGAAAAGCTGCAGAATAAAACATTAATTTATATTATAAAAAACGTCACATATTTGACATTGTCTCCGTATTGCATTATTTACACCCTACTAAGTGCTCTGTCATAGTAATTCTTTTTAAAAAGCAGTTTTTTTACAATTATAAACCGGAAAAAAAAAATCTGGACTTTTTGCACATAAAAAATGGTGGCAAAACAATCTTTCCTTAACTTTTTTTTTTTCATAAAAATCATTAGTAATGTGTAGGTAATGGTGCCCCTAAAATAAATATATACAATAAATTAAATCAATTTATAACATAATGTATAGAATATATATATTTGTGTGTATATACAGTATATGTGAAAGTTTTGCAGAATACTCCTTTGAGTTTAATACAAATGGGGAAGGAGAGGGCCACCTATGAGGATCCCCCCACCCACCCCTTATCTATAGAGCAGTGACTATAACAGTCATTTGTAGGGGAAACCACAGGTCTCTATGTTAGAGCCTGCGGCAATATAGAAAATGCAGAATATACAAAATACAGGTATGAATCCTGTTATCCAGAATGCTCGGAACCTGGGGTTTTCCGCATAATGAATCTTTCCGTAATTTGGATGTTTATTTTATTTTAATGTTAAATAAACCCAATAAGCTGGTTTTGCTTCCAATAAGGATAAATTATATCTTAGTTTGGATCAAGTGCAAGATACCCTTTTATTTTTGCAGAGAAGAAGGAAATCATGATTATTTGGATAAAATTGAGTCTATGGGAGACAGCTTTTCTGTAATTCATTCCTGGATAATGGGTTTCTGAATAATGGATCCCATACCTGTATATAGCTAATTCCTGCATTTTTGCAGTTTGCATACAGGTCAGTAAGTGACCCCTATTAAGTTTGCCCAGGTGCAGTAACCTATAGCAACCCCATCAGCAGATAGCATGTACTTGTAAACATCGTATTTGTTACTATAGGTTACTGAGCTAGCGTAAACTTTGTGCCTTTTATTATACATCATTCATATCAGTTTCTGCCCCAGTGGAGCACACACACACTAACTGGGGGTGACCAAGAGGAAACCCATAAAAGCATGGGGAGAAAATACAATCTCCTTTTGTGCCAGTTCAGGCCTCGGAACTGCAAGCCAGCAGTGCTAACCATATTTATTCTTTAATAAATTCTTAAGGAGTCATTTATCAACAGTGGGGCATGGTGCAAAGTGTAAAAAACATTAGCAATCATAGACATCGACTTGATTTTCTGAATTAAAGAAACCAGGGGGTTCGTGCTGCACGTAGCACAGTGACACAAAAATGCGGGCTTGGTGTTGTGACATAATCACGCATGAGCAATAGGCCTTTTGTGTCCCAGAATGAATACTTTTTTTGGATAAGTGGGAGAGAGAGAAGGGGGGTATTGCAAGAATTATGGAGAGAGAGTATGTGAGCATGGTCAAAAGCATTGTGACAATGGCAGAGAGTATAGTGTTTAGAAGTGCAGTACATAGTCAAAGACTGGAGGAGAAATGATGGTAGGAAAAAGAGAATTTTGAAGAAAAATGCAGAGAAGGGGAATGCCTATAACAGGGATCCCCAACCTTTTGAATCCATGAGCAACATTCAGAAGTGAAAGGAGTTGGGGAGCAACGCAAGCATGAAAAATGTTCTTGGCGTACCAAATAAGGGCTGTGATTGGCCATATAGTAGCCCCTATGAGGATTGTAAACCTAAATTGAGGCTCTGTTTGGCAGTACACCTGGTTTTTATACAACCAAAACTTGCTACCAAGCCAGGAATTCAAAAATAATCACCTACTGGGAGCAACATCCAAGAGGTTGGAGAGCAACATGTTGCTCACGAGCTACTGGTTGGGGATCACTGGCCTATAATAAAGTCAAGAAAAGTGCAAGAGGAGTATTAAAGGGAAGTTTAGGGATGAGTTCTGGGAGTTGTATTTTGTATAAACTTTTTGATGGGGAGGGAAGAAGAAGAACTTGCGCCGGGGACAGAAGCATAGAGATTGTCATTGAGCCTAATACTAGGACTGGGCAAGCAATGTGCAGGGAGGACAAGGGGTTGGTACAGTAGAGTGAATCAAATCAAATTGCTGCTGCACATCGGGGCATGAGCACCCCTAGTACTGAGAAATATAGAGAGATACCATGATGCCCAGCAAGCCAGGTAGATTTGGCATTGGGTACTCATGCAAACACTGATATTACTTGGATAAAGCCTGATGCTATTCCCAGAAGGACCACTGCTAATAGTTCCTGCCATAAAGCTTCTTACTGAATCCTGAACATCTGCAGGGTGTAATAACTAAGGAGTAAAATATTAGACCATGGTTATTTTGTTACAGTGCATACCAGGCGCTCTATTGCTCACTGTAAGTGAATAAGAGTTCTAGAGTAAACCAGCTTGTTTGTTATTAGTCTGATACATTTGTTCTCATAGCAAAGACGTCCATCACATTTTCCACTAAACTTTATTTAGCAAATGGATTCTGTAGGATGGGTGACAGATTTGGATGCTAAAACTCCACAAACAAATCAGTAATCTTTATGTTAAATGGCCCCCTGATCACATTGAGCCCCTAATCTATAGCCTATGGTAGCTTGTGCATTAATCTGCCCCTGGTCTTTTCCATAAAATATGTCGATTTAGCAGATTTAACTTTGCCACTGTCTTTCACGCCTTCTGAAAATGTGTATATTATTTTTGCCTAAACTGACTGCATGCAGCTTCTCTCTGTAGGTGGATTCTTATCTTGCTAAACTATAAACCTCAGAGCAAGGGACTGACAGAAGCTCTCTAATCTGCCAGAATTTTTATTCAGTTTTTGTTGTGTATTGTCACCAGCCTTAAGGCTGTGCCATATTTTGATCGCTGCAGCAGACATCAGAACTTCCGAGGTGGCATATCTCCTGAGAATCCCTTGAGCCATCTGTAATGAAATTGTTACCTAGAATTGTTGAGTGTTATATTTTTTATTTCTATGCCTTTTTAAGAAAAAAAATGTCACTGTGTGAAAAGAATCATGTAGATCCACCCTAATAGCATTTAAATGTCCCCACCAGAGATAAAAATTCACTGCCGTAACAGATAAAACAACCCTTCAATGAAATATATTCTCATACCTAAATCTCGGGGGGTTTACGTGTTTCAAATAGTCATTTGCATCTATTTCTGTAGATAACCTCTTTCATCTTTCAAAGCGTACCAAAAGAAAATAATTGAGTTATCATTTATACATTCCCATGGGCAGCTTTTGATTTACTGGGCTTCAAACAGCAGACTGCATCTGATAATTATGTTATGCCCAAAAGCATCGACAGAAGCTCTGCCATATGACAGAGCACTAGGGTTTAATTTTGCACTTTTTGTAAAACTAGCAATAAAAGTAAATGAAGGGTCACTATGGTTCCTGAGTTTGGTTTTTCCTAAGGTTTGATACCGATTGAACTTGGCAAGGCATATATTGACTGGAATTTAATCAGATAACATGTAACGGAATCTTAATCAACACTGATTATAAACTAGATTTATAATGGATCTTTTTTTAACCAAAAAAAAAAGATAAATATTGCCAATAACATGTATATTATAAGAATGGAAGCTTTCATATACAGGTATGGGACCTGTTATCCAGAATGCTCAGGACCCAGGGGTTTTACAGCTAACAGATCTTCATACCTTAAGTCTACTAGAAAACCATGTAAACATTAAATAAATCCATTTGGCTGGTTTTGCTTCCAATAAGGATTAATTATATCTTAGTTTGGATCAAGTACAAGGTACTGTTTTATTATTACAGAGAAAAGGGATTTTTTTTTATTTGGATAAAATGGAGTCTATGGGAGACAGCCTGTTCAGAGCTTTCTGGATAACAGGTTTCCACATAACAGATCCCATACCTGTAAAATAGTGATGAGTGGGTCGAGAAGAACTCGACCCGCACCCAACCCTAACCCAACCCCGCCCAACCAGTGCCAAACTGAATCCATCTTCCCGGGGGGAGGAGGGAGGGGGGGGTCTATGTAGGGTAGTGGGGTAGGGGTTTTTTAACATTAGAGTTGAATTCTTCTTTAAAGTGATATTGACACTAAAAAAAATATTTTCAAAATATTAATCTACATCAAAAGTTAACTATACGTCATGTTGATGTTTTTCGCTGATATTTCTGCTTTTGTAAGTAATTGTCACTTGAAGTTCCTAAACCTGACTGTTTTGCCACCCTGACTGTCCCTTCTTAACCTGTCAGTTAGAGTTTCTAATGCTAATGGTCTCCTGCTGCACAAATATAGCAGCCCCCTCATAGAGGAACAGGGTAATAAGAAAGGTAATGTAAAAGAATCAGGCAAATACTTTCATGGCAAAATTAAAAATAGCATTCAAAGACAATGTTATGATAGATAATATAAAATGTTATTTTATGATTCCAGTATCTCTTTAAGTAAAATTTGCATCTTAGTGAATTTGTGAAGTAACGACCGTTGTCTATATATATAGGGTTGCCACGTGGCCTGCCAGTTACCTGCCTAACTGCTAGTTGATCCAGAGGAAGGCAAAAAAACCCACTTGAAGCCTCTCCAATTTGCCTCAGAGGGGCAAATGGGAATAGTCCCTAGATCAACTTGTACTATGAGCTATCTTCCATAACCCTGTATTCCCTCACTTGCTAAAAAGCCATCCAACCCCTTCTTAAAGCTATCTAGTGTATCAGTCTGTACCACTGATTCAGGGAGACAATTCCACATCTTCACAGCTCTCACTGTAAAAAATCCCTTCCGAACCTCTTTTCTTCTAATTGGAATGTGTGACCTTGTGTCAGATGGAAAGAACTACTGGTAAATAAAGCATTAGAGAGATTATTATATGATGCCCTTATATATTTTATACATAGTCATACCTCCCAACTGTCCTGTTTTGAGTGGGACAGTCCTGCTTTGACAGCTCAACCTGCAGTCCCGGCTTGTTACTGAAATGTCCCGACTTTCTCTTTCATCTCTTGCACTGAACAGCCAGAAAAAGATACAAAGTTTCTAACTTAATTGACTTTTGGCAGAGAGCCCAGAACAGCCACCAGGTGCACTGAGATACTTTTGTAACAATTTTGAGATAAGCAAATAAGGAATTGTAACAATTAAGATAAAAATGTCTCTTGGGAGAATTTAAGACTCACCGTTTAAAGGGCAATTCACATTTTATTAGCAAAACTGTAATAAAGGAAAAGAACCACAGAAATATGTTCAAACTTTCATAACCTGCCACATTTTGTAAAATGAACATGGTAATTGGGGGGGTGTGGCCACAAAAATGGCACCATGCAACGAGCCGCGGGAGGTATGCATAGTTATCATATATCACCCCTTAAGCCTCTTCTCCAGCATGAACAACCAAGTTCATTATCTACAAGCAAATAACTATACAGGAGATTAGATATATGATGACTATAGATAACAAATATGATGTCCTAGTAGGTCATTGCTGAAGCGGCTTCTTCCTCTCTCCCTGTATCATCCCCATATAATCTACAGTCTGGTCATTTCCCTATGGGACCAGACTGTAAATGACATCCTTATAAACGTTGCGTTCTGATGTCAGAACGCGCCGTTTATAACAGCAGTCCCCAGCCGCCGATTTTGACGCCACGAGTCCGAAATTGGACGCCGCCACTTTCGAATTGGACACTGAAACTGCCAAAGCCCCCCCCCACACCCCTCCCGACATTTCACACAAAATGTAGATTATAATGCAGGGGTGTCCAAACTGCGGCCCGGGGGCCACATGCGGCCCAGCTTGAAACGCTTGGTTCCCGAGGAAATAGGAGGAGGGGGGACTCTCCCCATTTCCCAGTTAGTAATAATAATATAATAATACGTCTATTTAATATCCAGGTGTCCCATATTCCAGTGTATAGCTCCATCTGGTTATCCAACTGGCATTGTAGTTCTTTTCTGTGTATTTCCTTTACTCTTACAAATCAAACGTGTTTTTGTGTATGTCATGTGTGGCCCCAGACAATTTTATCTTTTTCCAATGTGGCCCGGCGAGCCAAAAGTTTGGACACCCCTGTTATAATGCATAATGTACCCCCTACTGAAATTTATAAAGATATTAGAAGTCACCTCAGAGTTATGTGACCTTCGGCCTCGTGCTTTTTTATGTTCACATAACTCCTCGGTGACATAATATCTTTATAATACACAAAAGCCATGAATATCTTGTAAATTATATCCTTATAAACAGTGAGTTCTGATGTCATCAGTTATAAACGGTGAGTTCTGATGTCATTTCTGTCACATGACTCACTGAAACTTGTATATTATAATAAATAAAGTACCCCCAGTTGTAAAATATGAGGATATTACAAGCTACCTCGGAGTTCCATGACCTGTATAAAAACACTCTGCATTTGGCCTTGTGTTTTTATACAGGTCATGGAACTCCAAGGTAACTTCTAATATCCTCATATTTTACAAGAGGGGGTACTTTATTCACTATATAATACACAAAAGCCATGAATATCTTGTAAATTATATCCTTATAAACAGTGAGTTCTGATGTCATCAGTTATAAACGGTGAGTTCTGATGTCATTTCTGTCACATGACTCACTGAAACTTGTGTATTATAATAAATAAAGTACCCCCAGTTGTAAAATATGAGGATATTACAAGTTACCTCGGAGTTCCATGACCTGTATAAAAACACTCTGCATTTGGCCTTGTGTTTTTATACAGGTCATGGAACTCCGAGGTAACTTCTAATATCCTCATATTTTACAAGAGGGGGTACTTTATTCACTATATAAATTACAGTAGGGGGTACATTATCCACTATATTAAACACCCCAAGCTTCTCACACCCTCTCCCACAACAGTATGCTTGAAATATATCCAATCTGTGCTTTTATTGAGTGAATGTTTTATTGAGTGAATGTTTTATTGAGTGAATGTTTTATTGAGTGAATGTATACTCTTCCAAGTTTGTCCTCCTTCTGTTTTCTGTTAAAAACTTAATAAAGTTATATTTATTATATATTATGACTTGCAAAAGTAAAGATCCAGTGAGGCAGTATTCCTATGCATAGAAATCAATTTATTGGTATCATGGGACCAGACTTTTAGACGTTTCAATGAATCTCTGACAGAAACCAAATCACTGCAGAAGGAAGAAAGCGCGCAAGGATCTCTTTCCCATCAGACGTGACGTCATCAGAGTGCGCTGACAGCTCGTTTGTTTGGGTCCGAGAGGAGCGCTAGTGGCGCCAGACAAGGATGCAGCAGCCCGTGGCCTCTCGGGACGAAGAAGAAGAGGAGCCGGATCAAGGCAGCGTGGAACTCACTACCCTGCAGCCGGCAGAGACAGATGGAGTCGGACAGTACCCGGCCGAGATGGACTCCAGGGTGCTCTACTTTAACATGGTTCCCGTGGAATCCGTGGAGCCCGAGGAGGAGAACAGTGACCTGCTGGACAGTACAGCCAGCCCCGAGGAGCTAGAGGACGAGGATAACTCTGGGGACAATGAGAGTGTGGTGACCAAGTCGTGCACTTTCCAGGGCTGTCCGGAGACCACTAGTCAGGTGGCCAAGCAGAGGAAGCCGTGGATGTGCAAGAAGCACCGCAACAAGATGTACAAGGACAAGTACAAGAACAAGAAGAAGAACGACCAGGCCATGAGCACTGCCAGCAAACTGGAGGTCAGCCCGGCTATGGGCAGGGATCACTATATATATATAGCTGCCTGTATATTTTGGGGTACCTAGGAAAGCACAATGTGTCACAGAAGTGAACCCTAGGACCCCAGCACTGCCGGTCAGTAATACTAGGGGGCAAATTTACTAAGCGCCAAAAATTCACCAGCGATGGCTTCACAGGCAGCGCAATGTTTCGTCAGGTGAAAATTCACTCAGACAATGTTTATTCACTAACATGCAAAGCTGCGTCCAGGGCACCGAACGCTGGCGAAGTTGCGCTCGCGTTAATTCGGCAATCAGAGAGAAGTTAGCTAGTGTTGGCTAATTTGCATACAGCGGGAAGTTGAATGTTGCAGCAAATACATTACACAAATAAAATAGAGTTATTATTTTGCCCTACACATGAGCCCAGTGTATAGTTAATGTGCCGTATGTTAGGGAATGTAGGGGGGAAGTTGGTTACCCCCAAAAAAATTTACGCTCTTTTGCAGCCTATCACCCTGAAAAATGGAAAGGACGCCAGCGTTTTTTGGGACTTAGAAAAATGTTCAACTAAATTTTGAGGAAGTCCTATCTACTCTATTGCACTTTGCCTGGTCTGAGGTGGTGAAGGCAAGTCTGGCGCAAGAGGTAACGTCCAGTAAAACCCGCATCTTAGTGAATTTGCAGAGTAACGTCTTTCACCAGAGCGCAACTTCACCTGGCGATTGAGTGCGAATGAGCGCCAGCATCTGTTTCTTTCGCTATTGAAGTTACTCCTGTGCCCGTTAGTAAATCGGCGAAGTACCGAAATGACGTCATGCTGGCGAATTTTCACCGGCATTCATCACTTCGCCCTTTAGTAAATTTGCCCCTAAGTCTCATAGCCTGGAGTACCAGAGTTTGACTAATCCTCATCTAATGCATGCTACACTCAGCTATTCCCTGCACCATCTTTCTGCTCAACAACTTTTAGACTTTTAGATTTGCAATTTACACAAAGATCTAATGCCATAGGTTTATAGTCCATGAGTGACAAAGCGAAGATGGTTGTGATTATTGATGTCTGTATGAGCTTTATAGTGTTGCTGGTGCTCAGCAGAGTAAATGCCAAGATTTGCAAACAAACAAGGGAAAGTAGTGCTCACCGATCATTTTTAAACTATTAAAGGAGAACTAAAGCCTAAACATTAATATGGCTAAAAATGCCATATTTTATATACTGAACTTATTGCACCAACCTACAGTTTCAGCTTGTCAATAGCAGCAATGATCCAGGACTTTAAACTTGTCACAGGGGGTCACCATCTTGGAAAGTGTCTGTGACACTCACATGCTCAGTGGGCTCTGAGCAGCTGTTGAGAAGCTAAGCTTAGGGCTCGTCACTTATTATCCAGCAGAAAATGAGGTTGGCCTGTAATATAAGCTGATGCTACAGGGCTGATTATTAAATTCTGATGCTAATTGCACTGGTTTCTGTGCTGCCATGTAGTAATTATCTGTATTAATTACTAATCAGCCTTATATTGTGACATTTATATTCTGTGAACTGTATATTGTGAGTCAGTCGCTAAGCTCAGTAAGTGGCAGCAGCACAGAGCATGTGCAGTGAATCAGCAGAAAAGAAGATGGAGAGCTACTGGGGCATCTTTGGAGACACAGATCTTTACTGCTAAAGGTTTGTAGTTGCCTTGGGCTGGTACAGAAACACAAAACATAATTTACAACGTTTCTAGCTAGTTCTTTAGTTAAGCTTTAGTTCTCCTTTAAGCAAGGATGCAATGAAGCTTTCACAGACAAATACAAGAAACCTTCTGGACTGATCCTCTGCAAGATTTGCTACACTTTATTTATTTTCTGTGCAATAAGGGCCTGTACTACACCAATGAATACTGGGCTGCTATTCTGTTCATGAGGTGTGGTACATAGGCGGCCCCTCTCAAGCTCCTACAACTCAAGCAGCAGCAGGCACAGGGTGAAGGAGCTCTGTACTTACCAGCAGCCTTATAGCAGGGGGTAAAGACAGGGCTGGCATTTTACAACTATGCCCTGTATGCGCATGCTTATTGAATGAGCGGGTGATTTTGTGTCCCTTCTGTCAGGGCCGCAACTAGAGTAGGCAGAAGAGGCACATGCCTATGGCACAAAGCTTAGGGGTGCCAGGCACATATCTTCCTGTTGCTTACCCCTAGTCTGACTGAGCGAGTTCTGCTCTCCTACTACAAAGCGTGCCTGTTCACGCTCATGCATACACTCATCTGGGCACATATGCTCATGTACCCATTGCGGTTGAGAGCGAAGCAACTGATCGGGTTGCTTGGAGCTCCCAGCCCTGCCTTCTATATCACTTGTACCTGGAGTGTATGTAAATGAGGCCTGCATTGTCGGCAAACCTCATGAGAAATGTAAGCTGCTTCACTGTGCAGATGTACGAGTACATTGCTACTTTCACTACATGTATGGGACCTGTTATACAGAATAGTCAGGACCTGGGGTGTTCCAGATAACCGATCTTTCAGTAATTTGGATCTTCATACGTCATCTTAAAGGGCATGTAAAGGCAAAAAAATAAAATCCCATTTTTACTTTCTTTAATGAAAAAGAAACCTATCTCCAATATACTTTAATTAAAAAATGTGTACCGTTTTTATAAGAAACCTGACTGTATGCAGTGAAATTCTCTCTTCATTTACTGCTGTGGATAGGAATTGTCATACAGTCCCCAACTGCTGAGCAGGGAAACAATCATACTTATGAACAGCAGGGGGAGCCCCCGCCTTACTTCCCAGCCATGCAGAACTCGAGCAGCTTTGTTTATGATGATCCCTAAGCAGCCCAGATCACACTGAGCATGTGCACAGTCTTAGTCTTGCAAAGATGTTTAGCATAGTTACAAGATGGTGACCCCCTGTAGCCAACTTTGAAAGCATAAATTATTTGTTTGATTAGGCTTGTGGTGCAGTAAGTTCATCTTTATATTTAGTATACAAAGTACAGCATTTCTAGCCTTATTCCATTTTAGACTTTACATGCCCTTTAAGTCTACTAGAAAATCATGTAAACATTAAAGGACCAGTAACACCAAAAAATTAAAGTGTTTTAAAGTAAAGAAAATATCATGTACTGGTGCCCTGCACTGGTAAAAATGATCTGTTTGCTTCAGAAACTCTACTATAGTTCATATAAACAAGCTGCTTTGTAGCAATGGCGGAAATTGAAAAAAGGCTAAATGGCACAGGATAAGTAATGGACAACAGATAACACCATTATGTTCTACAGAGCTTATCTGCTGTGTAACTTGAGCTTTTGCTCCTTTGAATGGCTGCCCCCACTACTACACATCAGCTTATTTATATAAACAATAGTAGTGTTTCTGAAGCAAACACTGCTGTTTTACCAGTGCAGGGCAACACTGCATTATATTTTTATTACTTTAAAACAATTTCATTTTTTGATATTGCTGGTCCTTTAAATAAACCCAATAGGCTGGGTTTGCTTCCAAAAAGGATTAATTATATCTTAGTTGGGATCAAGTACAAAGTACTGTTTTATTATTACAGAGAAAAAGGAAATCTAATTTAAACATTTGGATTATTTGATAAAGTCTATAGAAGACATCCTTTCTGTAATTCTGAGCTTTCTGGATAATGGGTTTCCAGATAACGGATCCCATACCTGTACTTTGTAAACAATTGTAGTTTATTTTGTTTTTAAGTGAATTTGAGAGTTTTAATATACAGGAACTAAATATGAATGTTTTTCAGTATATTTGGTCTCATTGATGACACTACTCATGGTATTAATTGCTCTATTTATCCCTAAACCTTTCCATGCAGGACAGCCCAGAGTGCCCGATCTCACTTACCAAACAAAGGTCTAATTCCGTCGGGGATCGACCTGCACGGCCATCACTACTGGAACAAGTATTAAACCAGAAGCGACTGGTAAGTATTCTGTGACGCTTCATGAGAGTGAGCTGTATATGTACGACTGCTGCCTGCCAAGTCATAATGGGTCTGAATCTGGAGTTTAAACCAAAATCCAGAGCATCACTGGTTTGTCTCTTGGTGCATTTTGTTGCAAGAAAAAACATGCAAACGTTGGTATTACCTGGATTATTGTATTCATTGGTGCAGTGGTCTTGCAGCCAAAACATTATTTACAAGGGCTTTATTTGTTCTCCCCATTATCATGTGGGTTTCCTCTGCGTACTCCATTTTCCTCCCACACACCAAAAACATACAGGCAGGTTCCAGATAAAATTAGTCCTAGAGTGTGTGAATGTGACTGGGACCTTAGACTGTAAGCTCTGCTGGGGCAGGGACTGATGTGAATGATGGATAATCTCTGTAAAGCACTATGGAATATGTTGGCGCTATACAAATAATAAAAATATGATCTTGAATTAAGTCAGAAGCAGATTGTTATTACGGAGGAAGCAGTAATAACATAACAGTGGGCAAACACAATCTTCTCAAACACACAGAGTTATTTATCAAAGTCCAAATGCCAAAAACTTGAATAATTTGAGGGTTTTTTTGTGGAAAAAAAACCCTCGAATTTTTTGGGATTTATGAAACCCCCGAGGCTGCAAAAAGTCAGAATCCGAAAATCCGGACTCTCAGACCTACTGAGGTAGTATATAAGTCAATGGGAGAGGTCCCTATGTTATTGTGAAGTTTCTGTGATTGAATTAGCCTGAAAATCCAACTATTTCTGAGTTTTCGGCCAAAAATCTGAAAAAAATCGCACGAATCTGGAAAAATGTTTTTTTTCACAAACCGATTTATTCATGCTTTTTTTTTAACAATAAATAAAGTAAAATGGTGGATTCTAGTTTGGTCGGACATTTTTAAAAACTCAGAAAAACTAATATCTCTGGGCCACTGGAGACACCAAATGGTTAATACTTGTTTAAAACTGTGAGCCATGTTTGTTTTATCTTGTTTATCCATCTTGTCTTATTTTGTTACATCTTTCCCCTTCCCTTGAAACAAAAATAAAGACTTTAAGGGAGCTAGCACACGGGCAGATTCGGGGAGATTAAGTCGCCTGGCGACTGATCGCCTCTTCAGTGGGGCGTCAATCTCCCCGAACTGCCTTCCGCCTACTATAATGAATTCAATTTATTTCCAAAGTCACCCGAAGTTTCCTCGTGAGGCAATTTTGGAAATTGAAGCGCTGCGAGTACATTGGTGCTGGCGTTTTCTCATATCAGGTGGAAGGCAGTTCGGGGAGATTGTTGCCCAGCAG
Organism: Xenopus laevis; assembly: GCF_017654675.1. Taxonomy (NCBI): domain Eukaryota; kingdom Metazoa; phylum Chordata; class Amphibia; order Anura; family Pipidae; genus Xenopus; species Xenopus laevis. The sequence continues at coordinate 143,700,962 of NC_054374.1, read as the reverse complement.
AAGAGGCGATTAGTCGCCAGGCGATTAAATCTCCCCGAATCTGCCCGTGTGCTAGCTCCCTAAGGGCAAAGACACATGCTCAGATTCGGGGAGATTTATTCGCCTGACAATTAATCACCTCTTAGGGGCTTATGTATCAAAATCCATTTTTTTTTCTTAGGGCAGAAACACGGTCAGATTCGGGGAGATTAGTCGCCCAGCGTCAAATCTCCTCTTCTTCAGGCGACTAATCTCCCCGAACTGCCTTCCCATCAGCTAGAATGTAAATCGCCGGCAGGATGGGACTCGGAACCTTCTTTTTTTCAAAGTCGCACAAAGTTCCCTCGTGAGGCGACTTCGGAAAACGAAGCGCTCCGAGTGCTATCCCGCCGGCGATTTATATTCTAGCCGATGGGAGGCAGTTCAGGGGAATTAATCGTCCGAAGAAGAGGAGCTTTGACGCTGGGCGACTAATCTCCCCGAATCTGACCATGTCTCTGCCCTAAGAAAAAAAAATATGGATAAATGATATGATAAATAAAAAAAATGTTTCTGTCCACACCTCAGCTAATCTATTGTTGTCTTTCTGCAAGTCACTGCTCAGAAGCCCAGAAGTCGTCCGCTTCCTGCAGACTCAGCAGCAGCTTCTCAGTCGCCAAGCATTCGAGCAAAGACAGTCATCCCAAGGCTCTTCCCAATGAATTTGCAAGAAGAGCACAGTTCCTTCTTCTTATCATTCATAAGCCGGGGCTTCCAGCACTAAAACTTTTTATTTATTGGTTTGGATCAGAATTTTATACATTTCTGTGCACATTGAATTACAAATGGTAAAAGAGTTGGTTCTGGTGGCGCCATGCACACGTGTTACACAGTGAAACAGTTCATTGTCTCTACTGATACTGATATTGCAGCAATATTCCCCCCAATGAACCAATTCTTTCTCGATCAACTTCTGCATTTGTGTCCTGGAACATTCAGAGGTAAAAGCCAATCAGTGATGTCGTACTTTATACCTTTTGCATCAACACGTTTTGTAACCAATGAGTTTTGTAACTTTTGGATCTCATTCTGTTTTACTTTTTTATATGTTTTAATATGGATTTGTTTGTTTTACTCTGTTTTTTTAATATTCAATGCATACCTCCCAACTGTCCCGTTTTTAGAGGGACAGTCCCTCTTTTGACAGCTCAACCCACACTCCCTCGTTTTTAAAAAGAAAAAAAGTTTCTGACTTAAAGGGGTGGTTCACCTTTAAGTAAACGTTTAGTATTTAATATAAAGGCCAGTTCCAAGCAACTTTTCTATTGGTTTTCATTATTTATTTTGTATTGTTTTATAATTATTTGCCTTTTTCTTCTGACCCTTTCCAACTTTCAAATGGGCGTCACTGACCCCATCTAAAAAAACAAATGCTCTGTAAGGCTACAACTGTATTGTTACTTTTCATCTCTCATCTTTCTAGTAAGGTCCTGTTCTATTTATTGTCCAGTATCTTATTCAAAAATCAATGCATGGTTGCTAGGGTAATTTGGACCCTAGCTACCAGATTGTTTATAATGCAAATTGAAGAGCTGCTGAATAAAAAGCTATATAACTCAAAAACCTTAAATAATAAAAACTGAAAACAATTTGTAAGTTGTCTCAGAATATCACTCTCTATATCATACTAAAAGTTAACTCAAAGGTGAACAACCCCTTAACAATGTTAGATAACAGGTCTCTTGGGAGACGTTAGACTCACCTTCATTAGCAAAACTGTAATAACTGAAAAAAAAACACAAACATGTTTTTGTATAATATAATTTGTGTTTTTGTATAATATATAATTATATTATAATATAATTAGGGGGTGTGGCCACAAAAATTGGCGTAGTCAAAAAACTTTTTTGTCCCTTTTTTTATTTCTAAAATTTTGGGAGGTATTTTCCATATGTTAACTAAACTCACTTCCTCCAGCATAACAATGGCAGATTATCATGGTAGCATGCTTGCATAGTTTAAGAAGCAATATGTTGATATGTATGTATATTATCTTTACTACATGGCAGGCCAATGGCTAAAGTAACTATATGCTTAAAGGAGTAGTTAACCTTTAAAGGATAAATAAAGCCTAACTAAAGAAGTAGTTAGAAATGTTGTACATTATGTTTTGTGCTTCTGTACCAGCCCAAGGCAACCACAGCCCTTTAGCTGTAAAGATCTGTGTCTCCAAAGATGCCCCAGTAGCTCCCCATCTTCTTTTCTGCTGATTCACTGCACATGCTCTGTGCTGCTGTCACTTACTGAGCTTAGGGATCGACTCAATATACAGTACACATAGAATAGAAATGTCACAATATAAGGCTGATTAGTAATTAATACAGATAATTATTACATGGCAGCTCAGAAACCAGTGCAATTAGCATCAGAATTTAATAATCAGCCCTGTAGCATCAGTTTATATTACAGACCAACCTCATTTTCTGCTGGATAATTAGTGACAACCCCTAAACTTAGCTTCTCAACAGCTGCTCAGAGCCCACTGAGCATGTGAGTGTCACAGACACTTTCCAAGATGGTGACCCCCTGTGACAAGTTTGAAGTCCTGGATCATTGCTGCTATTGAGAAACTGAAACTTTAGGCTGGTGCAATAAGTTCAGTACGGTATATAAAACATTGCATCTTTAGCCATATTCAATTTTAGGGTTTAGTTCTCCTCTAAGTTAACTTTTAGTATGATGTACAGTAATTTTACAGGCCAATTTGAATTTGGTCTTCAATTTTTTATATCATTTTGCTGTAACTTTTTATCAGCTTACGAGTTTGGAATTTTACTAGCTGTGTGGTTGCTAAGGTGCCATTTACCATAGCAACCAGTCATTTGAATGGCTGGAGGATAAATAGGAGAAGTCTGATTAAAAAGATAAATAATGAAAAGTAGCATTAAACCATAGCCTCAAAGAAAACTAGGTTTTTGGATGCCAGGGTTAACATGTTTTGGCGTCTCTATTATGTGTATGACAGGTGTATGTTACAGTGTTGGATCATACTGTCATTCTTTAGGGGGATTGATTTGCATACAGAAGTTCAGATTTCCCCTGTTGTCCCTATAAAATTGTGTTTCTTTAAAGAGAATGTTGTACTTGTTCATATTTTGTGGTTTTATGACGACCTTATTGTTGTATTGTTACTTTGTATTGAATTGTATTGTGTACTTTTGTGCTCTATGTGGAGATGTTGCGCATCAAAACAATGAAACGTTTCATAGCCAACTCTTCATACTGTGTGTTCCTTCCTTTACAGTTCTAATATTAGAGATTGGGAGTCCCATCCCCCATCTCTTTTTCATGCACGGTGGCTGGAGAAGAGCGCGCTGTAAGTCAGTGATCCCCAACCATTGGCTAGTAAACATGTTGCTCACCAACCCCTTGAATGTCGCTCCCAGTGGCCTCATAGCAGGTGATTATTTTTCAATTCCAGGCTTGGAGGCAAGTTTTGGTTGTATAAAAACCAGATGTACTGCCAAACAAGTCTCCTGTAGCTGCCAGTCCTCATGGGGACTATCAATAGCCAATCACAGCCCTTATTTGGCACCACCCAGGAACATTTTTCATGCTTGTGTTGCTCCCCAACTCTTTCAAAATCACGGGACTTTGTCACAAAACCAGGAAGTAAAAAAAAATGTATTTCCATCTCCAATTTTCATATGCAAATTAGAATTCGATTCGGTATTCGGCCGAATCTTTCATGAAGGATTCGGCTGAATCCAAAACAGTGGATTTGGTGCATCCCTACTTAGATTGCAAGCGCAACGAGGAGCTGGCACTGTGTGTGGGTAAATAAGTAGAGAGTAGTGATGTGTGGGTCAGGGTTTTCCTGACCGGCACCCGACCCTAACTCATCCTGCTCCAACCCGCACCCGGTCCTTTTATAGACCAGTAAATCAATTATAAATAGGCTGTAGCTCACCTTTAGTATATGTAGGTGGATTCTCCTGCAAGGTGTCCTGTGTCCACACCCAAATTGATACAGTCCTGCTTTCTACTATAATACTGACTTTTATAGACCAGTGCTGACCCGCCCCACCGATGACATCACAAAAGGGGCGGGGTGAGCTGACGCGAGACCATAAAACCGGAAGTCGGCATTTGAAAGTGGCGGGGAGAGCAGGAGAAGAGCTCAACCTACCACCCGCGAGGAGCAGTGGGAGGTCGACCAGAACCTGCAGGTATCGGGTCGGCCCGCACATCACTAGTAGCAAGAGAGAGAGAGAATGGATAATAATATTAACCCTCCACCCACCAATACCTTTTATCCGAACTGGGCAGAATTTTAGTAAGGATGCAGACGTTCTAGACAATGTCCTACTGAATATCATTTTTGCCCATGGGCTGAGTGTGGGATTGGTGGTGTTTAGTTGAGGGACAGCTGTGAATAATTATTTCCCTGTATTCCTCACGAATATCTAAATATCTGAGGGTATGTTTGAGCTCAGTTACAATGCTAATCTCTGGAGGGTGTTGTGAGCAATTGCACAGGCAGCACAACCATGTGTCATTAGCCAAAGGAAGAGAACACTAAACATCATGCTACAGACTTACTGTCAAGTTCAGTCCTTCCAATGATTTATATACAACACTTGATCCAAACTAAACTACAATTATTCTTTAGTCAAAGCAAAACAATCCTATTGGATTTAATTCATGTTTAAATAATTATGAGCAGGCTTTAGGTATAGATATCCGAATTACAGAAAGACCCCTTATCTGGAAATTCCCAGGTTCCAAGCATTCTAGAGAACCTGCACTTAATTCTGAGTGTTATATATATTAAGGGAAATCATTTTTAAATATATGAATTATTTGATAATAAGTAAGTATGGGTGAATCTGATCTGTTTTGCTTCGCCAAAACGGCAAAAATGCATAGAAGCCTATGGGCTACAAATGATTTTTTGATGCGCAGGTAATTTTTTCACCCATTTGAGTCTGTGGGTGTTCATTTTCGCGGTGAAACTTGGCGAAAAAATTTGCTCATCGCTGATTAAGGGAGACTAAAGGTGGCCATCCATGGGTCGATAAAAGTTGCAGAGTCAGCAGCTTATTGGCCCGTGCATGGGGCCCTCCGACGGGCTTCACCTATCGATATCTGACAGAGTTGGCAGGGGTATAAATCCCTTAAGACCGCATCTGTCCCACAATACGACCGGCCATATTCTTACATTGTGATCCGATTGTTGGGCCCTAGGGCCCACGATCGGATCAGCCTTAAGGTGGGCATATTGGGAAGAGATTCACTCGTTTGGCGAAATCGCCAAATAAACGGATCTCTAAGTGTATGGCCACCTTCGTTCCAAACTTTCTGGATAATGGGTTTCCAGATAATGGACCTATTACCTGCATTTCTTGTTGTGAAATCAGAATTGTACAGAAAAAGACAAGAGTAATAGGCAAAAGGAGAACATGTTGTATCTTACTTCTTTATTAGCTGATTGATGCAGTGCATTCAACACCAGACAGGGTATAGCTTAGATATTACAGTATATCCCACACAGCTGACACACTAGAAGCAGGTGATGAGATACAGGGACTACTTGGCCAGGAACACTAGATATCAATATATATATATATATATATAATGCTGTAAAGAAACCCAATCAGAACCAACTGTCCGTTCCATATCGGGGGCAGAGGACGTGCTGGTACTCTGTTCTTTATTCAGCTTTACACAAATCTAGTTAACATTATAATTAAGTGAGTCAGAACCAGAGAGGCCGGGTGTGAATCAAAGAGCTGGCAGATGCTCAAGCAGCAAGATCCCTATATATATATATTATATATATATATGTCGGAACGTAAATCTTAATCTCTAGTTCACTATACAAAAAAACAGATATAAAAATCTTTACCCTTACAATGCAATATAGAGCAATAGAGGGACTGGCGGTAAGGAATAATCTAAAAAATATTTAAATAATTCTTAAAAAAAGCATAAATTGTCCAAAAAAGTACCGTGTATAAGTGCATGGAGCCGGATTACGTTGTTTGTCCGTCTGAGAAGCGGTTCTGCCCTTATTCTTATAGTCAGTACTGGTGAAGTGCTCTCTCCATAGAAACAGTATGTACAGTATATAAAAAAAAGACATCAACATCTAATCATGATACTAAAAACACATTAATGAAATGCATATATGTACATGGAAAATGGCTACCGGTTGACAAAAAATGGCAATGGTAAGGGCTTAAAGATGACTGGGCTCTTTAATATATAAGATACATGGGTTCTGCCCCTTTGATTGGATATCGGCTTTTGCATTGCAGCAAATTCTAAGGGTGAGGGTCAGGCCCCAATCACTTAATTTCTTCCTAATCCCAGGATGCATGTTCCAGCTCATGGAATGCAGTTATTACTAGTGATGGGCGAATTTTATGGATTTAGCCAATGGCAAATGTCTTCACGAAACTGCTGAGAAAATTCGCCACGACAAAAAAATTATCAAAATTATTCAGACGCCCATTGACTTTAATGCATTTGGACAAAAGAGTTGTGCGTGTAAAAATTGTTGCCTGTTTTGCAAATTTTTTGCCGTTGTGCAAATTTTTTCGGCATTTCACAAATTTCTGGGCAAAGCGAAACAGGACAGATTCGTCCATCACCAGTATATCACTCGTTTATAGAAATATATACATCCCTTCATACCAGACAACTAGAGGGTAATCACAGAGTTCCATTTAAGTTTCAGGACATAAAGTATTCAGATTGTACTGATTGCGCGGGTCAAGATTTCCCGGCCCTAACCCGCATCCGACTTCCGGGTTGCTTTTATAGACCCGCCGCCCTGTCGATGACGTCACAAAAGGGGCGGGGTGAGCAGGTGCAGCGTCTATAAAAGACAAACCCGGAAGTTGGAAACTGTCATTTGACGGTGGTCGCCGCCCGCGAAGAAGAGTGTGAGGTCGGCCCAAACCCACAGGTAACGGACCGGCCCGCACATCACTAATTCAGATATAAAGGGTCAATGGGAAAATTGACAGAGTGTCGAAGAAGTGTATTTGGAAATTATTTTTTTATGGCAGGCCAACCATCAGAAAACACGAGCAGCCATAGTACTGGGTGCTTAGCCCTCTTTCAGCTGGGCTCCTAGTGTAATGTAACTAAGTATAATGGTAACCCATTAAAAAACAAAATCTAAAGAAAGAATGCTTAGCCACGCCCCATTCTACTAAAAACCTATCCCTGATCCAATCCTCATCCCTTGCCATTGGGCTCTATTCCTTTTGTAACCCCAAAGGTCGGTCTGTTTCCTGGACTGCGTGGACTTGTAACCACTGCCACGAAAAGGAACAGGGAAGTGGTTTATATAAGAGTGGTGTTATAGGGGGTGGAATTTATCCAATCCCTGAACAGATTAAAGGTTATGGAGCCTTGTGACTGGCATTAAGTGCTCTTTTATATAAAGAGCAGATAGTACCAGTTATGCTATTGCCTATGATATGTGGCTGTGGAGAGTTTACGATACAGAAGAGATTGGATTATGCGGTGAGCCCATCTGCGTCAGAACCTTGTCCAGCCACTGGAGAGGCCCATGTAAATGGATTTCAATCCAGCAGGGGGTGCTAGTTACATCCTGTCGGTGGTATTCTGCTCCCCATCCCTAGAAGGAAACAACACATTGTTACTAAGAGGCATACGAATAGAACAACATTACACAGAGTGTTCGGATACCTATACAGAATAATGCACAATACATTCAGCAGCACAGGGCTCCTCTTCTCTGTGGCTGGCACTGAGAAGCTTCGTCAATTTTACATTCACTTGTTTTAAAGGTTTACTTATCCTTTAATGAACCAGTTGGCACAGAAAGGAAGCTGATCACTCAAATACTCACATCTGACAAAATTGGCATAATGATCAAAGCAGTAAATGTCAATCCAGTAAAGACGTTGCTGACTGTCAGGAAAATGAATTGACAGTATTTAAGTATATATATAATAAATAGGAAATATACGGCGCAGACATTTCAGGGGTTTATTAGCCACAGATGCTTTCACATGCCTGTTGCTGAAGTACTAACTGCTTTTTTTTTTGGAGAGCCTGATCTTGTTTCTATGGAAGGATATCAGTTTCGCCGTGCCATGTGATGCCAGGGAATTTACTTATTGCGAAATCATTTCCCAGAAAGGTCAGAGCCACAGCTGAGGATATTTCCATTATAACATTTCCGTACAGAAAACCCCTTGGAACGGCTGATACTAAAAAATGCTAAAAACAGCTACTGTATGGCTGGTTTGCAGCTATCTGGCTATTGCTGAGGATGCTGGGAGTTGTAGTCAGTTGCACATTTCCAATAAAAATATTAAGGCATATCGTGTTGGTGATTGTAGTGTAAAGCCTTTATAAATATTTCCCCCTATCAGAACACTATCTACTGGGCACCCAGTGATGTCACGTCAATGATGTCAGACATCACACAACATGTCTAGCCAGACCTGAGAAGGAAAGATGCTGGTGCTAAAAAACATAAAGGAGCTGCTTAGGGAGCATGTGTAGTTACTGAGTGGACGACATACCCCCCAAACAATGTAGGTCTCAATAAAAAGATATTGCATAAAACAGCTCATATGTAAAATCCTGCTTCATGTAAATAAACCATTTTCATAATAATATAATTTTTTGTAGTATGCGCCATTGGGTAATCATAAATAGAAAATTGCCATTTTAAAAAATAAGGGCCGTCCCTGGGATCGGAGGATTCACTGTGCACACAAACAAACCACATGTTTGGTCACATGAGCCAATTAACAGACAGAGTTCTGTCTTTTGCTTCCACACGTCTTCCTGTTACAGTTAGAGCTGCAGTATTTCTGGTCAGGTGAACTCTGAGGCAGCACACAGACCATCACTAAATGGTGGCTTAAGGCAAGAGATGTAAAAGGGGAATATTTACTTAAATATATATTCCAGTTCGGTAAGATTCTTGGATCTGTTGCTTAAAAGACAAGGAATGTTAAACTAAAGAAGTAGCTAGAAATGTTGTACATTATGTTTTGTGCTTCTGTACCAGCCCAAGGCAACCACAGCCCTTTAGCAGTAAAGATCTGTGTCTCCAAAGATGCCCCAGTAGCTCCCCATCTTTTCTGCTGATTCACTGCACATGCTCTGTGCTGCTGTCACTTACTGAGCTTAGGGACCCACTCACAATATACAGTACACATAGAATAGAAATGTCACAATATAAGGCTGATTAGTAATTAATACAGATAATTACTACATGGCAGCTCAGAAACCAGTGCAATTAGCATCAGAATTTAATAATCAGACCTGTAGCAGCTTATATTACAGACCAACCTCATTTTCTGCTTGATAATTTGCGATTACCCCTAAACTTAGCTTCTCAACAGCTGCTCAGAGCCCACTGAGCATGTGAGTGTCACAGACGCTTTCCAAGATGGTGACCCCCTGTGACAAGTTTGAAGTCCTGGATCATTGCTGCTGTTGACAAGCTGAAACTTTAGGCTGGTGCAATAAGTGCAGTATATAAAATATGGCATTTTTAGCCCTATTCACTTTTAGGGTTTAGTTCTCCTTTAAGTTTTCATTTTGGGGATATAGTTTTCCTTTAATGTAGGTTAGAAAGTGACTGTGATGTCATAGGATGTCTTTCGGCATTAAGAACAATAATAACATAATTTCTCATTTAGGAAACACATAGGGGCTTATTAAATACAGAGATCAGCTGAGCTACTGGTTAGATACACAGATAACTTTCTTTTGATACATATTTGTACAAGCCAAGGCTCTGGCCGACGATAGCTTTCATCTCATATGTACGTTAGGTCCATTAAAACATTTATCCTGAGGTTTCCAACAGAATGGCCAATATGAATAATTTATATTTAATAACAAAAAGGCTGTACAGTGAGCGACTGCAGCTCCTTCGCCGTCTGCTTGTGTCCAGGGAGGAACCATTATACACTCCATGTGGATCTGAATGCAAGCGGCCGGCTCTTACCATTCTTTCTATTTGTGCCAAATGATCACTATGTCTGTTATTCCTAAGTCTGTGCTCGAATAACATTCTTGCTAGCATCAGATATAGAGTGGCCTCTTTATATAGAGCACGGGCACTAAAAAGGACTCATCCGGGAAGAAGAGAGAGCCAGTCTTCTGCAAGTGAATTCACTACACCGATTTCCATTTTCAATGGCTTTTTTGTATTGTGGACAGTCCATCGTTTTTGGTATTAAAATTAGAGATGCGGGATTCGGCCTTTTTCAGCAGGATTCGGATTCGAACCGAATCCTAATTTGAATATGCAAAATCGTGTTTAACCCTTCCCACCCAGGATTCAGATTCGGTTTGGTATTCGGCCAAATCTTTCGTGAAGGATTTGGGAGTTTGGCCGAACCCAAAATAGTGGATTCGGTGCATCCCTAATTAAAATCACAATAGAAACTTCAGCTTTATTCACATAATTCAATAAGCAATTTATATGGGGGCAGAACAGTACTGCTTAACCCCTCATGGCCGTTATGATTTAATTAACACCTTGGCATAACTATATTAAGGGGCAGATTTATTAAGAGTACGAATTTTCAATTTTGTTTTATGGTCAAACCTCTCATATTCGAATTGTGAACTATCCAAACTTGATTCGAGTTTTAATTCGAATTCTGATATTTATCATACTCTGGCCCTTTAAGAACTCGAGAACTTGAGATTTATCATACTCTGACCCTTTAAGAACTCGAATCGACTATTTGCCGCCTAAAACCTGCCGAGTTTATGTATAAGTTAATGGGAGAGGTCCAGGCATCAGTTTGGACATGTTACTAGCCTTCCTGACATTTGAGGGTTTTTTTCAGAGAAAAGTTTAGTCGAATTCGATACGAGTTTTTGAGCCAGTAAAAATGTGAGTTTTTAGATATTGGATTTTTTTTATTAAGTAATCCCCAATTGAATTTTGAGTATATTCGAATTTAATAGATTTTTTAAAAATTCGACCTTTAATAAATGTACCTCTACATGGGCGATTTCCCAGACATTGTGCCGGATCCATCCCGCTGCGCCAAAACGCAGGCGTCAAGTTGGATGCGACGGAAAACAAGGTAGAAATACGAATGTCAGATGGTGTCGCAGAGTTCATCTGACGTGTCACAACTGTCGGATGCGGACGCAGGGTCTGAATCCAACAGTCGTGTCTCGTCGGATGAACTCTGCGACACCATCCGACGTTGCTTACATTGTTTTCGGTCACATCCAACTTGACACCTGTGTTTTGGCGCAGCACATCGGATCAGGCACAATCGTGAGGAAATCGTCCGTGTAGTTACACCCTAACAGTCAATTGGGGGGTTAAGGACTGAATAAGATATATGTCTGGTTTAGTTCCTTACCACCCTCAGCCCAATCATGTATATAATGGCTTGGCACCAATTAAAAGGCAATTAAATAAATAAGTATTGCATGTGTACATTTTGGAGTCAGGAAGAAAATTTTTCCCCCTCTTAGGCAAATTGAAGAGGCTTCAAATAGGGTTTTTCGCCTTCCTCTGGATCAACTAGCAATTAGGCAGGTTAAAAAAGAGTCTTTTTTAAACCTATGTTACCATGTTACAAAAGCAGATATTATGTGCCTAGATACTGCAACAGCACCACCTACTGTCCAGAGAGTGTGAAGGTGCCAGACAGTGAGAATATAGAATGGTAAGTACAATTAGCAGTGATGTCTTCCATTATTACAGTGCTAAATTATCATCCATTCAACTCAGAATTTATTACTTACTTTAACAAAGCTCATTCGAATGGTGCACATTTTCGTCAGTTCATAAACCACCTCGAAGCCTTGGTTAACGGACTGGGAAAGAAGCTGGGCAAATAGTTGGTTATTAAATATCTTGAGGCTGCAGCCGCTGGGGATCTTGCAGACAGTGGAAGGATGGAAGCCATGCTGGTAATTGCAGTTGCGACTCTGTACGAAAATGCTGCTGTCGCTCACACATTCTGCGTACACCTCTCCACCCACGTAGTAAAGATGGACCCCTGGGCACAACACAAAATAAAGACATATAGGTACAATTTCCTATGTGTTGCCTACTGCATTTCGTTAGCAATGCTGTTTTGTGTGATGGGAAAGGTGTTGAATGAAATTTTCACTGAAACTGTAAAATCTTGTTTGAAAATGGTTTCTGCCAAAATGTTAATGCAATAAACAGGAGCAAATGGTCTGAAAATAAATGCATTGATACTGCTCTGGAAATGAAATTTACTTTAGAATGGGAGTTTTATGGATTGGGGAATTCGGAAAAAAGGAGAGACTTTCCAGCTTGGACTAATTTCTAGGGATGCACCAAATCCAGGATTCTGTTCAGGATTCAGCCAGGATTCAGCTGAATCCTTCAGCCAGGCCAAACCGAATCCAAATTCTAATTTGCATATGCAAATTAGGGGCAGGCAAGTATTTGCTACAAAACACAGGATGGACGTATAGTACCGTATATGGAATGGGAACCTTATTTATCCTGTCGTTTTCACTGAGGCATTGGCACAGAGTTTATCCTGCCATGTAATCTAGGGTTATACAGTAGAACCCCCATTTTTTTAAGTTTTTTCAGGGGACCAGGAAAGAATTATGTAAAATCAGGAAAATGTGCTAAAGTAACATTTTCTTCAAGTACTGAAAGGATATAATAACAGGAGTCTGTTTTACTTTGAGATACAATATTTACTGTGTTAATAACAAGGGTTAAACATTGCAGTGTTAATGTTACACTAGGGGGGGCATGTGCAAGTCTCTCTGTCAGTCACATACACAACCTAAAGCAATAAGTGATTGGTGCAGGACTGTATAAGGGGCAGCCTAATTGCAATTGACCATTTACAGGCAGAACCATGGCAAAATATACATCTGGTTAGTATTCTAAACACAAATAATAACACTCATAGAGGGAAAAAAGCAGTTTTTGGGAACATCGGGACAACATTGTGATGTAAAATCCGGGAAACCGTTACTTAAAATCAGGGAAATGCACCCATGCATTATAAATTGGTGGGACCACAAATTAAAAATGTAAAATGCAGGAAAACGTAAAATCAGGGGACTAAAAATCGAGGTTTCACTGTAATTCATTAAAATGAAAACTGAATTTATCCTGCCTTGCATTCAAGGCTTATTTACATGAAATTAGTAATGTATTTATCCTGCCATGGTTTCCAACTGGCATTACATTTACCCTGAAAGGTGTTCTGAAAGGTATTATACATGTAAGTGTTACACATCTATGTCCACACACAGGTCTGGACTGGGATTCAAAATAGACCCTGTGATTTCAAGTACACAGAGGCCCAAACAGAACCCACAAATACAATAAGTAGTGACTGTCTATATGCCACCATGTGTTCTGGGGTATTATATGTGCAATTGGGCATGGGATACTATGAAGGAAACTGTGTAGAAATGTCTTTTAATTAGCCACCTTAAACAGAAAAACCACCCTTGCCTTTGAGAGGATGCCCATAGTAAACACACCACTTTAACTCCAGCATTAGTAAAACAGAACTAGGGTAGTTTTGTACTTTAGGACTTGGGGTAGGCAATAGTCTTACAGTAGGAGGCCAGGAGTGTATTTCTGTCTGGGGAAAGAATATATGTGCATGTTGAGCTGCCAGGAGAGGACAAGACAAACCTTTTCCGATATGCCTGCGGGTGTTTTCAATAGTGGAGTTGCGGTTGACGTTTGAGAGAAGCCCTAAGCAGAATCTGTTCTTGTTATTGGAGGGGTCTGTGAATCCGTCAATGAGGACGCTGCGCGAGGAGGCTTGGAACGTCTCCCCTACTCGGTTATTCAGTTCATAATAAGCAACAGAACACCAGTGCAAAGGCTCTTCATAGCAAACAGGGCGAAAGTCTGTAAAACAAAAACATACAATTTCAGGCATAATAAATTGTTTCTTGCTTGTTTTGTTTGTTACTGTAACGGAATTGTTTAGTATAGAAATAAAAACTGGGTAAATAGATAGGCTGTGTAAAATAAAATATGTTTTCAATATAGTCAATTAGACAAAAATGTAATGTATAAAGGCTGGAGTGACTGGATGTCTAACATAACTGAACACTCTCTTGGTTTCAACTGTTACACATCCAGTCACTCCAGCCTTTATACATTACATTTTTGCCAAACTAACTATATTAGAAATATTTTTTATTTTGCACATATATAAAACATTGTACCTCTGTTCAGAGCTGACAAAACATACTGGCATTCGGCTGGGTCTGCAGTTGGTCTGTTTTGATTCCCTTGAAGGTCTGGAGCATTATATGGTGGAGGGGGCGTCTCTGCAAATACAGAAAGGATCATTCAGGGATCAATACATTCAACACCAAAACTGCTGCTGCTGCTGCTGAGATGTGTTGGGCACTAATACTTCATAGGAAGCAAATGTGACTGCTTGAAACAGATAGTCACATTCTGATGAACTGTCACAGGTATCAGCTTTCATTAATGTGTTGATTCATTACAAGTTTCAGGAACAGATCAAACTTTCCCAGCTCCCTAATGAGATCCACCTTTATTTCTGTTCTCCACTGTGTTAGGGACAGAGATTCTCTTGTGTTGGCATAAGAAAACAAGTGACACTCTGAAAAGCAAAAATTCAGCCAAACACTTCAAGTCTCTGAAAATAAGTTAAACAAGCTATTAAAAGTTCTCTGTTCCAGCTGACACTCGCACTCTGCACCTCCCTGTTCCTTCATAAGTGCTCTTTGCATTAGCACTAAAGGGTGCACTAAAAAGAAACTGAGGTTTGTAGGAGGAGGCAGGGGATGAAGCCCAGAGCAGGAGGAGGAGTCTTATTTTGCAACATAGTGTCCATCTCCAGCTGCAGGATCTTCATCCCCACGGTGCCTGTGTCCCCCAATTAGGCAAGAGAAATGCTGTTTCACTTCTGCCCCAGGGTCTTAGTTAATAATCCCTATTGTTTTGCTGCTGCTTACTGAGAATTTTTAGGCTAGTTTAATATAGGCAGTTAATAAAACACAATATTCATAGCATCATACTCTTACAAACTCAGGAAATGCATATAAACTAAACTCAAAAACTAAAATGAAACATAGTTTGACTTAAAGGACAAGGAAAGTTAAACAAAAGAAGTAGACTAGAAATGTTGTACATTATGTTGTGGGCTTCTGTACCAGCCCAAGGCAACCACAGGCCTTTAGCAGTAAAGATCTGTGTCTCCAAAGATGCCCCAGTAGCTCCCCATCTTCTTTTCTGCTGATTCACTGCACATGCTCTGTGCTGCTGTCACTTACTGAGCTTAGGAATCGACTCAATATACAGTACACATAGAATATAAATGTCACAGTATCAGGCTGATTAGTAATTAATACTGATAATTACTACATGGCAGCACAGAAACTAGTGAAATAGAAATACGCTGGCACTCAAGGCAAGTGAAATGCAGGGTTACCCCTTGCTGATTATTTTTGTGCGAACGTGCAACGTTTCAGGGCTTGCTTGATAAAAGGGTTCGTCCTGAAACATTGCACGTTCACACAAAAATAAACAGCAAGGGGTAACCCTACATTTCACTTGCCTTGAGTGCCAGCGTATTTAAATTTCATTTATACATTGGGGGTTGCCGTACTCTCTACACTGTGCACCAGGCCTTCTCTATGAAAGAAACCAGAGTGTGCTCTGCCTCACCTTGTTCCAGCACAGAAACTAGTGCAACTAGTACCAGAATTGAATAATCAGCCTTGTAGCATCACCTTATATTACAGGTCAACCTCATTTTCTGATTGATAATTTACAATGACCCCTTAGCTTAGCTTCTCAACAGCTGCTCAGAGCCCACTGAGCATGTGAGTGTCACAGACACTTTCCAAGATGGTGACCCCCTGTGACAAGTTTGAAGTCCTGGATCATTGCTGCTATTGACAAGCTGAAACTTTAGGCTGGTGCAATAAGTTCAGTATATAAAACATAGCAATTTTAGCCATATTTATTTTTAGGGTTTAGTTCTCCTTCAAGCAACTTAAATGTGACCAACCTGTGATCTGGTATGGGCTTCCTGGGTCGGTGGAACTCCTAGGAGAATCTGGATAGCTCACTGTGTTTGGGGACTGAGGGAACATGTTACTTGGTGAGGAAGAGAATGGAGTGCATGACGGCTGCTGGAAAGACTCCGGGAAAGTTGCATTGTGCGGCATTAGTGGTTCATTATTCAGTGAGGTGTTTCGGAACTTTGCCAGAAGGCTCAGCTGTGGGTTGAACTCGCTGTGTCTTGGAACAAGCACCGGGGGCAACACTAAAATGAAATAATAAAAGAGAGAAATAAAATATAATTCAATTTATATTGCTAAATTTCTCTATCCTTGCACTGAGCTTCTTTCTTTACCAAGATTGCCCTTTAATATAATATAATAAATGGGATAATAATTAAACATTCCTCAATGTAACTCCAATTTACATTGAAAAACATAAGACATATCCATTTATTAGCCTATAATGTACAAATAACAGTCCTTATAATAGTACACACCAGTTGTACCGGCGCAGAGCATCAGTACATTATTATTTTAATTACTTAAAAACACTTTCATTTTTGGTGTTCCTTTACAAACTCATGGCTCTCTTGTATCCCAGCGAGTAGGTCTGGAAGGAGAGGAGAAGACACAGAAAGGCGAGATGAAAGAGAACCAGAGGAAGAGAGCAGTGCAAACAATAAAGGGAAATAGGTGGAGGGCACAAGATAAAACATGTTACAGGGGACAGAAAATATCACAAAAAAACAATGGGTACAAAACTGTAGTACAGGTATGGGAGCTGTTATCCTGAACCCTGTTATCCTGAAACCCATTATCCAGAAAGTTCTGAATTGAATTACAGGAAGGCCGTCTCCCATAGGTTCCAAATTTTTAAAACAATTTCCTTTTTCTCTGTAATAATAAAACAGTACCTTGTACTTGATCCCAACTAAGATATAATTAATCCTTATTGGAGGCAAAACCAGCCTATTGGGTTTATTTAATGTAACACCAAACAATGAAATTGTTTTAAAGTAATGAAAATATCATGTAGTGTTGCCCTGCACTGGTAAAACTGATGTGTTTGCTTCAGAAACACTACTATAGTTTATATAAATAAGCTGCTGTGGCAATGGTAGAAACTGAAAAAAGTCTCTATGGTACAGGTTAAATAGTGGATAACAGATAACACCATTATGTTCTACTGAGCTTATCTGTTGTGTAACCTGAGTCTTTTCTCCTTTGAATGGCTGCCCCCATTGCTACACAGCAGCTTATTTATATAAACTATAGTAGTGTTTCTGAAGTAAACAGTAGTTTTACCAGTGCAGGGCACCACTGCATTATATATTTATTACTGTAAAACACTTTAATTTTTTGATATTACTGTTCCATTAAGGTATGAAGATTCAAATTACAGAAAGATCTGATATCTGAAAACCCCCAGGTCCCGTACATTCTGGATAACAGGTCTCACAATAAATAAGTTTGTGGGGAAGACCAAACGCTGTGGAAATTAGGAAAGCAAAATGGGGTAGGGAATATAATGCAGAAGAGCAAAGCAGCAAGTTGAAGAGAATGAGTATACAGGTGGAAAGAATAGAGGAAAGCTAAAGCAGAAAGGGGAAAGAAGCAGTGAGATGGGGTAGAGGGTGAGGGTGAACAAAAATGGCATAGGAGGAGAGAGACTGGAACAAGTAGAAACAACAGCAGCATTCAGGACAAAAAAAAAAGTAGCCACGGAAATGAGAAAAAAATAGTTGAGAGACAGAAGGAAGAGTAGTAAGAACAAAAGGGCGAGGGCATATTTACTTGAAAAGGAGTGCTGGTCCATGGCTAGTGATTAGGCTGACTTCAGGGTGCTAAACTATTGACCCATTGAATTAGCCTTTCCTTGACTTTTTCCAGCACTTTCTAAGTTACTGCACACACGGTTCACCTGGGAGACATTTTTTCTAACAAGGGCCAGTTCCCATTCAAATGAACTTTTAGACTAATTGACAAGGTGATACTATTTGCCAGCAGATTTAATTTTTTTCCCTTTCTTTTTAACTATTTGATCAATTCTGCTTTCTAAAGCTTGCATTTTAAAGTGTATATTAATCCTGAGGACAGAATTTTCTTCCCACGCGTTGATTTTATTTACAAAAGTTTTTAGCCAAGGTTAAATACATTTTAACAACCCGACTCAATTCTAAAAGCATTTTCCTACTTTGGTCATTTTTTTTAACCAAAAGGTGTTCTGCTTTAAAGGAACAGTAACACCAAAAACTGAAAGTGTCTTAATGGAATGACAATATAATATATTTTTGCCCTGCACTGGTAAAACTGGTGTGTTTGCTTCAGAAAAACAACTATAGTTTTTATAAACAAGCTTCAATGTAGCCACGGAGGCAGCGATTCAAGCGCAGGATACACAATAGATACTGGATAAGTTCTTAAGAATCCCATTGTACACTGCAGAGTTTATCTGTTATCTGCTGTGTATCCTGTGCCTTTTCTCCTTTTTCAGCTTTGAATGTCTGCCCCCATGGCTACACAGCAGCTTGTTTATATAAATTATTGTAGAGTTTCTGAAGTAAATACATCAGTTTTAAAGGGATGGTTCACCTTTAATTTAGCTTTAAGTATGTTATAGAATGGCCAGTTCTAAGAAACTTTTAATAAGGTTTTCATTATTTATTTTGTATCGTTTTCTAACTATTTGCCTTCTTCTTCTGACTCTTTCCAGCATTCAAATGAGGGTCACTGACCCCATCTAAAAACAAATGCTCTGTAAGGCTACAAATGTATTGTTATTGCTACTTTTTATTACTCATCTTTCTATTCAGTCCCTCTCCTATTCATATTGAAATGAAATTGTATACCGGAGAGCTGCTGAATAAAAAGCTGTAGTAAAGCGTGTGCCAGTAATCCATAGGGCTAATTCAATGATTAAGCTAAGGGGAGGCTGCTATCAGTGAGCGCTAACTCATGCGGCCTGTCCAGCTTTGAAAAATTTAATAATAAAGCGTAAAAATGCCAAGTGAAGCATTATTTCTTATTAAAATGCCTTTAAATTAAATAAAAACTTGATGTGGTAAATTAAACTATTTTGCCAGTCAGTTCAAGACAGATCCAATATACAGGATATAAAAGAAGAAGACTGAAAAAATTAAGCATATAACAGCACTTGTGGCATATCACCTAAAATTCCGATTAGTACTGGCACTTGGATGAAGAAATCTGCATGCACCCTTCTGTAAGGGTTCTCTTTCCCACCATCATTTGCTCACCTGGTGTTTCCACCCTACGGTAGTGGTAGGGGTTAATGCACACGTCCTTCTGCTTGGACACAAAAGGGAACTCACAGCATTCCATTGGTTTTAACTCATGATGGGACTGCAGATCAGGCCACCTCCAAACCCGGCAATAGATGACATGAGGGAGGCCTTTGCGATGTGACACCTGTAACCTCCCATCCAGTGACCGTGGGATAGTGACACATTTACTAGGTTGCCCCGGACAACTTAAAGCCCTTTCTAGTTCTTCCATTGCTCCTTTCTTCTTCTTCAGTTTCTTCACAAGCGAATCCACCGCTTTCTCTGCCCATTTTTCTTCTTCGTCTCCTTGCTTCCAGCCAAGCAGCCGTTTGACAGCAGGGCTAGTGAAGGAGAACAACGAGCTGATGGGAGTGCTGGCGTGCATAGGATTCGCTGAGTTTACCCTGAGATTAAACCAAGATAGAGGCCAGAGAAGCAATGAGTGCAGGCCTCAAGGATACTTGCACACGTTCTTCAGTTTATTCTCTATCAGAAGGAGCCCAAGAAAATGTCTCAAGGAAAAACTTAGACATCTCTCAAGGTTCTGCCCATAGGTCCTGGGAAAGAAACATTAGCTGCAATTAGATTAGATAAGTATATTACCTTGATATCCTAAATATATCAGCATTAAAACATTAATATTGTACCTCCAAATTAGAGACTGGTTCAGCAGTACTGTATGTGCTTGCATGTTCTCTACATCAAAGCATTTCTATTGTCTTAAACTATTTTAATTTACACGCAGAAAGAGATAACATGCAATAAAAAAAAGAAATTCAAAATAGAAAAAACAGGATCTAATTTCCCCTTTTATCTGCTCCCAAGCAAACAGGAGCACAGGACTTGTGTGAAAGGTGCAACAAAGCATTTCTGCAACATAACAGTTAGCTTGGTGTCCCCATGCACTAATAAAGAACAAGAGATAAAGCCAAGGATCAGCCACTGTGTGCTGTTAATGGAGATCTCTATACTACACAGTTTTTGGGGGTTTTTTTAGCAAGTGATGTTTTGCTTATACACTTGGGAGAGACGGTGCCTATAGTAGCAGTGGGATAATAGTCTCTGGGTAGGGAGTGTGACTGTGGGATAGCAGGTATAGAAGGGAGAGATGGTGCCTATAGTAGCAGTGGGATAATAGTCTCTGGGAAGGGAGTGTGGTTGTGGGATAGCAGGTATAGTAGGGAGAGACAGTACCTATAGTAGAGTGGGATAATAGTCCCTGGGAAGGGAGTGTGGCTGTGGGATAGCAGGTATAGTAGGGAGAGATGGTGCCTATAGTAACAGTGGGATAATAGTCTCTGGGAAGGGAGTGTGGCTGTGGGATAGCAGGTATAGTAGGGAGAGATGGTGCCTATAGTAACAGTGGGATAATAGTCTCTGGGAAGGGACTGTGGTTGTGGGCTAGCAGGTATAGTAGAGAGAGACAGTACCTATAGTAGAGTGGGATAATAGTCCCTGGGAAGGGAGTGTGGCTGTGGGATAGCAGGTATAGTAGGGAGAGATGGTGCCTATAGTAAAAGTGGAGATAATAGTCCCTGGGAAGGGAGTGTGGCTGTGGGATAGCAGGTATAGTAGGGAGAGATGGTTTCTATAGTAACAGTGGGATAATAGTCTCTGGGAAGGGAGTGTGGCTGTAGGATAGCAGGTATAGTAGGGAGTGATGGTGCCTATAGTAACAGTGGGATAATAGTGTCTGGGAATGGGACTGTGACATAGCAGGTATAGTAGGGAGAGACGGTGCCTATAGTAGCAGTGGGATAATAGTGTCTGGGAATGGGACTGTGACATAGCAGGTATAGAAGGGAGAGACGGTGCCTATAGTAGCAGTGGGATAATAGTCTCTGGGAAGGGAGTGTGGCTGTGGGATAGCAGGTATAGTAGGGAGAGACGGTGCCTATAGTAACAGTGGATAATAGTCTCTGGGAAGGGAGTGTGGCTGTGGGATAGCAGGTATAGTAGGGAGAGACGGTGCCTATAGTAACAGTGGGATAATAGTCTCTGGGAAGGGACTTTGGCTGTGGGATAGCAGGTATAGTAGGGAGAGATGGTGCCTATAGAAACAGTGGGATAATAGTCTCTGGGAAGGGAGTGTGGCTGTGGGATAGCAGGTATAGTAGGGAGAGATGGTGCCTATAGTAACAGTGGATAATAGTCTCTGGGAAAGGAGTGTGACTGTGGGATAGCAGGTATAGTAGGGAGAGACGGTGACTATAGTAACAGTGGGATAATAGTCTCTGGGAAGGGAGTGTGACTGTGGGATAGCAGGTATAGTAGGGAGAGATGGTGCCTATAGAAACAGTGGGATAATAGTCTCTGGGAAGGGAGTGTGGCTGTGGGATAGCAGGTATAGTAGGGAGAGATGGTGTCTATAGTAACAGTGGATAATAGTCTCTGGGAAAGGAGTGTGACTGTGGGATAGCAGGTATAGTAGGGAGAGACGGTGCCTATAGTAACAGTGGGATAATAGTCTCTGGGAAGGGACTTTGGCTGTGGGATAGCAGGTATAGTTGCGAGAGATGGTGCCTATAGTAACAGTGAGATAATAGTCTCTGGGAAGGGAGTGTGACTGTGGGATAGCAGGTATAGTAGGGAGAGATGTGCCTATAGTAACAGTGGGATAATATTCTCTGGGAAGGGAGTGTGACTGTGGGATAGCAGGTATAGTAGGGAGAGATGGTGCCTATAGTAACAGTGGGATAATAGTCTCTGGGAAGGGAGTGTGACTGTGGGATAGCAGGTATAGTAGGGAGAGATGGTGCCTATAGTAACAGTGGGATAATAGTCTCTGGGAAGGGAGTGTGACTGTGGGATAGCAGGTATAGTAGGGAGAGATGGTGTCTATAGTAACAGTGGGATAATAGTCTCTGGGAAGGGAGTGTGACTGTGGGATAGCAGGTATAGAAGGGAGAGATGGTGTCTATAGTAACAGTGGATAATAGTCTCTGGGAAGGGAGTGTGACTGTGGGATAGCAGGTATAGTAGGGATAGATGGTGCCTCTAGTAGAAGTGGGGACATTAGACTCTGGGAGTGTGCACCTGTTTTGCTCCTTTAGTAAATGAACCCTCATATTTAGTAATATTGAGAGGCAGTGATGAAAGCACCTTACCACCCTCAGATCTTTTTCAGTCTGGAATAGACACACAAACAATAGCCTGAATGATATTACTATCGTGAATAATCTGCAGAATCACTCATTAATACCATTGAATAAAAGCAAATAAATACAATAACAATAAACTGTAAGAAGAAAAACATAAAGTGTCACAATGCTATTTCTTAACCACAACAATGTGTGTCCCTCCTCCTCCTCCCCAGCGTCTGTCTGTCAGGATGGGACTGAGTAATACAGAACAAAGCCAGCGCTGCTTCGTATTCCTTCCCATGAAAGCCTGGGGCTTATATTGTTAAAAATATTTTAAACCCAACCTCTGGGGCAATATAAACACCTTCCCACGGTGACACAGAAAGGTGAGGGCCATGCACAAGGTGTATTTACACCAGCTACAAATACAGATGATCCCATAACTCAATTGGAGATATAGATATATATATATATACACAGATCTTGGATACGTGGGTGCACATCAGGAGCCTTTAGACAAAAGATATTTTGTTAAAAATAAAAACTTTTATTAGGACATTTTAAAAATTGGCCAACGTTTCGGTCTCCACCTAAGACCTTTCACATATAATATTGTAGTTATGTTTCCTTTTTACCACAGGGATTTTCTTTTAATGTGTTATACGGTGATTAAGATCACCTGGGCCTTTGGGGGTGTTCTCCATTCTCTACTCACGTGACCTTCCTTGCTAATCGTGATTGGGTGAGTGCTTCCATACTTTTTCTATTTAATATGTTCATTTTAACAATTGCTATGGTCTTGACAAAGGTCTTAGGTGGAGACCGAAACATTGGCCAATTTTTAAAATGTCCTAATAAAAGTTTTTATTTTTAACTTAATATCTTTTTGTCTAATGGCTCCTGATGGGCACCCACGTATCCAAGATCTGCATTTAATTACATTCTGTGAGTAGCACTCGGGTCAGTTGTGTTCAGTAATGGTGTGCGGAATTCCTACGAGTTTATATATATATATATATATATATATATATATATATATATATATATATATATATATATATATATATATATATATATATATATATATATATATATATAAATTGCTTGGTGATGTCATCAGTTATAATCAGTGCTTAGTGATGTAATCTCTGTCACATGACTCATTGGAACATGTTTATTATTATAATGTAAATAAATATGAGGATGTTAGCAGTCACCTCGCAGGTCTGTGACCTGTATAATACTCCGTGGTGACTTATAATATCCTTATAATTTACAACCGGGGGTACATTATGCTTGTATATATCAGCACAAAACTATGCTACATTGCTCAGAGGAAGGGGAAAGGAATCATATGAGTCACACTCTGGGCTTTGAGATCTGCGACAATAAAACCACCTCGATGAACGTTAAATCACTTTCTCATTATTACCTGGAAACGTAAACCCACGATTCTTCAGATACAACTGAGAGACCCCAAACTGCCAAAATAGAGTATCAGGGTGTAGTTGTGATCTAATCATCAAGTGTACCTTATCCCTAAATGTAAGGACAGCTGTAAATATATATAATGCTTCATGCACAATGTTCCTATTTGTAACTGCGGCAGCCTTTCTATCTGCATCTGCGTAGGAACTGTATCTCTTGAATGCTTCAACACAAGCCCATGGAGGGGTTAAACTTACTACACTGCTGTAAATAACAGATGGGCCATAAATCACTGCTGGCCAGACTGTTCCCTGAAAGCTCTGATTCAGCAGCCAGGAATGATTTATGGAGTGATTTTATGGTTAAATCAGCACTAGACACAGGGTCTTACATCAATGCTGGAGACTTGCAGAATAAGCTATATAATGTGATTTTTACACACACACCCCCAACCCCTGGCATGACTTACTCTGACCTGGGAGTATGACGACAAATCTAAAGGGAAAGAGCAAATATCATGAAGCATCTACATGGGCATCTGCCATGGTGCCCGCACAACACCAGCGCTACTCAGCTCCCCTTGTGAACAGTAAGGATCTCCCGGCATTGAGCAAAAATAAGTAACAAAACGTCACCCTAACGACTCAAGCCCAACAAATAAAACCACAATTCTTGTCAGTGAAATCTGCAATAGTATCATAAATATTATACAGGGCATGTTATAACACTGCACTTGCTCTGACAGCACATTCTTAGAGGAATATGTCTGTATTCTTTAGTACAGGTATGGGACCTATTATCCAGAATGCTCTGGATCTGGGGTTTTCCAGATAACAGATGTTTCCATAATAGTGAAGGCCAGTATTAAGAGACTACTGGGCATATTCCAAGAACTATATTATATATTGATTTTAAGAATTATATTCTTCAATACAGGTATGGGGTCCGTTATCCAGAAACGTAAAGGTCATCTCCCATAGGCTCCATTTTATCCAAATAATCCAAATTTTTAAAAATGATTTCCTTTTTCTCTGTAATAATAAACAAGTAGCTTGTACTTGATCCCAACTAAGATATTATTAATCCTTATTGGAAGCAAAACCAGCCTATTGGGTTATTTTAATGTTTACAGGATTTTCTAGTAGACTTAAGGTATGAAGATCCAAATTACGGAAAGATCATTTATCCAGAAAGTTCCCAATAACGGGAAGGCAGTCTCCCACTGACTCAATTATAATCAAATAGTCCAACTATTTAAAAAAGATTTCCTTTCCCTCTGTAATAATAAAACAGTACCTTGTACTTAATCCAAACTAAGATATAATTAATCCTTATCCTTATTAATCCTTATTGTGAGCAAAATCAGCCTATTGGGTTTATTTAATGTTTACATGATTTTCTAGTAAAGTAGACCTGTCACCAATACATAAAAAGCTGTATAATGAAAGGCCTCCGCAAATCAAACATGGACGGCAAATTATTTTTTTCATTAAAATATCCATTCCTATTATAAAGGTGTTTAAATATCTGAGCTGTCAATCATATATTGCCTGCCCTGCCTCTATGCCTGAGGCGCAGAGGTGGGGCAGTCAATTACTTTCACTTTCCATTCTACTATGTAATCTTCCATACTGTACTTGATCCCAACTATGATTCTTATTAATTCTTATTGGAAGCAAATCCAGCCTATTGGGTTTATTTAATGTTTACGTGATTTCATTTCTTTGGGATTTTTAAAGGCGTATTTATCAAAAATCCCATAGAAATTAATGGAGAGAGGCGGTATTTCACTCTAACTTCACTCTATGACAAATATACCCCAGACTGTTCAGGAGCAGGGTACTTCCCTCATCTGACCCGCACCCAACCCTAAACCGCAATCATTGGACAAATTGCAACTCGTGGGTCATTGTAGGTTTCGGGGCAACTGCACATCTCTGCTATGTAATCTTTGTATTTGTTATATTTTTTTTTTTTTATTCAATGTCCCTGTCTATACACTATAAATGAACTTTATAAATATGGGTGTATAGACACACACATATATCTAGATATATAAGTCAGTTAAAGGGGTGGTTCACCTTTAAATTAACTTTGAGTATGTTATAGAGCTGCCAATCTTAAGCAACTTTTTCATTGGTTTTCATTGTTTATTTTTTTATAGTTTTATAATAATTTGCCTTTTTCTTCTGACTCTTTCCAGCTTTCAAATGGCCAACTCTGACCCCATCTAGAAAGCAGCTGCGCCATAAGGCTACAAATTTATTGTTATTGCTACTTTTTATTACTCATCTTTCTGTTCAATCCCTCTCCTATTCATATTCCAGTCTTGTATTCAAATCAATGAATAGTTGCTAGGGTACTTTGGACCTTAGCTACCAGATTGCTGAAAATGCAAATTGAAGAGCTGCAGAATAAAAAGCTAAATAACTAAAAAAAACACAAATAATATAAAATGAAACCCAATTTCAAATTGTCTCAGAATATCACTCTCTATATCATACTAAAAGTAAACTACTAGGTGGGTTTAATGTCTTGCTATGATTGCCCTGTGACTGTAACGGGAGATTGATATATTGGCAGCTAATTGCAGTTGGTCGCAGGACAAGGGCAGGGCATTAAACTTGGCAGGAGGAAAGCGGAAGAAAGGCGACGAGCTGGAAAGTAGAGAAAGCGACCTGCGTCACGGTGCTGTTTGTTATAGAAATACAGAGGGATGCTGGCTCACAGATTAGCCAGAGAAATGCTCCTGGACGGCTCCTCCTTCCCCTCTCTCTCCTGATCACAATACTGGCGTCAGTTTGTCTCCTCTCCCCCACGGCCCTCCCTCCTCTCCTACTGCAAATATCTAGCACACTGGGACCCAGGCAATGCCCTCCTTACCTAATCTTCCATGCTAGTCTCCTCATTATCAAAAGAGACACAACTTTTTTTTAAAAAAATAAATAGAAATCTATATCTATCTATCTATCTATCTATCTATCAATCTATCATATTTGAAGTTCTTGTAGCAGAGCTGATCACATCATTGGGTGAGTGCTGCTTTATACAAATATAATGACTATAAGTAGAAGAAACAGACACAGATTAGTATATATAGTGAATAAAGTTGCCCCTCTTGTAAAATATCAGGATATTATAAGTTACTGAGGAGTTTCATGACCATATAAAAATACAGGTCATGGAACTCCAAGGTAACTTCTAATATCCTCATATTTTACAACTGGGGGTACTTTATTTATTATAATACACAAATTTCAATGAGTCATGTGACAGAAATGACATCAGAACTCACCGTTTATAACTGATGACATCAGAACTCACCGTTTATAAGGATATCATTTACAAGATATTCATGGCTTTTGTGAATTATATAAATATATATGACCATGCCTGACACACACCTTGATGTAGAATACATCCTGCCCATCTCTAGATATTGTTCCACTGCAACTCCCAGCATCCCTTCATGTCAACTCACAGCCCCCGTTGTTTATAAGTCGGACCGGTCTTCAATGGTCTTTCCACGGCTGATAGGAAATATGTGCCAGGAGTGTGTTTGGGGGTGGGTCACAGGGAGTTGTAGTTTGATACAGCGTCAGGGTACAGGTTGGAAACCCCCGAAACAAAGTTTCAGCCATATCATGTTACAGCTGCAGTGTCACCAAATAGATGTGGCAGTTCCTTGCACACAGGGCACATAAACATTTGGTATAAATAGGCTGCTATGGCAGTAGCCCCAGTATGGGCAGAAATGGAATATACACAGACTATAACTTTTATTCCTTATCTGGCTACAGGGCTCGTGTGTAAACAACAGCACTGGGCCCCACAGGCACCAAACAAAAAGAAAACAGGGTCCCACATTGAAGCAGCACAGGCCGGGGAGCAGGGTCTGTCAGGCACATATAGAATGGTATTGTGCCATGTTATATCTACTGTATATAATAGTAATACAGCTGCTGTGTGTGTGTAACTGGCAGCCCAGAGGGCACTGGGAATGGGCAGCTCGGGCGAGTCCAAGTGAGAGGGGTGAGTCCAAGTGAGAGGGGTAACTCCACTGAGTGAACAAGAGAGGGGAGTTGCCGGTGCCATCAGTCATTAGTGAGTTGGCCGCACTTCGGTCAAGTGCTGAGCAATAAGAGAGGTGCCCGCGCCTTACCTGTATCTCTGTTGCCCTGCGCTGGTCCCTCCGGCCTCGGTGCATGCGGAGTGATTTGGGCTGCAGAAAGGGGAGGAGGAGCAGTAGCGCACGGGCACAGCCAGGCGTCAGTCAGACTGGAGCCACCCTGCCGGCTCTGTCAGTGTGTATCACTGCGCAAAGCGGAGAACCTGCTGGAGCGCCTCAGTCCGGATCCTCACACGTTCTGCAGCTATTGGCAGCCTTAAGGGGCGTGGCCTCGCCTCGTGCAGCTTCACACACAGCCGCAGGGTCCTAAATTCTTGCCACAGTCAGACGGGACGTCTGCAGCTAATGCTGGCACCAACTTCTGGCCCAGCCGCTGTCTGTGTGGGAGGAGCTTAAAACGACTCGCACAACACGATGAGCTCCTTGCCCCGACTCCTTCTGCTGCTTGTGGGGTTTGTGACCAGGCCCGGACTGGCAATCTGTGGGTTGTGGCAAATGCCTGAGGGGCTGCTATGAAGTGCCATAGAAAGTCACTATTTAGTGGGCTGATGGGGACTGTTTGGGCCTCTGTGTGGACTGTTTGGGCCTCTGTGTACCTGAAATGCTGGGGCCTATTTTAATTTTCAGTCCAGACCTGTGCCAGAGTGGCTGCTGTAAGATGCCTCAGACAGTCACTATTTGTTAGACTGGCTGGGGGGCTATTTGGGCCTCTGGGTCGTTGAAATGCCAGGGCCTATATTGAATCCCATTCCAGACCTGTTTCTCTTCAGTGAGAAGCAAAGACATGAAACAACCTCTGTGTCCAGCCGCCCAGACCTCGGAGCTGCACCGTTTCACCATAGTCCAGCTGGCAGTCACCTAAACAATTTGTGTGATCAGTATTTAGAGATAGTGAGGCAATGGGGCAATTGCAGGGAACTTGTTTTTTTTTTCCAATTAAAAAAAACTGGCTAATAAATTGGAATCCTAATGATGCCCTCAACAGTAGATGTCCCAACTTGGGTAAATTGAGGCCTTGTGGTATTTGCTGTGCGTATGCCCTGGTACCCCAACCCCGTGTGCTTGTGCTTTTGAGGAACAGAAGAAGGAGGCCTTGCTAGAGATAGGTAGATACTAGCTCCTCGGGGACTGCATTTAGGGGGACTCAGTTTAGGTGGCACGGGGCTGGCCTGCTGATGGATGATGAATATATTTTGTTATTATCAATGGCCCCTCCAGCTCAAATGTTCCTATCAACCCCATGTGACCCCCAAAGAAGCTCAGAACAATAGACACAGAGCATAGGGGTCTAAATGGAGCTTTGAGCTCCACATGACACTAAAGCTGGCCATAGACGCAAAGATCCGATCGTAAGAATCCTTGATTCGCATGCTTTTCGGACCGTGTGTGGAGAGTCCCGGCATTTTTTGTCCCATAGAGATCGGTCATTTGGACAATCAAAGTCAAAAGATTTCTATCGGCTGCCGATAATATCTCTGCATGTATTGCCTATCTGCCGATTTTCAGTGGGAGACTGTCACCAGCTTTGTCGGACATAAATATTTGTACGATTGCTGTTAGGGGCAGAACATCGGCTGATCTGTTCTTTTACTACTTTATTTAAACTGATGGTTAGTGGCAGGTAGGGAGATGGGGAAGTCCGATCGTTCGAGGATTCGGATCTTTGCGTCTATGGCCAGCTTAAGGCTGCTATTGGCCAAATACACATTAAATAAAGAGCCCCCTGGGGATATCAAGGGGAACAGTGACAGTACAACCAGATCCAAATATTTATGGTTAATACATTTTATCATCCGAGAGATGCCCTAAAATGAAGTTATTTTTACTTTTTGTCGGTTGTCATGCATTCATGACATAGTGTTACATTATATAATGTTAGTCTTTAATGGGCACACATTGAGCAGTGTGCAATTACCATGTGTATAGTGCATTTTCCTAAACAAATTGCCATAATGCAGAATGCAATTGCAACTTCTGTAGAGTAGGACAATACACCATATGCAGCTGGGTATTGAATTCGTTAGAATGAATATACACCCACCCCTGGAGTAGCTAAGTGGTGTGAGCTGTCTCCTTCTCTTTTGGGTACAGGTATAAGTCATCACACATTTAATGCCCCTAAAGCATCCTTTCAGCAGCAATGTGCCAAGTGGGACAAAGGCATATTATAATAATGGTCAAGGAGGGTGCAGTCATAGGTGGGATGCAAAGATTGGTTTGGAACAAAAATGACAGAAGTTTGTGAAGAGTTCTATGAACCACTAAACAGCACTGTTTACCTGTGTTGGCATGGTCATGTGACCGGCCATGTGACTGAGGGAAAGTTGGTGCCTAAGTCACCAACTGCCACCAACTGTCAGTGAAGATCTTCACAGAGACACAGCGTTTTTTATATGCTACTGCGATTTTGACAAGAACTTAGCAAAATGAGTTCAGATAAGTTTGCTGGGGGCTCCCATGCAAGCCGTAGATCATCAGGGAGGAAAAGAAGGAG
The DNA here is from genome assembly GCF_017654675.1 of Xenopus laevis. Taxonomy (NCBI): domain Eukaryota; kingdom Metazoa; phylum Chordata; class Amphibia; order Anura; family Pipidae; genus Xenopus; species Xenopus laevis. The sequence goes on along the minus strand of NC_054374.1, from coordinate 143,670,542 downwards.
AAGTGACGGAGAAGAATTCGGCAGAAGAAAGAAGAGCAAGAAGAGTGAGGACAAGAAGAGGAAGAGAAGCTCAGGCAGCGAGGACAGCATCAATGCTGGTAAGGAAAATGGATTAAATAAGATTGCATTGATTATACTTATACATTTGGTATAATGTTCCACTATTGTACGATATAAAGGTCCAAGATATTAGATAGACCTCATTGCATTGCAATAAATACTATACTACTCAGCTTCATTCATATTCAGTTTAGTGTAGGTGTCGGGTAGAGGTATTTGCATATGTAATACCAAAGGGGCATGTCTGTTGCTTGAAGTAATGTGTTAATCTAATGAAATGTGTAATATTTGCTAAGGAGAAGTAACCTGCAGCAGCCAATCAGCCATTTGCTGAAAAAATAAATCAACCAGATCAGATGCTTTCTTTCAAGCAGGTGAATAGTAAATGTTATCAGTATAATTAAGTATAATTGCTGTAAGCAAATAGGCGACAGTAAACGTTGCATCTTCAATTGTATTACCCCCAAAGGGTTCAATAACATTTTCTATGTATGTTGACTTTAACTTAATTTCCCATAGGGGAGTAAAACTTCTCAATCGTATATTTTAGAGCAGAATGACTTACAGGTATGGGACCTGTTATCCAGAATGCTCAGGACCTGGGGCTTTCCGGATAACGTATCTTTCCGTTATTTGGATCTTCATACCTTAAATCCACTAGAAAAGTATTTAAACATTAATTAAACTCAATAGGCTAGTTCTGATTCCAATAAGGATTCATTGTATCCTAGTTTGGGTCATGTACAATGCACTGTTTTATTATTATAGAGAAAAAGGACATCATTTTAAACATTTAGGATAACATGGGAGACAGTCTTTCCATAATTGGGAGCATTCTGGATAACGGGTTTCCGGATAACATATCCCATACCTGTATATGGTTAGGTGTTGTATCTTCCTTATAACTGTAAGATGGGTGATATTACTGTCTGTAATTCTTTTAGGATTTTAGGTTGACAAAAGTGGTTTAATGTAATGAAGTCACCAAGGCTAACACCTAAAGTGCCCAAATATCCACAGCCCACAATATTTTTTTGCACTTCTTCAGCCTGTGGCCAAGACTTTGCAGAATAAGCTGCATCTCTTTGTTCTCCAAAATACATTGCAAAGATCTACGTCTGCTATGTATATAGCACTACCTGCATTCAGCAGAGATGTATTCCTAAGGGGATGGGGGGGGGGGGAAGGAGTGTAGGGTTCCCCTCTCCTGTCCATGCAGCAGTTGGGTGTCAGATATTCATTGACAGTTAAATCTAATGTATCTTATATGAGTGGCTTCTTTCCTGGAAGATAAATTAGAACTCCCACAAATCATTGATTCCAGTACAAACAAAATATAACATAATAACTGCCTTTTACACAAATCCTGCATGTAGAGAGACATGATGTCTGGTGATTTTAATAGGGAGTGAGCTCTAATACATCTTATATACAAAAGGAGCCCCCCTAAAAGATATATTGGAATCAACTGTCAAAATCAGACTCCCAACTCCTGCATGAAGAGAGACTGAAGAGTGACAAATGCTGAGAGGGATAGTGAAAAGTAACTTCAGAATTTTTAATTGATTATATTTAGAAAAGTTCTTATTTCAGTATGATGAAGCTTATAATACATTTTTATGATAGTTCTCCTTTAATCATGATTAAATTGACCATAAAACTGTAAAGTACAATATTACAGTAAACAGAAGAAGAATAAGAAAAATCTAACCAGACTAATAAAACTTAGTTACAAAGTTACATAGTTAAATCAGGTTGAAAAAAGTTCAATCCCTCCAAATGAAAACCCAGCATCCATATACACACTCCTCCATACTTTCACATAAATTCTATATACCCATATCTATACTAACTATATAGTTTATTATCACAATAGCCTTTGATATTATGTCTGTCCAAAAATCATCCAAGCCATTCTTATAGTCATTAACTGAATCAGCCATCACAACATCACCCGGCAGTGCATTCCACAACCTCACTGTCCTGACTGTGAAGAACCACCTACGTTGCTTCAAATGAAATTTCTTTTCTTCTAGTCTGAAGGGGTGGCCTCTGGTACGGTGATCCACTTTATGGGTAAAAAGGTCCCCTGCTATTTGTCTATAATGTCCTCTAATGTACCTGTAAAGTGTAATCATGTCCCCTCGCAAGCGCCTTTTTTTTCCAGAGAAAATAACCCCAACCTTGACAGTCTCCCCTCATAACTTAAGTCTTCCATCCCTCTAACCAGTTTAGTTGCACTTAGTCTCTGCACTCTCTCCAGCTCATTTATATCCCTCTTAAGGACTGGAGTCCAAAACTGCACTGCATACTCCAGATGAGGTCTCACCAGGGACCTATAAAGAAGCATAATTATGTTTTCATCCCTTGAGTTAATGCCCTTTTTTATGCCAGACAGAACTTTATTTGCTTTAGTAGCCATATAATTCGACAACTTGTTATCTACAAAAACCCCTAGCAAATAAAGCAGCAGCACTCCGGTATTTTTGAAAAATTTGTAAAACTTTACTCAAATGCCATAGGCATGGCATAGGCAACGTTTCAGGCTATGCAGGCCCTTTGTCAAGCCATTAATTAACAGTGTTTAAACGTGCTTAAATACCCACCACAGGGACAAAGGGCCTGCGTAGCCCGAAACGTTGCCTATGGCATGCCTATGGCATTTGAGTAAAGTTTTACAAATTTTTCAAAAATACCGGAGTGCTGCTGCTTTATTCGCTACATGTATACTTTGCCCTGGCAGGGGGTACGGCGTGCACTCGGGGCTGCAAAGAGCCTAATCCGCTATTGAAGCACACTTTATCTACATTTACTACAAAAACCCCTAGATCCTTCTCATTTAAGGAAACTCCCAACACATTGCCATTTAGTGTATAACTTGCATTTATATTATTTTTGCCAAAGTGCATAACCTGCATTTATCAACATTGAACCTCATTTTCCAGTTTGCTGCCCAGTTTTCCAGTTTAGATAAATCACTTTGCAAAGTGGCAGCATCCTGCATGGAACCTATAGTTCTGCACAATTTAGTATCATCTGCAAAAATAGAAACAGTACTTTCAATGCCCACCTCCAGGTCATTAATAAACAAGTTGAAAAGCAAGGGACCTAGTACAGAGCCCTGTGGTACTCCACTAACAACACTGGTCCAATTAGAAAATGTTCCAATTACCACCACTCTTTGTAGTCTATCTTTTAGACAGTTCTCTATCCAGGTACAAATACTACGTTCTAGGCCAACATTCCTTAATTTAACCAGTAACCTTTTGTGTGGCACTGTATCAAATGCTTTAGCAAAGTCTAAGTAAATCACATCCACTGCCATCCCAGAATCGAGGTCCCTACTTACCTTCTCATAAAGAGAAATTAAGTTAGTCTGGCAAGATCTATTACGCATAAAACCATGTCGGCACACACTCATAGTACAGGTATTGGACCCAATTTTAGCTTGCTTCTTTGCATGATTTATTGGCCTCCTCATACCTTATAAATGTTTCGGCTGTACCAGCTAACTTGAAAGCCATAAAAGCACGTCTTTTCTTTCCCACCTCAACACCAACACTTCTATTGAACCGAAAAGGTTTTGCTTTGCAACGACGTTCCTTGCTAACAACGGGAATATACCGACATGTATATTTATTAAGCAGCATTTTACAGACTTCCCATTTTTGTTCTCTGTTTAACCCTATGAAAAGCATTTCCCACTTAATATCTTGCAGAGATGCTCTTATACTGTCAAAGTTTGCACGTCTGAAATTTAGTATTTTAGTTACTCCCTTATAGAATTGCTTCTGCAACAGAATCTCAAGGGAGACCATGTTATGATCACTGTTCCCTAAATGCTCACCCACACAAATGCTAGAGATGAGTTCAGTATTGTTAGTTATAACAAGGTCCAAAAGTGAGTTATTCCTAGTAGGTTTTTGAACGAGCTGGAATAAAAAGTTGTCATTCAGCATATTTACAAACCTACTAGCTTTTTCCTGTCTTAGCAACCCCATTACCCCAGTCAATGTCTGGATAATTGAAGTCATCCATAGCAACAACTTGACCCAGCTGTGAAGCCGCTTGTATCTGCAAGAGTAGCTGGGCTTCATACTCGTCACTTATACAAGGTGGTTTATAGCATACACCAATGATATTTCTCTTTGTAACCTTTTGCCCAGTCAAAATCTCTACCCAGAGAGATTCTATACCCTCACCAGTGCCAGCAATGGTTATTTCTTTAGTGCATGGCTTTAATTCAGGCTTTACATACAAACACACTCCTCCACCCTTTTTAATCCCTCTGTCCCTCCTAAAAAGGATGTTAATAAAAGGAGAGTTTATTCGACGTTTCGGTCCTAAAACAGGACCTTCATCAGGAACAGTTACTGGTTTAGAACCGAAACATAGAATAAACTCTCCTGTTTTGCATAATATACAAACCCTGAGTGTGCCAGTCTTTACCTTTTGCTTTACATTTTTTACTTGGCACCTAGGTCACTGTATGAGTGCACCTATATAACTGTATCTATCTATTTATTTATATATATATATATTAAATCACAGATATAAACAGCAGCACATTTATTCCACCTTAGGCTGATGACACATGTGATGCTTCTTAGCCTGGTGCATTTCAGCTACATTGAAAGTGCTATAACCTGCCTGAATCTTCTGCAACAGGTGCTATTTAAAATGAAAAGTCAGTGTACTGGGGGCTGAATATAATGTAAGCAGAGAAGGCAGGTTGTGGTGCTTCTCAGCTGGGCAAAATTCACCAAGCTCTAAAGCGCCACATCTTTTGATGCAATACAGTGAAACCTCAATTTTAAGTACCCTGATTTCCAGTTTTCCCGCATTTTCTATTTTTTATTTGTGGTTCCGCCAATTTATAATGTATTTCAATGCGTGCATTTCCCTGATTTTAAGTAATTTTCCTGGATTTTATATCAAAATTTTGTCCTGATGCTCCTGCCCCTTCCCCCCCCCTTGCCTAGTTTAAACACTCCTCCAACCTCCTAGCCATTCTTTCCCATAGCACAGTGGACCCCCTTCCATTGAGGTGCAAACTGTCACAACTGTATAGGTTGTACCCCAAGGAAAAATCAGCCCAGTGCATTAGGAACCCAAATCCTTCCTTCCTACACCAAGACTTGAGCCACGCATTTAGCTCCCTAAGCTCCCACTGTCTTCCTAAACTTGTGAACTATCTTATTTATGATTCAGTATCTGCAGCTAACAGAATTTCTTCTCTTTCAGAAGAAAGCAGCCAGAAGAGGCCATGCTGTGTAGATACGAGACCCCTCTCACTTAACATCTCCAGCTACACTTTCCACTGTCTGCTTGGACAAGGATCATTTGGAAAGGTAAGCAGCTGATGACATTTAGGCCAACAAAACTGCACTAAAGGCAATATAATGAAACATTTATTCTAAACTTTTCTCATTCCTTTCTCAGGTGGCTTTGGCTTCTACAGCCACCACCAAACAACTGGTGGCCATGAAGAGCATCCCGAAGTTGCCACAGAAGAAGAACATGGAGTCCATCCTGATGGAGGCGCGAGTTCTCAGGGTTGCTGCGGGGCATCCATACTTGTGCCACGCCTACGCAGCTTTCCAAACCCAGGTACCAAACACCAATTCATTTAACTGATGAACTGTATTCTTGGTGATGTTTGTCCAACAGTTGCATGTCTTATGCAGATTCCTTTAATTGATGTATCTCAACAAACCTGTCATAGGCTCATATCATGTCACTACTTGTATATTCGATCAAAAGGCCTGGGTGCAGATAGCCAGAAAATAAGTACAGAGTTTCAATAGAGGCATGCACTCACAGGACTTATGTTGAGATTTTTTTTTTTTTATTTCAGCAAAGAAACTGCTAACGTGTCGGCTGGCAAAGGCTTGATTGCCAGCCGAAACATTAGCAGTTTCTTTGCTGAAATAAACATTTTTTTTCAGTCCTGTGAGTGCATGCCTCTATTGAAACTATATATATATATATATATATATATATATATATATATATATATATATATATATATATATATATTATATAGCAAAAGGTAAAGACTGGTACACAGGGTTTGTATATTATGCACAAAAGGAGAGTTTATTCGACGTTTCGATCCTAAACCAGGACCTCAGTCAGGAACAGTTACTGGTTTAGAACCGAAACATTGAATAAACTCTCCTGTTTTGCATAATATACAAACCCTGAGTGTGCCAGTCTTTACCTTTTGCTTTACATTTTTTACTTGGCACCCAGGTCACTGTATGTGGAGTGCACCTATATAACTGCATCTATTATATATATATATATATATATATATATATATATATATATATATATATATATATATATATATATATATTAAATCACAGCTATAAACCGAGACAGCAGATGTTTTTTTAGCAGCAGCACATTTATTCCACCTTAGGCTGATGACACGTGATGCTTCTTAGCCTGGTGCAGTTCAGCTACATTGAAAGTGCTGTAACCTGCCTGAATCCTCTGCAACAGGTGCTATTTAAAATGAAAAGTCAGTGTACTGGGGGCTGAATATAATGTAAGCAGAGAAGGCAGGTTGTGGTGCTTCTCAGCTGGGCAAAATCCACCAAGCCCTAAAGCGCCACATGGTTTGATGCAATACAGTGAAACCTCAATTTTAGGTACCCTGATTTCAAGTTTTTCCGCATTTTACATTTTTTATTTGTGGTTCCGCAAATTTATAATGTATTTCAATGCGTGCATTTCCCTGATTTTAAATAATGTTTTCCTGGATTTTATATCAAAATTTTGTCCTGATGTTCCCAAAAACTGCAGTTTTCTATATGAATGTAATTATTTGTGAAATAAAGAGGTTTAAAATACTAACCAGATGTATATTTTGCCATGGTTCTGCCTGTAAATGGTCAATTCCAATTAGTCTGCCCCTTATACAGTCCTGCACCAATCACTTATTGCTTTAGGTTGCGTATATGACTGACAGCGAGTCTTGCACATGCCCCATAGTGTAACATTAAACCTGCAATGTTTAACCCTTGTTATTAACACAGTAAATATTGTAAACCGGACTCCTGTGATTATATCCTTTTAGTACTTGAAGAAAAAGTTACTTTAACACATTTCCCTGACTTTACATTTTCCCAGATTTTACATAATTTTTTCCTGGTCCCCTGCAAAACGTAAAATGGGGGTTCTACTGTATTTATTAGGAACATACACTGCACTGTTCTGTATTCTGTTACTTGTTCCTGTGGCTCAGTCTCTCCTCCTTTGTCTCTATAACCAGACGCATGCCTTCTTCACGATGGAGTATGCAAGTGGAGGAAGTCTCATGATGGAAATCAAAAAGCGGAGACATCTGAAATTAAGAAAAGTGATGTAAGTATTTTATGTCAGAGGCAGAAAGCTTAGGTACAGTTAGCATGGAGGAAACATATGTAACATTAACATACAAAATTGCATCATTTATTCATATAGGATACTGGGTTATAGATAAAGAGAAGGATTTTATCCGCCCATAATTAAATGTCTGGAAGCCACATTCCATCGTAATGGAACCTAAGGAACATCTGCACAGCAAGAAAAATGGGACCTCCTGTGAGATACTTACTCAGCTAATGCACCACAGGTAGCACCTTTCCCCATACATCAAAACAACACCTGCTCACTAGTGGCTTTAAAGGGGTTGTCCTCCTTTGAGTTAACTTTTAGTATGATGTAGAGAGTTATATTCTGAGACAATTTGCAATTGGTTCTTATTATTTAATTATTTGTAGGTTGAGTTATTTAGCTTATTATTTAGCATTTCTGCAGTTTGCAGTTTCAGTCTGGTTGCTAGGGTCCACATTAGCCTAGCGACCATGCATTGATTTGAATAAGAGACTGGGATATGAATAGGAGAGGGCCTGAATAGAAAGATGAGTAATAAAAAGTGGTAATAACAATAAATTTGTAGCCGTACAGAGCATTTGTTTTTGGATGAGGTCAGAGACCCCCATTTGAAAGTCGGCAACAGTCAGAGGAAGAAGGCAAATAATTAAAAAAAAAATTTAATAAATAATGAAGACCAACTAAAAAGTTGCTTAGAATTAGCAATTATATAAGATAGTAAAAGATAACGTAGAGGTGTAATTCATCTGAAGTACAGTAAACTAACTTTATACTCATATCTGATCAGTGTGGGGGTTAACTAAAATATTCTGTTTTGAAAAGCTTCTACTCGGCGGAGATGATTTGTGGACTGCAATATCTACATTCTCGTGGCATTATCCACCGGTAAGTAAAATGATGGTTCTTTTGTGTTCTTTATAAACATATGGATGTAATGTTGTATCTAGCAGTCAATCAAATCCTCCTGCTGGAACCTGAGCTCCACAAACAGCAAAGAAAGATATTTAATTATCCCAGAACCAGGCCTAGAAAGTGAGTAGAAAAGGGAGTGTTTTTCATTCACCTTTCTTATTGCTATTGGTGTGAGGTCTTGGCTTCTTAATATTAACGTATCCCTTGTATGGCACAGACCCACATCTGATTTGTAAATAAAATATATGATAGGGACCTGTAAAGCCAGTGAAATCTTAGTGGAATCCACCTTCAGTTCCTCTGTTCTTTCTTCTCTCATATCCCTTAGGCTAGTGCCAACATGGGGATGATTTTGTCCTTCCCCTTATGGCTCTAGCCTTAGCCTTTCCTTACCCACATATTGGGGCTCATTTATCAACACAGGGCAAAATTGCTCATGGGCAGTAACCTATAGCAACCAATCTGTGATGAGCTTTTTAAAGCTAGCTGCAAGAACAATGAATGCAGCAATTTGATTGGTTGCCATGGGTTACTGCCCATGGGCAAATTTGCCCAGTGTTGATAAATGACCCCCATTGTGTACTAACCATTATCTTGCAGTGATTTCAAACCGGACAACGTCATGCTGAGCAGCGAAGGACACATTAAGATCGTGGACTTCGGCTTGGCAGCAGAAGGAGTTTTTGACAAGGACACCATCACAGGCAGAATTGGAACTTTTGCATACATGGCTCCAGAGGTGAGAAACCTAGATTAACTCATTTATAACATCTAGTTCAGGGCACATGCAGAACTATTAATAAATGATAAGAGGTCAGCACTTACCGCCTCTCCCAGCCAGACTAGAAGCACAAAATTCATGTAGACAGCACCATACAGAAAACATCAAAAAGCCTTTTTTGTAGATACGACTTTCTTAATCAAAAATATACAGCTGTATTTTTGTCTAAGAAACCTTATCTACAATAATAGATATAATAGATGAATGTTTTCTGTATGGTGCTGTCTACATGGATTTTGCACATGCAGAACTATGCAATCTATAAACGATAACACAGGGTTAGTCAGATGATGCAGACAAGTATTGCAGTTTCCCCCTCTCTTTGTTGACAATTTCTAATCCATTTCTTTTACTGTTCAAAGAAAGGGAATATAAAGCCCATTTTCAGAGGGAGCAAATTTTTAAACCCATGCAATTATATATTTCATAACAACTGCAAAGTGACGCATACTAATATTATTACTTCTGCCCTTCACTTCTGTGAATTTGGAGTTTCTTTGTGTGTCTCAAAAATAATTTGTTGGGATATATAGATGTTTTGTACAAGGATTAATAGAGGAATGAACTTAGTATGAGAGAACTGTACTAAGGGTATTTGACAGGTTGGTACCTAATAAACTTTGTTTTATCAAGGTGATAAGAGGCAAGGAATACAATGCAGCTGTGGACTGGTGGTCGTTTGGCATCACCCTGTGCGAAATGGCTACCGGTCAGTTCCCTTTCCACGAAGAGAATTGTCTTGGTGAGGTAACACGATCTATCCTCAAGGACCAACCCACCTACCCAGACTGGATCAGCAACAAACTGCACCATCTCCTGCAAAAGGTAGGCTTTGGTAGTTATTTGGAACTTCCTTATAGTGATGTTCCAATATTCCTCCTTTTATTTGGCATTGCAACACTTATTATAACACATGCCTCATCTTTCAAGAGATTCTGTAAATTGTATATATCCTGCAGTAGCAGCAGAGATTTTTAAGCAAGCAGGGTTATAGATAATATATTAACTAGGTATGCACCGAATCCAGGATTCAGTATGGGATTCGGCCAGGATTCTGCCTTTTTCAGCATTCGGCCGAATCCTTCTGCCCTGCCAAACCGAATCCTAATTTTCATATGCAAATTAGGGACGGGAGGGAAATCACATGACTTTTTGTTACAAAACAAGGAAGTAAAAAATGTTTTTGCCTTCCCACCCCTAATTTGCAAATTCGGATTCTATATTCATCAGAATCTTTCTCGAAGGATTCGGAGGTTCGGCCGAATCCAAAATAGTGGATTCGGTGCATCCCTAACCAACTATAGAGAAGAGTATCATACAGGAACCAAAGTAACATGGATGTTATTGGAATGGCTAAAGGAGTAGATCATTAGTAGATATCATGTACGGGAAGACATTAACCCCAGAAGAAAGAAAAGAAAAATTCCAATAGTACTTAAACAGGGCAGGCAAATATAGGAATTATATTTAACATACTTTGCTAGACAAGTCAGCATGATCTCTAGATAATCTGGATACCAGTGATACACACATAGTATTTGATAGAATTACAACTTTATGGTGGCAGGTTGTTGCTAACAAGTACCCATTTGAACAGAAAGTAAACAAATTGCTGTTTTTGTTTTTAGCTTCTGAAGAAGAAGGCCTGCAATCGCCTTGGAATCAATGGAAATATACGAGAAGATCCGTTTTACGAGTCCATTGATTGGGAGGAACTCGAAAACAAGAGTGTTTCACCACCGTTCCAGCCAGAAGCTGTAAGTACAAGTACGGTGGATAGCAATTCCTTTAATTGATGGGAAGGCACTATACTACTCACCCAGTGTTTCTTTCTAGTAGAAAGGTATCCTCAGACATTTTAATTACATTTAAAATCATGCTAGCTTTAAAGGAAGAACAAACCCTTAATAAAAAAACCCTACCCTACATAGACCCTCCTCCCCCGCAGCCTAGCTGCAACCCTGGGCAAATGCCCCTAACTATTTACTTACCCCTCTGTGCAGATTCTGTCCAGCCGAGTTCACGGGCACCATCTTTTTCTCTTCAGAATGAGACCGGCGGATCGGCGCATGCACAGTTAGAGCAATTTTCTGTTTCGCGACAACTGCACATGCGCTGAAACTCACAAATATTGCCAAAGCGCCGGTCTCATTCCGAAGATTACCAAAGCGGCTGAAGATGGCACCTGTGAACTCCGCTGGACAGAATCTGCACAGAAAGGTAAATAAAGAGTTAGGGGAATTTGCCCGGGTAGCAGCTGGGCTGGGGGGAGGGGGTCTATGTAGGGTAGGGTTTTTTTTATTAAGGGTTTGTTTCTCCTTTAAGTGTGTCATATAATGGACAATTGTCTGCAACTTTTCAATTGGTCTTCAGTTTTTTGAATGAATTATGCTTTTTAATTCTGCCCATTTTTAACTTCAAATTTAAAATGCTATCTGGGGGGAAACTGGACTCAAAAGGCTGTTGCCCTATGATGCTACCACTTATAGTGCTTTCCATTACTTATCTTCTGTATTCATTTCCAATCTGTCATTTAAACCAATACCTGGATCTTAGGTTAAAGGTGACCCCATCAAATAAATAAGTAAAGCTACCATTTACACTGGAGCTTCTCATTCAATCTTAACTGAAAAGAAAAGTTTAGTTACCCCAACTCTATAGTTACAATAGGTGTATGGTGTATGTAACTGTTATATTCTGTCTTGCAGCAATCATCTGAGGATTTTAAGGACTGTAGAATGACCACCCTGCAGTTCTTACAGGAGCGAGTCACATTAGGAAATTACATTCTTCAGGACTTTTCCTATCAAAGTCCTGGATGGCAGGCATAAGTGACATCGCTGGACACAGTCCTACATGAGCAGTGAAACCATCAGCTAAATACCAATTCTGTCTATTCCAACTCACCATAATCTGCCAAAAACATTTTCTTCTTTGCGTTATCTTACTGCCACCTCCACTACCAACTTTTCCATCTGCCACTATCTACTCCAGCTTCCATCTTTCATCTTATGTTACCATCAATTCCAGGAGCTCATCCTTTTCTAGCCACTCCAATTAAATTGGGGGTGCCTCTTTCTTTGTTTATTCCATCAGTAAAGACTTCCCTTATTTCCACCGCTCTTTCACATGCAGTGCCTTTTCTTCCATCCACCAAACGTACACCATTGGTGCTTCCCCTACCACCGCAGTTCCACCAGTGATGCCTCCCCTTATATCCACCGCAGTTCCATCAGTGTGCCTCTCCATGCATCCACTGTAGTTCCATCAGTGGTGCTTTCTCTTCCATCCAAAATATGGTTTAATACACAGGAGCACCCTTAAGCCACTTGGTAGACCCTGCATTCTTTTTAATTCCATCCCTCAGACTGCAGAAGCCGGGATCTGCAGATTGCGTGGGGCCCAATGGAATAAAAAGGAATGCGGCATTCATCTTGTGGCTTAAAGGCACCTGTGTATTCTGTCATATTCCCTTCTGTTTTCCTTGTCATTCTTTCCTAACATAATGCAGTACTTCCCCTTCCATCCACCCCACAACTTTGCCAGCCCATCCGTTCTGACTATCCCTTACTGCCACCTCCACTACCAACTTTTCCATCTGCCACTATCTACTCCAGCTTCCATCTTTTATCTCGTGTTACCATTTATTCCATCAGTAAAGCCTTCCCTTCTTTCCACCGCTCTTTCACATGCGGTGTCTTTTCTTCCATCCACCATAAGTACAGTATTGGTCCGTCCCCTACCACTGCAGTTCCACCAGGAATGCCTCCCCTTATATCCACCGCAGTACCACCAGTGTGCCTCCCAATGCATCCACTGTAGTTCCATCAGTGGTGCTTCCTCTTCCATCCAAAATATGGTTTAATACACAGGAGCACCCTTAATCCACTTGGTAGACCCGGCATTCTTTTTAATTCCATCCCTCTGCAGAAGCCGGGATCTGCAGATTGCCTGGGGCCCAATGGAATAAAAACGAATGTGGCATTCATCTTGTGGCTTAAAGGCACCTGTGTATTCTGTCATATTCCCTTCTCTTTTCCTTGTCATGCTTTCCTAAAATAATGCAGTACTTCCCCTTCCATCCACCCCAAGACTTTGCCAGCCCATCCATTCCATTCAACCTTCTTCAACTGGGGCTTCTTACCGCTTTCATTCAATATATATATATATGTATATATATATATATATGGTTTAATACACAGTAGCACCCTTAAGCAACTTGGTAGAACCTGCATTCCTTTTCATTCCGTCCCTCAGACTGCAGAAGCCGGGCTCTGCAGATTATCTGGGGTCCAATGGAATGGAACTGAATTCAGCATTCACTTTGCAGCTTAAAGGTACTTATGTATATTCTGCCATATTATCTTGTTTTTCCCCACCCTGCTTCCCTTGATTAGAACCATAACTTCCACCACCCAGTTTCATAAGCCCAACTTCCTTTTTCATCTGCCCCAATTCCACCAGCCCCGTCTACTCTATATACAACTCTACTCTTCTCTATCCACAATATGGTTTAATACACAGGAGCACCCTTAAGTGACTCTGAAGACCCTGCATTCTTTTCACTCCATCCCTCAGACTGCAGAAGCCGGGGTCTGCAGGCTGCCTGGAGTAACAGAACAGAATGTAAATAGTAGCTTAATGGCATTCATGTGCATTCTATCATATTTTCATCTGTTTCCTTCCTTCACTCTACCTCTCATAGTTAAATATGGTGCATTGATCCTGGGAGCTAGTCCGATTGCCATTAAGGGGTCAGGAAGGAATTTTTCCCTCTAGTGAAGCAAAACAGCCCAAGCTTCACAGAGGTTTTTTGCCTTCCTCAGGATCAAAAATCCCAATTTATCTTATTAATAAATCTTATACAGAATAACATCAACACCCTTGTGTATGTGTTTTTTTATTCTGGGTACTAGTCTCATGACAGCAGTAACATATGGGTTGAGACTGAAAGATATGAGCAACAAAGAAAGATATTGGAAAGGTGGAAGATAATAGGTAAGTAGAGGAATGTATGAGTTGATAAAAGAAAGAAACATTAAGGAGAGGAGACTAGGAGTGAACAAGTTCAATACCAAAAATAGAAAAGACATAAAAATGGAAAGAGTTGATAAAATGGTGGGAATAAAAGGAAAAGTGGGTACAATAAAAACAAAATAGGGTACAGGTGTTTTTATAGCCAGATACTAGAAGCTACAGTATATGGAAGAAGAAGGGCAAAAGGAAAGGTGCCGAAAATGTGAGAGAGATTAACTATAGAGTATGAGAAAAACAAAGTACATAATGAAATTAGAAAACTAGTCTTTAAAAGAATGAAAAGAGAAGGAAGAGCAAAATGAGAAGAACATAAGGATGAATACTCCATATACAGTATATATATGTATATATGTATATATATATATATATATATATATGTGTGTGTGTGTGTATGTATGTGTATATATATATATATATATAAACAACCAGTGTATTTAAGATGTAAGCGCTAATACTATTATTACAACATCCGTGTGGCTCCACAGACAAGTGACCCCGTGCACATAGCAGAAGTGAGTGACAGCAACCACCCCCATAGGCGGATCCAAAGGGGAGTATCCCTATTCGTTTCAGAGGAGGACACACAGATGCCAACCACTGGTGGTTTCGCCCCTTAGACAGTGATCAGTGTCTAAGGGGCGAAACCACCAGTGGTTGGCATCTGTGTGTCCTCCTCTGAAACGAATAGGGATACTCCCCTTTGGATCCGCCTATGGGGGTGGTTGCTGTCACTCACTTCTGCTATGTGCACGGGGTCACTTGTCTGTGGAGCCACACGGATGTTGTAATAATACCGTGTTAGCGCTTACATCTTAAATACACTGGTTGTTTCTACATCCACTTTGTAGAGATTTTTTCTATTATTCACTGAGTATGCCTGTCAATGCTCTGATTGGTGTAATGATGATGTCACATTGCACTTTGGCGCCATTTTGGGGTTAAAGGTGATAGTTGGGGTTAGGGTTTTCACTTCCTGAAGACGGCTCGAGTGTAGCAGCCGAAACGTTGAAATAAAACTTACCACATTTTTTCATCAAAATCCTAGGAGTGCGGTTTCATTCTTCCGTTTGTATGCTGTTTATAACCAGCACCCAGGTAATTGTTTGGTTGTCCAGTGCGGCTGCCTGCAGAAGAATTATATATATATATATATACAATTATAACTGTTATAAATGTGGGCTGGTCTTCCAGTTCCTTCACTACCTAGCAGTGCCCCTAACTGAGGAAGCAGCATTGGAGAACTGGCAAAATTATACCATTATATTTCTAGATTTCTGTCTAAGCAGGAAGAAATAAACTCTTGAAGTCAGTGGGAAGGTAAGAGAGTGACTGGATACTTGGCACTTTACAAAAGTTATCCCTGCACAGCTGGTTAAATTATAATACAAGACTCCTGCTCCAGAAATCCTTATTCTCTGGAGGAGAATGGGGTTGGGCAGTGCATAGAGTGCCCATAACTACTCCATCTCAATGCAAATGCATTATATATATATATATATATATATATATTCATTGTGGCCTGCAGGATACCAACCTTCAGTCTGTGGCTTATAATGCTTAAAGCAAATGTTGCTGCTTCTGCTACCCTTAAAGCTAAAAGGCTCGTCACAGCTGTATCAGGCACACTACTGCATCAAAACAAAGAGGAATTGTGTTTAGCTCACTCTTTTTATCCCAAGCATTGTTGTCATACGAAATATGGTGCATTATGGGCGATTGTGTGTAACTGCAAACAAGCAGAACTGATTTAAATCAGTGGAGATGGGGTAAAGAGTGTATCTGTTTCTCTCAGTCTGACAAAAAAACAGCAGGCTGAGAGCAGCAGAGCCAACACTCTGTCTGCCCTTGGCCTTAGAGTACCACTCTGAAGCACCAGCTCACATCCCTTCAGATTTAGCAAAGTCCAAGCAAGGGCCAAGGTAGGCAGAATCTGCCTGTGTGTGGCTAGCTTTATCCAATAGAGTCTAGTGCCATCCCGTTTCCTGCCAAGATCCTGTGGCTCTGTCCGACTGGAGTCCAATCCTGCCCTTACTTCCCAAATTAAATTCTTGGTTTAACACATGATCTATATAAAGGCAGTAATATGTTTGCTTTAATTAAGTCTATATCCCTTTTTCAAATGCATACAATATTTAACCACTTATAAAAAGGTGCAACTTCATGGCCTTGAGCCCCCAGCAATCAAATTAAGCCTTCCTCCCATGTGCACCAGTATGCAGTTCACCCAGGGTCGGACTATGCCGGCGGGAAATCAGAAAAAAACCCGGTGGACCCTGGCCTTTGTGGGCCCCAGTGCCCCAGACCTACTCCCCCTACCTGCCAGAAACGACTCCCTGACCGGCCCTTGATCCATAGAAGAAAAGCAGGTATTCACTGGTGGTGGGATTAGGCAGGAGAAGATAGGTTGTGTCTGGCACTGGGGGCCCATGGGGGGTGGGGGGCCCCTGATGCGGAAGCTCCATTATGTCCAGAACCCCCCAGTCTGACAATGCTACCACCCCATTTTGCTGTGCCTACTAAGCCCCCCATGGGAATCTGCTCCCATAATAGTTACAGTGTCCAATTAACCCTAGCAAGCAGAATGAAGTCTGGGGGGGGGTCAGTGAACCCCCATTTGAAAGCTGGAAAGAGGCAAATTGAAATCGTATAAAAAATTAAGACCAATTGCAAAGTCACTAGGAATTGGACATTGCATAATATAACAAAAGGTATAAGGTGAGCTTCCCATTTAAATCCACAAATGTTGAATTTGTTCCATCCATATTTTTTTTAGAGCTGGAATCTTACAGTGAGACCTGTGCAATTACTGCCTATCTGGTAGATCTTTTGCTCATTCAATCTCTTGTATGGGGGCCAAAATGGGTTGAATCCAAACATAATGTTTTGGGCCAGTGCTCAGATTGTGTTGGGTTCCAGGGAAAAGTACTATGTTGGTATTCTGCTTGGCCCAGTCAGTATATAAAGAAGGACATTCAGATATTATCTAAGAAAGGCAAACACTTTGACCCCATTCCTAGGCCCATGAACTGCAAATTTTGTCAGGATTGAGCAGCGTGTGCCTGTACAGGGGCCCCCTTATGGCTGTGAGTGACAGAGTTGAATGGAGGGTTGGAAGGTGGGGAAAGCAGCGGAACCTTTCAGCCAAGGGAAATAAGGGCGCCAGGCAAATATATACACACCACTATTGCACAGTCTATGTGAGTACGCTGGCATATTTATTTTAGCCTTTAATTTATAGAGTTGCCGGTGTTCCTGGAGCTCGTAGCAAAGGATTAGATGGAAAGAAAATCACACATACAGAGGGTTGTAATTGCCATCACATTTATTGAATATGTTATCACTTATTTTATTTTCTGGCACTACATTATGTTCTCATACTAAAATTCTCTCTAATTACCTGCTCAAGTGCCACATTAATTCAGGTTAATAGGCTCTGCTGTTGGGTGGGCTTTGGCACTTTTACACATAGTCAATAAATCACATTTTTGTTTCTTTTGCACAAACAATCCTTTAAGGGGTTTTTATTAGTTATACCATAGGCCAGTGATCCCCAACCAGTAGCTTGTGAGCAACATGTTGCTCACCAACCCCTTGGATGTTTCTCTCAGGGTCCTCAAAGAAGGGGCTTATTTTTGAATTCCAAGCTTGAAAGGAAGTTTTAATTGCATAAACACTATTTATAGTCCCAAGTAGAGCCTCTTGTAGGCTGCCAGTCCACATAGGGGCTACCAACTAGCCAATCACATCCCTTAATTGGCACCCCAAATGACTTTTTTATGCTTGTGTTGCACCCCAACTCTTTTTACATTTGAATGTGGCTCATGGGTTAAAAAGGTTGACGACCCCTGCCATAGGCCAAAGGTGTGGCTTGCCTGGGAGACTGCTGCAGATTAAAAGTGATATGGCACATGGGCAATATAAGGTGCTTTGCATCAGGCCCGAAACTGGCAATCTGTGGGTTCTGGCAAATGCCAGAGGGGCTGCTGTAAGATACCATAGAGAGTCACTATTTAGTGGGCTGCTTGGGCCTCTGTGTGCTAGGAATGCCAGGGCCTATTTTGACTCCCAGTCCAGACTTGCTTTGCATGTAGCATACTTTAAGTAGCCCAAAGTCAGGAGGTATTGGACAGGGTCTTCTAGGACCCACCAGAGAACTTGACACCCTGCACACACTTTCACAGCAATTTGATAGTGGTATAGGATGGGCAGATGAGAATTTAGGCTAGTAGGAGATCATCTAATACTCTTGTAGGTTACTTAAAAATGCAATGTTCAGGCACCCTAAATTATCCAGTTTGGTATGTGCAGCAGGACAAATAGCAGTTTGGTGGTATGTTTTGAACTTGGGTCCATAACAGTGTGACTTGTATGGCTTCATTTGCTTCTTTAATAAGTAACATTTTATACAATTCCCAGTGCAAAGTCCTGAAGATATTACTCTTGACTCTTCTTTGTGGAAACAGCCATACTCAACTCACAAGGTACTGAAAGCGCCAAGAGGTTGACAGGAGTATTTCTATAGTATCTTTAATCATTGACAGAGATAAGGAAAGTCTTTGAGCTTTGGGGAAAAGGAAGGGTTCTAATGCCCAGTGCAGAATTTCCAAGCCTGAGTAAACAGATGTCATAAAAGGTAACTCTGTAACGGGAAGTTCAGTATCTTGACTTTCATCAGATAAAAGACATGAAAAAGGAAAAACACAATCAGGTGCCACCAACTTGAGGATTGGGCCTGAATGAGGCCTTTCAAGGTTTTACACCCCACAGCTAGGCCAAAAGAACTACAGATATCTGTGTTTGTATAATAGGATCCAGTCCTTGAATTTGTACAGATAATTTGTCAACAACATGGAAGAGAAAAAAAGATCTGCAATAATAAAAATAATGATGTGAACATGAGCCACCTTGGGAGAAACTGGGTACCTGGTACTTACTAGCCCAGTGCCTAGTGGGATCCGGGAATGCCCCTACAGGTGGCCCACAAGAAAACCAGTAATAATTCACACACAGTATTTGGTAAACAAAATAACTGTTTATCTAAAAAGGTACGTAATATGGAAAACTAATACATACAACACTCTTGACAAGTGGGGTCTCACTCAAATAACTAAGGTCAGTGCAAACTCTCTCTCACTGTCCACTGTGTGGGTCTCTCTGTGCTAGGCTGTTCTCTGCCAGGCTTCAGCTTCCTCTTCCTGCCTGACACTTCTAGGCTGCTGTGTCACTTCCTGCACCCCTGAGCCCACTGTGTGGTTGTTTCTAGGCAACGGCTTACAGCAAACAGCAGAGTTGGCGGATTTCCAGCCAAATTGGGCTACTAATTTAAAGCCCAGGCGGGTTTTGAAAGTATAAACAAGTATAACCTAGCTAAGATACGGATTTGGGCTTTTGGCTGGTTTGTAATTTGGCCAGCCAAAGTTTTTTTCTTGCCCTAATGTGCCAAGCCTGCATTTCCCAATGCATATTGGGTAATGTCGTTTTTGTTTAACAATTTGCAAATTTGCAAATTAAGTTTAATGTAAGACTACAATACCCAGCATGCAATAGGACTGACTTATGTAGAAGTTGGGTGTTACCATATTTTGGGCTCTGTACCCCGTCTCCCATCACTCTTAAGCATTCTTGCGTTTTCCGGTGACTTTCTCAATTTTCGACAATTTTAGGACAAAAATCTGCTGGCCACCAAAATGTCTAGAGGTTGACCGGTTTTACCAATATTTATTTTATATGTATTAGGGTCTTATGGGGCCCCTATATCTCCTGGGCCCCCTCTGTAGTTAGGCCATTGGTGATGGGTGAAGCTGTCCTATTTTGCTTCATGGGAAAATTTGTTAAACAATTTTAAAAAGGCGTATTTTCACATTCATTGAATTTTCTTCACTGCACATATTGTGCTATTTTTGGGCTATTTTAGAAGTGTCTGTTGGCTAGTTTTGGACTGCTTTTGTAACTGACTTGGCTGGTTTTGAAAATTAGACCTGGTAACCCTGGCACACAGACACTGGCTCTGTGCCTGCTCCACTACAGGGAGCTGCTGCAAAAGTGCAAGGATTCTGCACTACCTCCCTAGACTATAATAAAGAAAAAGCAAAGGCCAATTGAAAAGGTGTTTAGAAATAGCCATTCAATAACATACTGAAAGTCGACTTAGAGGTAAACCACCCTGTAATGACCAAATTGAGCAGGCAATCAACTATATGGGGTTTCACAAGTGCCTGCTTAATGTGGTTATTATTCCCCAAATGTCTGGAGCATGTGCAGCTGGACACCTCCTCATGCTTATTAAGCTACTGACTTTTTGCCCAGCATAATATCCCTTCTTGTCCTAGCTACTCAATCACTGATTGGCCGATAAAACACATACATGGGCCTATACAATTATGAACAGGGCAGTTATCACTTAAAATAGGGCAGACGTGGGTTCCAGTGCTATTCTTTGAGGTTTGCATCATGGCCGGTAGTTAAAAGGTTAATCTTACAAACCCACCTCTGCAGCAGCACAACACTTATTATGTAGAGATATATAGCACAAGATATTTCTGCCTCCTGATTTATGGCTCAGTAAATACATAATGGAAGGTGTGATGGCAACAGCACAGGCTTTGAAGTAAGAGCAGTCCTAGTGGTCAAGGAAGCACAACATTTTGGTAATGTCAGTGCAATTTCCATTTTTCAGAAGAGTGATGTGAGATGTGTGTAATTCTTTAGAAACCACCAAAACAACAACTCAAGAAAATATGTTTTCCCCAACGACATAAGGAAATATGCGCCCATGTCAAATAAGCCCTTCTGAGACTGGATCTGTTGCCTGTTGTTCTATACAGGTATTGGTTCTACTAAGCAAAAGCTTTAAAGTGGTGGTTCACCTTTAAGTTACCCTTTAGCATGTTATAGAATGGCAAATCCTAAGCAACTTTTCAATTGATATTCTTTGTTTCTTTTTTTTTTTTTTTATAGTTTTTTAATTATTTACTTCTGACTCTTTCCAGCTTTCAAATGGCACTGACCCCATCTAAAAATATGAATGTTCTGTAAGGCTACAAACGTATTGTTATTGCTACTTTTTATTGCTCGTCTTCCTATAGTGGCATCTCCAATTCAAATTCCAGTCTCTTATTCAAATCAATGCATGGTTGCTAGGGTGATTTGGACCCTAGCAACCAGATTGCTGAAATTGCAAACTGGAGAGCTGCTGAATAAAAAGCTAAATAACATAAAAACTATAAATTATAAAAAATGAAAGGCAATTACAAATTGTCTCAGAATATCACACTCTACATAATTCGGAGGTGAACAATCCCCTGAAGGTGGTCGTACATGTGGTCAACCCAAACAACTGGAACACAAGCTGGTGAAGAGAATCCTTTCCCGTTACCAATGGAAATCTTCCATCAAGGATTGCAGGATTTCCGCCCCCCCATATGCTGTAAATTGTTGGGCAGAATAGTCGAATCTGTCCAAATCGGGACATGAGTTTTACCAAAATCTTCTGGAAAGCAAGGACCTGAACTTTCCTCACCAACGAAGCACTAACTGGGCTTGGCAGTGCTGTTTTCATTAGGGGCACTCTGTGCCTATGCACCAGATGCAAGTACAGGTATAGGATCAATTATTAGGAAACCCAGTATCCAGAAAGCGCCAAATTATGGGAATGCACACTCCCATAGACTGCATTCTAATCAAATAATTCAGATTTTTAAAATGTAATTTCTTTTTCTCTGTAGCAATAAAACAGTACCTTGTATTTGATGCCAACTAAGATATAATTAATCCTTATCGGAGACAAAACAATCCTATTGAGTTTATTTCATGTTTAAATAAATTTTAGGTCGATTAATGTATGGCTATCCAAATTATGGAAAGATCCCTTAATGGGCATTTGTACATAACACTTCTTGTGTTTTCAGAGCTTTATGTTCCTATATCACTTCTCTGTCAGTGGGGCCAGAACTAGGGGTGGCCAGAAGATGTATGTGCCTAGGGTGCACCAGTTTGGGGGAGGGGGTCTGGGACCCTGGCACATACCTTTCATGCTTCCCAAACTCCACCGGTGGGGGGGCCTGCTGTGGGTGCACATTTCAGCACTCACAGAAAACTAATGTCCTTACATATTTCGTCATGACTAGGGATTACTCAAGCCTTACTTACATTTTTCTATTTATAGTTGCATATTTACCTCTAATAACTTTCTTTTCCCCACTTTACATTTTCCTCCTCTCACTTTTTTAATATATTGGTTTGTGACATAATAATATTTAATAACATAATAAACACCTTGGCTTCTTTAATAGGCTCTTGCTTAGTACATTATTAATTTCCTGTTCTAAACCGTCTCATTGGGCTTTGTGATTTAAAATAATGGCGCTCATTACGTCTAATTATTCTCTTCAAATGAAGCTCCAACATTCTGTTAATGTGATAGCCTTTTATCTACTTTTTTAAATGTGGATATTAAATATGTTCATTTCAACAAGAATGTTTTGTTCACTATTTTTTTCTAATATAATTTAAAGGGATTCTGTCACAATTTTTATGGTGTAGTTTTTATTTCTAAATTACACTGTCAAATAAGTCCCAGTACTATATAAAATATTATTCTTGAATCAACAAGTGTATTTTTTACTAGATGTAATATTGGTGTGTAGGCAGCCATCTCAGTGCATTGTGTCTGATCTTGTGCTTTCAGAAAGAGCCAGCACTTCACAATGGAACTGCTTTCAGGCAGGCCGTTGTTTCTCCTACTCAATGTAACAGAAGGAGTCGCTATGGGACTTGGATTTTTACTACTGAGTGCTGTTCTTAGATCTACCAGGCAGCTGTTATCTGTTGTCAGGGAACTGCCATCTGGTTACTTCCCATTGTTCTCTTGTTAGGTTGCTGTTGGGGAAAGGGAAGGGGGTGATATCACTCTAACCTGCAGTACAGCAGTAAACAGTAATTGAAGTTTTTATCAGAGCTCAAGTCACATGACTGAGGGCACCTGGGAAACTGACATGTCTAGCCCCATGTCAGATTTCAAAATTAAATATAAACAAAATCTGTTTGGATTCCAGTGCAGAATTCTGCTGCAGCAGCAATATTAACTGATACGTTTACTGAATCCCTTTAAGTTGAAGTAAAAACATTATGGGGGGGGGGGGGAAGAAAGCCACACAATCAGCTCAAGTAGGGAAGGACTTGGGGTACAAAATCATGGTAGAAGAAATTTTAATGAGAAGACTCTTTGTTTCTGAGAAAGAAAACCTTATCAATCTCATGAAGCCAAAGTAGGCTCTTTCCTGTTTCAAAGTCCGTACAGAATGATGTTATAGATGTAGATAGATGGAAGTGGAAGAGCTTGATGGGCCTGCACAGAACCCTTAACTCAACCCAACTGAATACCCATGGGATGGAAATACCAGTTCTGAACCAGGACTTGGTGCCCAATCTCACTAGTGCTCTTGTGGCTAAACATAAACCTACTAAAAACCTGTCCTACCATCTAATATAAAGCCATTTTTCTACAGAGATCGTGTCCATGAAACTGTCATTTCTTCGGGCAGTAGATGTTCTAGATGGCTGAGAACCAGCAAGATCTATACATTTGACAGAGATGTAATTATTAATGAGAAAAAAAATTAACATCAACATATTGGTCTCTATAGTGGTTTACCCTGGGAGAACTGTGTTGATCAAAATGCCCTTGTTGCGTCACTTTTATTTCAAGGGAAAAACATTGACTATACAATTAATGATGTCAAGTGGATCCCTGTCTAACACTAGGGGGCATATTTATCAAGGGTCGAATTTCGATTGAAAAAACGTTGAAATTCGAATTCAAAAAGACCAACCGAAATTAAGTCAAATTTTTTTTTGGGTCGAATAGGTCCATTTTCCCCCCAAAAAACTTTGATTTTTCAAAGTCCACCAATTGACTCCAAATAGGTTCTAGGAGGTCCCCCATAGGCTAAAACAGCAATTTGCCAGGTTTTAGATGGCGACTGGTCGAAGTCGAATTTTTATAGAGACAGTACAAAAAATAGCTCGAAATTCAAATTTTTTTCAAAGGAAAATTCACCTTGGCTTTTGATAAATCTGCCCCTACGAGCTTGTCTATTCCAATGAAAGAGATGTAGTCAGCTACTGGCAAGGCCTGTTTCTGCCCAACAATATCCAGTCCATCATCACCTCTATAGGTCAGTGGTACAGTTAAAATAAGCAATATACAGCCAGAGCTCTACTCATCCTTTAGCACATATTGTGACTTTTTTTGTTAAAATGGATTAACTGGGTGCATTCGTCTCATGGGAGCATTGTTTGCAAAACAGGCAGGAAGTAAAGGTTTATTGATTGTATGAGTGTTATTTCAGCCGTAGGAAGAGTCTATTGTATTCACTCATTCAGCATTCCGTCTGTCAATGTGTTCATACAAACAGCCCCGCCCACTTTCATGACATCATTCAGCATGAATGTATCTCACCCTATAGCCTACTCCATCTGGGCAAGACACATTAAGAAGTGAGGAATGCCCCATCATAACACACGTGTTTGTTGCTGTCATCAGCTTGTAGATGCCCCATAACACGTAAAGGGCAGAAAAACAAAATTCTGAGTATTGTCTTGGCAAGTCTGGATTGATGGGAAACTGCACCTTGTTTATTATTCATAGATTTTGCTTAAAATAGAAAACTAAGACCAGTCTCACAACTTATTCTTATAAAGGGATTTACAAGTCTGCCAGTGAGGTGCAGCCCTCCAGAGGTTTTACTGTATACGGCTCCTCCTCTGTACAAGGGCTTCTTTATATGACATCATAATATTAAGGAGCAATTTTTGGTTGAAAAGTTTTGTAATAGATACGTTTGCCACTATATATGGAAACAGCACTGATTTAAAAGGGTAAAATGAAAACAGCTTCACGGAGGAACCGTTTTTGGTTTCTGGGAGCAGTGCCCCCAGTAGAGAGTTTAAAAGAAGCAGAAAAGGCAAATAATAAAAATAAACCTATAAAGAATTAAGAACATTCTTTAACATCATAAAAGTTAACCTAAAGGTGCACTACTCCATTCAAGCAAAAGACACTGTTCCAGTGCATATGAGTTCTGCTACTTACTGGATGAATGGGGTTTAGCTTCATCATTGAAGTAGAAAGTCAAAAGGGAGCACTCCCCCTCTCTCACCTGTAATTCAGCAAACCTGTGTGCTTGCACGCAGCATGCCCCCGGTCCAGGCCAATATCACATGGAAACAGAAGTTGCGGAGCATATCGGTAGCTGAATCATAAAATCTTCATTTATTGAAAATGATTAAAAGCATAAATATCATAGCAGTGACTTGTACCCCTACGATTGACGCGTTTCGCGGCGTCTCGCCACTTCTTCAGAAGCTTAGGGGTACAAGTCACTGCTATGATATTTATGCTTTTAATCATTTTCAATAAATGAAGATTTTATGATTCAGCTACCGATTTGCTCCGCAACTTCTGTTCTGTTTAGCTTCATCATGCACAACTATACACACAACTATACACACAACTACACACACAACTACACACACAACTACAAGCAATAAAATCATACAGTTTTATTTCTTATGGTTCTGCTCATGAAAATGCCTAAACTCATACAAGCAGCGTGCCACTATGCATCAACTTTATTGTACTGTACGGATGGGCGAAATTTTTTGGCCTTGTTTCACCGAAAAAATTACGCCCATAGACTTGTATGGCGGCTTGAGTCAAAAAAGAAATTTATCGAAACTAAACTGGTCAAATTCGCCCATCCCTACCCACTAGCAGAATATAATTTGTGCAGGTTTAAGGCACATCTATGGATACTTGGTGCCCCTTCGAGCACTTACATCCCAATTTATATGTGATTAACCATGCACACTGTAGCTATAATAAGTATTACTGATAATGTACATTGTAGTTAAACTGAATATCAGTTAAAATGTACATTGTAGTTGAAAGGGGAACTCCACAAAAACATAACTTTAGCTTTTTGAACAAACATAATTTCAAGCAACTTTGCAATATACATCATTTAAAAAATATGCAGACTTTTCATGATTTCATGACTACTTTGCTGAGCTGGTTGAATACTATTACTTTGTATGAAGAGCCATCTGTCCTTAGCCTGCATCCTCCAAACCCCACAATTCCCTGCACACGTGATTTCAATAAGAAAAGGAACATCACAGTGCAATGCATTGTGGGTTATGTAGTTCCTCCATGCCGCCTGTAAGCTGGGGAGAATTTGTTACAATTTGTAACATTAGTGTTTTAGTCCCTCCTTCCCTGCCAGGATTTCAAATGATGCAGAAAGAGAAATATTGTTAAACAGCTGGATTTCAGCATAGAAAATGGCATTTGTGCCATTGGTAACTGTGATGGGTATAATAGGGGTTTCTGTGTTATGTGGGCCTTTTTATCAAATTTTGGTTTGGAAGCCGGAGTTCCCCTTTAAACTGAATATTACTTTTACTGTACATTGTAGTTAAACTGAATATTACCATTAAAGGGCATGTAAAGGCAAAAAATAAAATCCCATTTTTACTTTTTTTAATGAAAAAGAAACCTATCTCCAATAAACTTCAATTAAAAAATGTGTACCGTTTTTATAAGAAATTCTCCCTTCATTTACTGCTGTGGATAGGAATTGTCAGACGGTCCCTAACTGCTGAGCAGGGAAACAATCATACTTATGAACAGCAGGGGGAGCCCCCGCCTTACTTCCCAGCCATACAGAACTCAAGCATCTTTGTTTATGACGATCCCTAAGCAGCCCAGACCACACTGAGCATGTGCACAGTCTTAGTCTTGCAAAGATGTTTAACAAAGTTACAAGATGGTGACCCCCTGTAGCCAACTTCGAAAGCATAAATTATTTGTTTGATTAGGCTTGTGGTGCAGTAAGTTCATGTTTATATTTAGTATGCAAAATACAGCATTTCTAGCCTCATTCCTCATTCTAATTTAGACTTTACATGCCCTTTAATGTACATTCTTGCTAAACTGAATATTACTTTTAGGGCCCATTTACTTAGCTTGAGTGAAGGAATAGAATTTTTTTTTTTGGCTACTTCGACCATCGAATTGGCTACTTTGACTACGACTTTGAATCGAAAGATTCCAACTAAAAATCGTTCGACTATTCAACCATTTGATAGTCGAAGTACTGTCTCTTTAAAAAAAACTTTCGACCCCCTACTTCGCCACCTAAAACCTACCGAAGTGCAATGTTAGCCTATGGGAAGGTCCCCATAGGCTTTTTAAATGTTTTTTAGGTCGAAGAAAAATCGTTCGATCAATGGATTAAAATCCTTCTTTACTGTACATTGTAGTTAAACTGAATATTATCATTAATGTACATTGAAGTTAAACTGAATATTACTTTTACTGTACATTGTAGTTAAACTGATTATCGTTAATGTACATTGTAGTTAGACTGTATATTTATTTACTGTACATTGTAGTTAAACTGAATATTACCAATAATGTACATTCTTTCTAAACTGAATATTACTTTTACTGTACATTGTAGTTAAACTGAACATTATAGTTAATTTACATTGTAGTTAAACCAAATATTATTTTTACTGTACATTGTAGTTAAACTGAATATTACTGTTAATGTACATCGTAGCTAAACTGAATTTTACTTTTACTGAACATTGTAGTTAAATTGAATATTACTGTTAATGTACATCGTAGCTAAACGGAATATAATTTTTCTGTACATTGTAGTTAAACTGAATATTACTGATAATGTGCACTGTAGCTAAACCGAATATCAGTTATAATATACAATATAGCTGAAATAAATGGTGATAATGTACATTGTAGTTTAACTACATATTATTGATAATATACATTGTAACTACTCTGGACTTTTTTCTTTATTGCCTGCCGTTCTTGAAAATGGCTTTTAGAATTCTTTAAACTAAAAGTAAACAAGACAAAGAAAAACGACTCTCCTAAGTCTCCTGCAACTGCACATTCAATAAACATGTGTCAAAGTATTGTAAATATTAATCATAACTGCAAAAGCCACAGTATTATTTCCCTTATTAATGCTGTTCTGTGCTTTGAAGAACTGTAATACTGACACCTGGCGCATGTGTGATTTGCAGTTATACAGAAACTTTATGGATACCGCATCCATCAAACCCAACCCAAACACATGTACTGTAGCATAAACAGATTAGCACATGCTCCAGAGTTGTACACATCCCGGGGCTCAGTCTCTAGGGACCGTTTAAACCTGTGTCATCTCTAAAGGTCAATATTATTATATGCCAACATTGTCATGAATTTTCGCAAGCGTTACTTCGGCAGTGCAAGCATTTTATAGCGAATTAAGCTTTTATTTCTGCCTAGGGAAACTTTGCTAGCATTCTTACGGATAGGGGTATATTTATCAAGGGTAGAATTTCAAATTTGAAAAACTTCGAAATTTGAATTCAAAAAGACCACCCGAAATGAAGTCAACGTTTTTTTGGCCGAATAGGAAAATAATAAAAAAAGAAAAGTCGCCAGCATTTTTTTACAACTTTAATGCATTTCCGGCATACAGGATATGTCACTGTCCATTTTTTGGAACCCGCACCTGACCCATACCCGCAACCTGCAATCTGGCAAACCCGCTCGGACCCGCTACCCAACCCGCAAGTACCTTATCTGCAATCCAGACCCACTGACCATCAAGAATCAGGAAGTGTTGTCATTGTAAATTGGAAGTGACATCATCGGAAGTAGGCGTGATCAGAAAAAAAAAGGAGTAAAACAGGAAGTGCTGTCATTGTAGACCAGAAGTGACATCATCGGAAGTAGGCGTGATCAGAAAAAAGGAGTAAAAATCACCCTGCGACCAAAAACCTGCAGAACTGCTGACTTGAGTCTATACCCGCACCTGGAACTTCTACCCGCAACCCGCAGGGTACTGCAGGTTTTTGCGGGCACCCGACCCGCTGCAGCGTCTGCCACTTCATTCTTTAGCGAAGGAAGATGAGGCAGAGCACACTCCTGAAGATTAGGTAGAGAGAACCCCTGGTGCCCAGTGTTAGGAGTCCGGCGACCTCCAATATAGCATCAAGTAGTGAACACACTGGCACACAAGGACCTATATGCAGGGTTACCCCTTGCTGGTTTATTAGGTGCGGACGTGCAACGTTTCGGGGCGATTTCGGGATGCTTGATAAAGGGGCTCGCCCCGAAACGTTGCACGTCCGCACCTAATAAACCAGCAAGGGGTAACCCTGCATAAAGGTCCTTGTGTGCCAGTGTGTTCACTACTTCATTCTTTAGTAAATCTGCCCCATGGAGTAGTCAAGAATGTCATTGTAAGATGGGCGTGGCTTTCATAGGTAATTCCAAATAATTAGAAGGTTGGGGTCTGTTTCCAAAACCTGTGTCTCGACAGCTTTTAGGAGTCAAGATTTTTATTTTTGCTTTGAAAAGAAAAGTGATTCAGGGAAAACAACAGGATTGCGGCAAAACCAGACCAAGAAAATGGATAAATCAGCCGGCAACTGTGTTGCTTTTCATTTTTAGCATTCAATGGCAGCAAACTCTAGAAGAACCACATTCATCGCTAACAGACCTTCCAGGCTCACGTCCACAGAAGGTCATTACAAGATGACATAAGGCTGTTTTTTTTTTCTCCAGCCAAAATGTTCACAGAAGCTTATTCAGTGCAACGACAGTAAAACAGGCTTTTTTTTTTTTACAAAATTTTTATAACTTTAGATCTGAGGGTTACTGTCAGCAGAAGTTCTTTGGATTTTGCCTATTCACCTCCTTTGTGCCCTACAGCAAATACAATCGGTTCACAATAACAGCAGTCCAACATCACTAACCTGATCAGTCACTGTTTTTGGTAGAAATTATATTTCCACATGGCAAATAATTTACTAGTAGAGTAATAGAAAACCAGTAGATATAAAGAAATGCAGGACTGGCTCAGCATCAGCCGGATCAGGGTTAATTGATGTATATATATTAGGGATGCACCGAATCCACTATTTTGGATTTGGCCGAACCCCGAATCCTTCTCCAAAGATTCAGTCGTATACCGGACTAAATTCTGATTTGCATATGCAAATTAGGGGTGGGAAGGGGAAACAGTTTTTACTTCCGTTTTTTGTGACAAAAAGTCACGCAATTTCCCTCCCCGCCCCCTAATTTTCATATGCAAATTCGGATTGGGTTCAGCCGGGTTGAATGATTCGGCCAAATTCGAAACCTGCTGAAAAAGGTTTTCCGGATAAAGGATTTTTCTGTAATTTGGATCTTTATACCTTAAGTCTGCTAGAAAATCATGTAAACATTAAATAAACCCAATAGGCTGGTTTTGCTTCCAATAAGGATTCTTAGTTTGGATAAAGTACAAAGTACTGTTTTATTATTCTAGAGAAAATGGAAATTATTATAAATAAATTTGGATTATTTCTATAGAACAGAGTCTATGGGAGATGACCTTTCTTTAATTTGAAGCTTTCTGGATAATGGATCCCATACCTATACTATAACATACACAGGTCTGCAGGTTGTATTCAGATATATTGAATTCATTCTACAGTATCCAATTAAAAGACAAAAGGGGAAGGGACACTTAGGGTAGGGGCAAATGGGCAGATTTGGGGAGATTTAGTCTCCTGGGGACTAATCGCCTCTTCTGCGGGGCGACAATCTCCCGACCTGCCTTCCCCCTGCTATAATGAGAAATTAAATACATATATATATGGAACAAACCAAGCCTCTGGGCTTCCCACGGGGGCAGTTAAGTAATAACAGTTGACTATATTTGGCAAAAAAACCCCAGCACAGATATAAATACACTGTTTGTGATTTATTAACCTTTTTGCTTTAGTTTTTTTTCTTTATAAACAGAATTATTTACATGGGAGTTTAGCACATAAAACTGTCACTGGACATAAAAGAACAGTTTCTGTAATGAATTCTTTATCCCAACACCTCAGTTATCAATGTGACAGTTGCTCAGAATTGTACAACGATAAAACGTCCAAGGCCAGAAATGGCTTCATTTTAATTTCCCACTTGTATCTATATTCCAGGCCCCGGTCAGATATCTCATTCGTATAAACAGGAGATCCCGTCCCATCTGCAACCAGCTCCAGAAAGGCACCAGCTTAGAGCCTGAATGTAAGAGAGAAACAAAATCTATAATATTGGGAAACACCAGGTTTAAGGGATTAACTATTCATCTCCCTCCTGTGAGCAGTGTCTGGTACATGGAAATACACACAAAGCAGTGAAGGTGTAAGAGAATGTATTGGTATTTATGGTGCTGCCTGAAATGCGCTGAGCTGCTTTAGTCCTGCTAGTGTTGCATAAACATTATGGATCACGTGCTCCCTTTAAAAACTAAATAAAACAGGGTTATTCTGTTTGGAGGCACCAGCTATGGGGCAAATTTACTAATCTCCAAAAATTCGACAGTGATGGCTTCGCTCACATCGCAACACTTCTCTAGGCGTAGATTCGCCAGGACAATGCTAATTCACTTAAATCCGAAGTTACGTCCAGGGCGCCGAAAGCTGGTGAAGTTGCGCTAGCGTTACTGCGCCAAGCAAAGCGAAGTTGCACTAGCGTTGGCTAATTTGCATACGGCCGGAAGGTAAAGGAACAGTTCAGTGTAAAAATAAAAACTATTTACCCAGTTTTTATTTTCACACTTGACTGTTCCTTTAAATGTGCTTGTTTGTTTTCAGACATGCAGATTAGCATTGCTCTGTATATACCAGTGTGTATTTTTTAGTTGACCCTTGTAATAAGGGCTATGGCAAACGTAACATTGTTTTTTAGCTACTCAGCATTTTAAGACAGAAAAGTACCAGTACCAGCTTTGTCACCAGTTTTTCATTAATGGACCAGTAACATCAAATTTTTTAAAAAAAATATGTTAGTATACAACTAAAAAACTACAACCATAAAGATAAATTAAACTTTGAAATCGCTAAGCCTTTAGCTCCTCTTCAGAAAAGGCGAAAGGGCGACGATCCATCGTGCCGCACTCCATTTCTCCTCCCTGTATATCTCCTATAAGGAAGGCAGGGAGGAGAAATGAGCGCCGCACGATAGATTGCCTTTTCTGAAGAGGAGCGCAAGCGGAGTTTCGGTTAGTTATTTCTTAATAAAGACTTAGCGATTTCAAATTTCATTTGTCTTTCTGGTTTTATTTTCGTTGTATACTAACAAATTTTTTTTTAAAAAAAACATTTGATGTTACTAGTCCTTTAAGTTGCCAGTTCTGGGATCATCATCACCGGAGTTTTTCAGCCAGCGGAGATACCCCTGAAACTGTGGCAGCTGTCTAAGGCAAATATGCACCACCAATGCTTAGCATTAGTATCATCTACTGAACTTACCTTCAATTTCTGTCCAGTTTACTGCAACCTCTGCAACAGGAATACTGAGGCACTGAGCGATATACAGCAGCTCCACGTCAAACGCCCTGTACAGACATAGAAACACAGTGTCAACTACCACCTTCCTAAAGGCACAAACACCGATAGGATTTTGTGCAATGTTTCCCTAGTGGCTGAATGTCAATCAGAATGGGCAGTAGGGATGCACCAAATCCAGGATTCGGTTTGGAATTCGGCCGAATCGTTGTGTGTGGATGAACCAAATCCCAATTTGCATATGTAAATAGGTGCGGAAAAAGAAAATCACGTGACTTTTCGTCTTAAAACAAGGAAGTAAAACATTATTTTTCCATTCCCGCCTCTAATTTGCATATGCAAATTAGGATTAGGTTCGGTATTCGGCCGAATCCCAAATATTGTATTCGGTGCATTCCTAATGGGCAGAGGCGTAACATTGGAGTAACACTGGAAATGCACACGCACACTATACTAAAAGTGAAAGATTTCTACAGAACCTCATGAAATCCGTAACAGTTAAGATGTGAACCAACCGCACCACAGAAAAAAATTTAAGAAATACAAAGGAGAACTAAACCCTAAAAATGCCATATTTTATATACTAAATTTACTGCACCAGCCTAAAGTTTCAGCTTGTCAATAGCAGCAATGATCCAGGACTTCAAACTTGTCACAGGGGGTCACCATCTTGGAAAGTGTCTGTGACACTCACATGTTCAGTGGGCTCTGAGCAGCTGTTGAGAAGCTAAGCTTAGGGGTCCTCACTAATTATCAAGCAGAAAATGAGATTTGTCTATAATATAAACTGATGCTACAGGGCTGATTATTAAATTCTGATGCTAATTGCTCTGGTTTCTGTGCTGCCATATAGGAATTATCTGTATTAATTACTAATCAGCCTTATATTGTGACATTTCTATTCTATGTGTACTGTATATTGTGAGTGGGTCCCTAAGCTCAGTAAGTGACAGCAGCACAGAGCATGTGCAGTGAATCAGCAGAAAAGAAGATGGGGAGCTACTGGGGCATCTTTGGAGACACAGATCTTCCCTGCTAAAGGGCTGTGGTTGCCTTGGGCTAGTACAGAAGTTCAAAAAATAATGCGCAACATTTCTAGCTACTTCTTTAGTAAAGCTTTAGTTCTCCTTTAAGGGTCACATTTAATGTATAGTGCCATGCAGAACTATCCAGACCCCTGACCCATTCTCTCACAACAAAATATTTTTCTCTGGGATTTTTTATTTCAAAGCACTGAATGTCAATTTTAGTGTTAACATAATATGCCTTTATGTTGGAAAAAAATGTCCTCCTGGATAATTGTCCGGCTTATGCTTCACTTTTCATAGTCTCCCAAAGCTCATTCCTTTTTGCAACTCTGCTTCTGAAAATGCAGTTTTGGCTTAACGTGTAAACTGTTATAAGAATGAATCATTACAATTGGATATAAAGCCCTATCTTACTTTCAATCAAAAAGAGAAGACTAGAAGCTCCATGAAGAAGCAGCAGCACCAGTGCCATTTTTGGGCAGCAAGAAACCCACTCGGGCCCCCCTAGATTTGCAAGGGAAAGAAGACGCACAGCAGACGGCAGGGTTTAGTTACAAATCCCAAATCAACTGCAGGAGACAGAGACAAGGCTAATATTTAGAAAATGCCCTCAGTGAACTAATCCTGGTAAACTGGAATGTTAACAAACTTGTAGCAAAGATAAAAATAAATCTTTATCCTACAGAGCCAGGGATGATCCAGGCCCCCTCCTGATTTAGCTGAGATTATCCGACCGGGAGTTATTCTGCCAAATTCTACCATCTCAGTGTGTGCAAGTAAATGTATGAGATCTAGGAGCCCTAGCTGTTCCGTATTCGGGATCCATCCGTATTTTCGATGGACGGGGTCCCTCCAGACTAAAGCAGCAATTTGTTGGCCAGCGTATGGGTCATATACAGACAGTTCTCATCTGACAGGTCTCTATAGGCTCCACTGAATGTATTAATTGTTGGTCCTAGGGCCAATGTTCCATTAAAAGAAAGGAGTGAATAGCTGCCGCCCTGTATGTGCTTGGAGCTCTGCAATCTGACTTGCCATAAAATATCTACCCACAGCTATTGGTTATCTGGAATCATTTCAGCTTAGATGAACTGTTAGTATGATGTAGAGAGTGATATTCTGAGACAATTTGCAGTTGGTTTTAATTTTTTATTATCTGTGGTTATTCAGCAGCTCTCCAGTTTGCAATTTCAGCAATATGGTTGCTAGCGTTCAAATTCCCCTACCAACCATGCGCTGATCTGAACAAGAGACTGGAGTATGAATAGGAAAGGCCCTGACGCGAAAGATGAATAATAAAAAGTAGCAGTAACAATAGTTTTTAGCTTTACAGTAGGGATGCACCGAATCCATTATTTTGGATTCGGCCAAACCCCCGAATCCTTCATGAAAGATTTGGCCGAATACCGAACTGAATCCGGATCCTAATGTGCGGAAGGGGAAAACATTTTTTTACTTCCTTGTTTTGCAAGAAAAAGTCACGAGATTTCCCACCCCGCCCCTAATTTACATATGCAAATTGGGATTTGGTTCAGCCAGGCAGAATGATTCTGCCCAATCCTGCTGAACAAGGCCGAATCCCGAACCGAATCCTGGATTCGGTGCATACCTACTTTACAGAACATTTATTTTTTAGGTGGAGTCACTGACTCTCCTTTAAAAGCTGGAAAGAGTCAGAAGAATGAAGCAAATAATTGAAAAATGATAGATAAGAAATAATGACGGCCAATTGACATGTTGCTTAGTATTGACCATTCTATAACATACTAAAAGTTAGCATAAAGGTGAACCACCCCTTTAATAGTTCATCCCCTTGATTAAGAACGAAAGTCAGTGGGGGTCATTTATAAACACTGGGCAAATTTGCAGTTACCCATTTCCGCTGACCACTGATTGGTTGCTATGGGCTACTGCCCAGGTGCAAATTTGCCCAGTCCCAGTGTATGCTTTAAAAACGGAAGAACTGTCGAGAAATAAAAATGTTTAATATAAATCACCTGCCGTAATTCTTTTAAATTATTACAGTTAAATATTATTAATTATTATGGCCACAATCCAGATATAAAAAGAGATAACACACACTGCAGATAACACACACTTCCCCATATATAATAAACTCCTCCTTATCTGTAAGCCTGAGATATCAACTACAGTGGAGGGAGGTATATGTTTATACAGAGCTCATTATTTAACCCTTTGTGTCCCCGTATATTACATGGAACTGTACCAGTTTATTTGTATATAAGGACTACTATGTGAGAACGGTCGACGTGAAGAGCAGAGAAAGTTTGTGCTGCCGCTTCCCTCGTCAGCAGTTTGAATCCACACCGAGTGTCTCTTACACGTCTCACACATAGGAACCACACGAGGAAGTGGAAGCCATACATGAGGAATGTCCTGAACACGGATCTCTGAGGATAAAGCGTCAGCACAAAAGACAATATCAGTTTATGAAAGAAACTCAGTTTCTATTCTCAGGTTTTAAAACTTTCAGATACGATTCGTTAACAAGCACAGGCTGGGCTGAACTAACACTTGAGCTACTGGAGGCCCATGAATTGTCTTATATAAGTTTTACGCAGTTCTACCTGTTTTACACAGCATTTTACATGGTTTTATGCAACACAATGGATCCCTGCCCCATATAAATCATAGTCTAGTGCTTGAGGCACAGGTAGATAAAGTCAAGCCAAAGCCACAAGCAATTTCTAGGAATCAAGTGCTGAGTAAGTTGTCACTTAAAGGGGAACTATCACAAAAATGAAATATAAGCTTCCTCATACTGAAATAAGAAACTTTGTAAATATAATCAATTAAACATTCTGCATTGAAATAATCAAGTTTATCTTCACTATTCCTCTCTCCTTATCTGTTTCTCTTCATTCTCTCTTGATGCAGCAGTTAGGTGTCAGATATTAATTGACAGTTAGATCCAATATATCTTATAGGAGAGCTCCTTTCCTAACAGATGAATTAGAGCTCACGTATATAACTGATTCCAGTACATATAAAATCTAACATAATACACAACATAACTGCCTTTTGCACAAATCCTACATGTAGAGAAACATGAGGTCTGGTGAGTGAGCTCTAATACATCTTCTAGGCAAAAGGAGCCCCCCTATAAGATATATTGGATCTAACTGTCGATGATTATCTGACACCCAACTGCTGCATGAAGAGAGAATGAAGAGAAACAGATGCTGAGAGAGGAATAGAGAAGATAAACTTGATTATTTCAGAAACAGTTGAACAGTTTAATTGATTGTATTTAGAAAGTTTCTTATTTCAGTGTGCTGAAACTTATATAAAATTTTCATTTTCGCTGTAGTTTCCCTTTAACCAATTAAGCCCTCCCCTTCTTAAATGTATATAGAGAATCGAAAATGAACTTATTCTGAGAGGCTTCCACAGCCTAGTTGGAGGACTTATTTTAATTTCATAAAAGGTAATTGCAACAAGCATAATGCACTATATTTGATCACCTGTCCATATCCTGCATTCATAAGAAATACTGTAAAGTATATTAACATTCAAAGGATAGGGAAAGGTTAGTTTAGTGTATACTTAAAGGGATACTGTCATGGGAAAAAAAGTTTTTTCAAAATGAATCAGTAAATAGTGCTGCTCCAGCAGAATTCTGCACTGAAATCCATTTCTCAAAAGAGCAAACCGATTTTTTTATATTCAATTTTGAAAACTGACATGGGGCTAGACATACTGTCAATTTCCCAGCTGCCCCAAGTCATGTGACTTGTGCTCTGGTAAACTTCAATCACTCTTTACTGCTGTACTGCAAGTTGGAGTGATATCATCCCCCTCCATTTTTCCCCCCAGCAGCCAAACAAAAGAACAAAGGGAAGGTAACCAGATAAACTCCCTAACACAAGATAACAGCTGCCTGGTAGATCTAAGAACAGCACTCAATAGTAAAAACCCATGTCCCACTGAGACACATTCAGTTACATTGAGAAGGAAAAACAGCAGCCTGCCAAAAAGCGTTTCTCTCCTAAAGTGCAAGCACAAGTCACATGACTTGGGGCAGCTGGGAAATTGACAAAATGTCTAGCCCCATGTCAGATTTCAAAATTGAATATAAAAAAATCTGTTTGTCCTATTGAGAAATGGATTTCAGTGCAGAATTCTGCTGGAGCAGCACTATTAACTGATTCATTTTGAAAAAAATGCCTCAGAGATCACCTGACCAGAAAAACTGCAGCTCTAACTGTAACAGGAAGAAGTGTGGAAGCAAAAGACACAACTCTGTCTGTTAATTGGCTCATGTGACCTAACATGTATGGTTTGTTTGTGGGCACTGTGACTCATACGATCCCAGGGGGCGGCCCTTATTTTTTTTTTCCATTTATGATTACCCAATGGCACATACTACTAAAAAGTATATTATTATGAAAATGGTTTATTTATATGAAGCAGGGTTTTACATACGAGTTGTTTTATACAATATATCTTTATAGAGACCTACATTGTTTGGGGGGTATAGTTTTCCTTTAATGTGTGAACTTTAGCAAAAAAAGATGGCTTTTTCACTCTGGAAGGCTGCTATCAGTGAGCGCTAACTCATGCGGCCTGTCCAGCTTTGAAAAATGTAATAATAACGCGTAAACATGCCAAAGTGAAACATTATTTCTTATTAAAATGCCTTTAAATTAAATAAAAACTTGATGTGGTAAATGAAACTATTTCACCAGTCAGTTCAAGACAGATCCAATATAAATGATATAAAAGAAGAAGACTGAAAAAATGAAGCATATAACAGAACTTGTGGCATGTCACCTAAAATTCCGATTAGTACTGGCACTTGGATGAAGAAATCCGGATGCACCCTTCTGTAAGGGTTCTCTTCAGTTGCTCACCTGGTGTTTCCACCCTACGGTAGTGGTAGGGGTTAATGCACACGTCCTTCTGCTTGGACACAAAAGGGAACTCACAGCATTCCATTGGTTTTAGCTCATGATGGGACTGCAGATCAGGCCACCTCCAAACCCGGCAATAGATGACATGAGGGAGGCCTTTGCGATGTGACACCTGTAACCTCCCATCCAGTGACCGTGGGATAGTGACACATTTACTAGGCTGCCCCGGACAACTTAAAGCCCTTTCTAGTTCTTCCATTGCTCCTTTCTTCTTCTTCAGTTTCTTCACAAGCGAATCCACCGCTATCTCTGCCCATTTTTCTTCTACGTCTACTTGCTTCCAGCCAAGCAGCCGTTTGACAATGAGTGCAGACCTCAAGGAAACTTGCACACGTTCTTCAGTTTATTCTCTATCAGAAGGAGCCCAAGAAAATGTCTCAAGGAAACACTTAGACATCTCTCAAGGTTCTGCCCATAGGTCCTGGGAAAGAAATATTAGCTGCAATTAGATTAGATAAGTATATGTATCGCACTCAATGTATATTACATAGATATCCTAAATATATCAGCATTAAAACATTAATATTGTACCTCCAAATAAGAGACTTGCATGTTATACATCAAAGCATTTCCATTGTCTTAAACTATTTTAATTTACACGCAGAAAGAGATAACATGCAATAAAAAAAAGAAAATCAAAATAGAAAAAACAGGATCTAATTTCCCCTTTTATCCGCTCCCAAGTAAACAGGAGCACAGGACTTGTGTGAAAGGTGAATGTGTCCATTAATCAACAAAGCATTCCTGCAACATAACAGCTTGGTGTCCCCATGCACTAATAAAGAACAAATAAATAGTCCGCCGATTACATCAGTGAGAACCTGAACAGCACTGCTGCTAATGGGAAGAAAACAAGGGTGTAAATTAGAGATAAAGCCAAAGATCAGCCACTGTGTGCTATTAATAGAGATCTCTATACTACAAGTGATGTTTTGCTTATACACTTGGGATAGACGGTGCCTATAGTAGCAGTGGGATAATAGTCTCTGGGAAGGGAGTGTGGCTGTCGGATAGCAGGTATAGTAGGGAGAGATGGTGCCTATAGTAACAGTGGGATAATAGTCTCTGGGAAAGGAGTGTGGCTGTGGGATAGCAGGTATAGTAGGGAGAGATGGTGCCTATAGTAACAGTGGGATAATAGTCTCTGGGAAGGGAGTGTGACTGTGGGATAGCAGGTATAGTAGGGAGAGATGGTGCCTATAGTAACAGTGGGATAATAGTCTCTGGGAAGGGAGTGTGACTGTGGGATAGCAGGTATAGTAGGGAGAGATGGTGCCTATAGTAACAGTGGGATAATAGTCTCTGGGAAGGGAGTGTGACTGTGGGATATCAGGTATAGTAGGGAGAGATGGTGCCTATAGTAACAGTGGGATAATAGTCTCTGGGAAGGGAGTGTGACTGTGGGATAGCAGGTATAGTAGGGAGAGATGGTGCCTATAGTAACAGTGGGATAATAGTCTCTGGGAAGGGAGTGTGACTGTGGGATAGCAGGTATAGTAGGGAGAGATTGTGCCTATAATAACAGTGGGATAATAGTCTCTGGGAAGGGAGTGTGACTGTGGGATAACAGGTATAGTAGGGAGAGATGGTGCCTATAGTAGCAGTGGATAATAGTCTCTGGGAAGGGAGTGTAACTGTGGGATAGCAGGTATAGTAGGGAGAGATGGTGCCTATAGTAACAGTGGATAATAGTCTCTGGGAAAGGAGTGTGGCTGTGGGATAGCAGGTATAGTAGGGAGAGATGGTGCCTATAGTAACAGTGGGGACATAAAACTCTGGGAGTGTGCACCTTTTTTGCTCCTTTAGTAAATAAACCCTCATATTTAGTAATATTGAGAGGCAGTGATGAAAGCACTTCACCCACCCTCAGATCTTTTTCAGTCTGGAATAGACACACAAACAATAGCCTGAATGATATTACTATCGTGAATAATCTGCAGAATCACTCGATAATACCATTGAATAAAAGCAAATAAATACAATAACAATAAACTGTAAGAGAAGAAAAACATAAAGTGTCACAATGCTATTTCTTAACCACAACAATGTGTGTCCCTCCTCCTCCTCCCCAGCGTCTGTCTGTCAGGATGGGACTGAGTAATAAAGAACAAAGCCAGCGCTGCTTCGTATTCTTTCCCATGAAAGCCTGGGGCTTATATTGTTAAAAATATTTTAAACCCAACCTCTGGGGCAATATAAACACCTTCCCACGGTGACACAGAAAGGTGAGCGCCATGCACAAGGTTTACTTACACCAGCTACAAATACAGATGATCCCATAACTCAATTGCCAGATTTGCAGAAAAATGCATTAAAAGGCACCTGTTGGGTAAAAATGTTATCCCCAACCAAAGGTGCGGGCTAATAGAGTCCACATTACGGTTGGGGATAACAGTAGTTCTTCTTTTAAAAAAAAAAATGCCCCCGCCAGCGCTAGGCTACCCGCACCGGGAGCTCCCACTGACAGCAGCCATGTCCGGTCACTCGAATGCGCGTAACGGGCATGTGACATCACACCTATGCGCGTAACGAGCAATTCGAGGCACATTTTCATTATGCCCATGCGAGTGACCGGACATGGCTGCTCTCAGTGCAGGTAGCCTAGCGCTGTCGGGAGGCATTTTTAACGGTAAATAGACAATTATCAGCATTCCAGATTGGGATATTGGAGTGGTATATGGTCTGTACATGGATAAAAATTTGGAATTAAGGCCCCTATAACATGGAGATGAGCCCTGGAGCTGAGGAGTGCTCGTTAGATCAATGGATGAATATGTAGGTTATTAAATGCTTAGTGGTATTTGCACATTGATTGGGAATACATGGGTAATATTACTGGACAGTGATGTAATCACATTTGCACAGCACTGATAGGGTTAATATAGTTTTGAATGGGTGTGTTTCACTTTCTTACACCATCCTGATGACGACCCCGTGAGGGTTGAAACGCGTAGATGTGAGTGTCCAATAAAGAATTATGGAATGAGCTGTGAGTGCTTTCTACTGTTGGACTGCATTAATTTTTGGTTAGCACACAGCCGTGATATCATTGAATAGAGAGAGCTGTTGGAGAAATTGCTTGGTGATGTCATCAGTTATAATCAGTGCTTAGTGATGTAATCTCTGTCACATGACTCATGGGAACATGTTTATTATTATAATGTAAATAAATATGAGGATGTTAGCAGTCACCTCGCAGGTCTGTGACCTGTATAATACTCCGTGGTGACTTATAATAAAGTGAATAAAGTACCCCCTCTTGTAAATTTAAGGATATTATAAGTTACCGAGGAGTTTCATGACCATATAAAAACACGAGGAGGAAGGCCGAGTGTTTTTATACAGGTCATGGAAACTCCGAGTTAACTTCTAATATCCTCATATTTTACAACTGGGGGTACTTTATTTATTATAATACACAAATTTCAGTGAGTCATGTGACAGAAATGACAT
Source organism: Xenopus laevis (assembly GCF_017654675.1). NCBI lineage: Eukaryota > Metazoa > Chordata > Amphibia > Anura > Pipidae > Xenopus > Xenopus laevis. The sequence continues at coordinate 143,628,546 of NC_054374.1, read as the reverse complement.
CAGAACTCACCGTTTATAACTGATGACATCAGAACTCACCGTTTATAAAGATATATATTCATGGCTTTTGTGTATTATATCCTTATAATTTACAACCGGGGGTACATTATGCTATATATTATTGCTTTCTCATTATTACCTGGAAACGTAAAGCCACGATTCTTCAGATACAACTGAGAGACCCCAAACTGCCAAAATAGGGTATCGGGGTGTAGTTGTGATCTAATCATCAAGTGTACCTTATCCCTAAATGTAAGGACAGCTGTAAATGCTTCATGCACAATGTTCCTATTTGTAACTGCGGCAGCCTTTCTATCTGCATCTGCGTAGGAACTGTATCTCTTGAATGCTTCAACACAAGCCCATGGAGGGGTTAAACTTACTACACTGCTGTAAATAACAGATGGGCCATAAATCACTGCTGGCCAGACTGTTCCCTGAAAGCTCTGATTCAGCAGCCAGGAATGATTTATGGAGTGATTTTATGGTTAAATCAGCACTAGACACAGGGTCTTACATCAATGCTGGAGACTTGCAGAATAAGCTATATAATGTGATTTTTACACACACACCCCCAACCCCTGGCATGACTTACTCTGACCTGGGAGTATGACGACAAATCTAAAGGGAAAGAGCAAATATTATCATGAAGCATCTACATGGGCATCTGCCATGGTGCCTGCACAACACCAGCGCTACTCCTGTAGCATTGGAAAAGCAGAGAGAGAATAAATGGGAATCAGCTCCCCTTGTGAACAGTAAGGATCTCCCGGCATTGAGCAAAAATATGTAACAAAACGTCACCCCAACGACTCAAGCCCAACAAATAAAACCACAATTCTTGTCAGTGAAATCTGCAATAGTATCATAAATGTTATGTAATGTTATAACACTGCACTTGCTCTGATAGCACATTCTTAGAGGAATATGTCTGTATTCTTTAGTACAGGTATGGGACCTATTAGCCAGAATGCTCTGGATCTGGGGTTTTCCAGATAACAGATGTTTCCATAATAGTGAAGGCCAGTATTAAGAGACTACTGGGCATATTCCAAGAACTATATAATATATTGATTTTAAGAATTATATTCTTCAGTACAGGTATGGGGTCCGTTATCCAGAAACGTAAAGGTCATCTCCCATAGGCTCCATTTTATCCAAATAATCCAAATTTTTAAAAATGATTTCCTTTTTCTCTGTAATAATAAACCAGTAACTTGTACTTGATCCCAACTTAAGGTGGCCATACACGGGCCGATAAAAGCTGCCGACAGACCGTGTCGGCAGCTTATTGGCCCGTGTATGGGGGCCCCCGACGGGCTTCCCCGATCGAGATCTGGCCGAAAGTCGGCCAGATCTCGATCGGATGGGATTAAAAATCCCGTCGGATCGCGGCCGCATCTGTTCGTTGATGCGGTCCCGCGATCCGACCGCCGGTTTGGCGAACGCTAGGATCCGATCGTTGGGCCCTAGGGCCCACGATCGGATCAGCCCGATATTGCTCACCTCAAGGTGGGCATATCGGAGGGAGATCCGCTCGTTTGGCGACATCGCCAAACGAGCGGATCTATCCGTGTATGGCCACCTTAAGATATTATTAATCCTTATTGGAAGCAAAACCAGCCTATTGGGTTTATTTAATGTTTACAGGATTTTCTAGTAGACTTAAGGTATGAAGATCCAAATTACGGAAAGATCATTTATCCAGAAAGTTCCCAATAACGGGAAGGCAGTCTCCCACTGACTCAATTATAATCAAATAGTCCAACTATTTAAAAAAGATTTCCTTTCCCTCTGTAATAATAAAACAGTACCTTGTACTTAATCCAAACTAAGATATAATTAATCCTTATCCTTATTAATCCTTATTGGGAGCAAAATCAGCCTATTGGGTTTATTTAATGTTTACATGATTTTCTAGAAGACTTAAAGTAGACCTGTCACAAATACATAAAAAGCTGTATAATGAAAGGCCTCCGCAAATCAAACATGGACGGCAAATTATTTTTTTCATTAAAATATCTATTCCTATTATAAAGGTGTTTAAATATCTGAGCTGTCAATCATATATTGCCTGCCCTGCCTCTATGCCTGAGGCGCAGAGGTGGGGCAGTCAATTACTTTCACTTTCCATTCTACTATGTAATCTTCCATACTGTACTTGATCCCAACTATGATTCTTATTAATTCTTATTGGAAGCAAATCCAGCCTATTGGGTTTATTTAATGTTTACGTGATTTCATTTCTTTGGGATTTTTAAAGGCGTATTTATCAAAAATCCCATAGAAATTAATGGAGAGAGGCGGTATTTCACTCTAACTTCACTCTATGACAAATATACCCCAGACTGTTCAGGAGCAGGGTACTTCCCTCATCTGACCCGCACCCAACCCTAAACCGCAATCATTGGACAAATTGCAACTCATGGGTCATTGTAGGTTTCGGGGCAACTGCACATCTCTGCTATGTAATCTTTGTATTTGTTATATTTTTTTTTTTTATTCAATGTCCCTGTCTATACACTATAAATGAACTTTATAAATATGGGTGTATAGACACACACATATATCTAGATATATAAGTCAGTTAAAGGGGTGGTTCACCTTTAAATTAACTTTGAGTATGTTATAGAGCTGCCAATCTTAAGCAACTTTTTCATTGGTTTTCATTGTTTATTTTTTTATAGTTTTATAATAATTTGCCTTTTTCTTCTGACTCTTTCCAGCTTTCAAATGGCCACAACTCTGACCCCATCTAGAAAGCAGCTGCGCCATAAGGCTACAAATTTATTGTTATTGCTACTTTTTATTACTCATCTTTCTGTTCAATCCCTCTCCTATTCATATTCCAGTCTTGTATTCAAATCAATGAATAGTTGCTAGGGTACTTTGGACCTTAGCTACCAGATTGCTGAAAATGCAAATTTGAAGAGCTGCAGAATAAAAAGCTAAATAACTAAAAAAAAACACAAATAATATAAAATGAAACCCAATTTCAAATTGTCTCAGAATATCACTCTCTATTATCATACTAAAAAGTAAACTACTAGGTGGTTTAATGTCTTGCTATGATTGCCCTGTGACTGTAACGGGAGATTGATATATTGGCAGCTAATTGCAGTTGGTCGCTGGACAAGGGCAGGGCATTAAACTTGGCAGGAGGAAAGCGGAAAGAAAGGCGACGAGCTGGAAAGTAGAGAAAGCGACCTGCGTCACGCGTGCTGTTTGTTATAGAAATACAGAGGATGCTGGCCCAGATTAGCCAGAGAAATCTCTCCTGGACGGCTCCTCCTTCCCCTCTCTCTTCCTGATCACAATACTTGGCGTCAGTTTGTCTCCTCTCCCCCACGCCCTCCCTCCTCTCCTACTGCCAAATATCTAGCACACTGGGACCCAGGGCAATGCCACTCCTTACCTAATCTTCCATGCTAGTCTCCCATTATCAAAAGAGACACAACATTTTTTTAAAAAAATAAATCAAAAATTCTCTGATCTATCTATCTATCTATTCTATCTATCTATCATGCATATTTTTGAAAGTTCTTGTAGCAGAGCTGATTCAAACACCCATGGTGTGCTGACTTTATACAAATATAATGACTATAAGTAGAAGGAAACCGACAACAGATTAGATAATATTATAGTGAATAAAGTTTGCCCCTTCCTTGTAAAAATCAGGATTTAATAGTTACCGCAGGAGTTTCATGACCATATAAAAATACCAGATCATTGGAACTCCAAGGAACTTCTAGATCCTCATGATTTTACCAACTGGGGGGTACTTTATTATTATACAATACACAAATCTTGAATGAGTCATGTGACAGAAAATGACATCAGAACTCCCACCGTTTATAACCTGATCGACATCAGAACGATCACCGTTTTGCTTTATAAGGATTTATCATTTACAAGATAATTCATGGCTTTGTGAATTATATTAAATATATTAACAATGCCATGACACACAACCTCGATGTAGAACTCTGCCCATCTCTAGATATTGTTCCACTGCAACTCCCAAGCCATCCCTTCATGTCAACTCACATTCCCCCGTTGTTAAACAAGTCAGACCGTCTTCAATGGTCTGTTTCCCAGCTTGATAGGAAATATGTGCGCAGAGTGTGTTTGGTGGGTGGGCTCGTCAGGGCAGTTTGTAGTTTGACAACAAGCGTCCAGGTACAGTTGGGAAAACCCCGAACAAAGTTCGCCATATCATGGTACAGCTGCCAGTGCTCACTCAAATAGACCAATTCGGAAGTTCCTTGCACACAGGAGCACATAAAACAGTATAAATAGGCTGCCTATGGTCAGTAGCCCAGTATGGCAGAAATGATATACACAGACCTATAACTTTATTCCTTATCTGGCACAGGGCTCGTGTGTAAACAACACTGGGCCCCCACAGCAACTAACAAAAATAGAAAACAGGCACCACATTGAAGCAAGCACAGGGCCGGGGAGCAGGGTCTGTCAGGCACATATAGAATGACATCTGTGCCATGTATATCTACTGTTATATAATAGTAATACAGCTGCTGTGTGTTGTGTAACTGCAGCCCACGAGGGCACTGGGGAATGGGCAGCTCGGCGAGTCCAAGTGAGAGGGGTGAGTCCAAGTGAGAGGGTACTCCACTGAGTGATACAAGAGAGGGGAGGTTGCCGGCGGCCACTCAGTCATAGTGAGTTGGCACAGCACCGTCGTCAAGTGCTGCAGCAATAAGAGAGGTGCCCGCGCCTTACTCACTCGTATCTGTTGTTGCCCTGCGCTGTGTCCCTCGGCCTCGGTGCATGCGGAGTGATTTGGGCTGCAGATAAGGGGAGGATGGAGCAGTAGCGCACGGGCACAGCCAAGGCGTCATCGATGACTGAAGCCACCTGCCGGACCTTCATCGATTCTCAGTGTGCTTGTATTCACTGTGTGTACGCGCAAGCGCCGAGAAACCTGCTGCGAGCGCCGTCCAGTACCGGATCCTCACACGGTTCTGCAGCTGATTGGCAGCCTTAAGGCGGTGGCCTGCGCCTCGTGCAGTCCAACACACAGCGCACGGGTCCTAAATTTTGCCACAGACAGACGGGACGTCTGCAGCTAATGCTTGGCACCAACCTGGCTGGCCCAGCCGCTGTCTGTGTGGAGAAACGTGAGCTTTTAAACACTCGCACAAAACACGATGAGCTCTGTGCCCCGACTCTCTTCTGCTGCTTTGGGGTTTCCGTGACCCAGAGGCCCGACTGGCAATCTGTGGGTTGTGGCAAATGCCTGAGGGGCTGCTATAAAGTGCCAGGAATGACGAAAAGCACGTTTTAGGGGCTGAGGGGAGCTGTGGCCTCTGTGACTGAGCTGTTTGGGCCTCTTTTAGCTTGAAATGCCGGGCCATTTTAATTCTCAGCCCGAGACCTGTGCCAGATGGCTGTGTATTATGCCTTAGAGCAAACTGCTATTTGTCCTCTTAGACTGGTACGCCTCTCGCGGGGCTCGCCCTATCTTGGGCGCCTCTGCGTTGACAAGCCCAGCGGCCCAATCTCCTCTCCCAATCTCAAAACCCGATTTTTTTTCCCCATTGTGTTTTTTTTTTTTTTTTTTATTTACCCTTTTTTTTCGTATCCTTTGATTTGAAAAATCTCAAAATAAAGAATTATAAAAAAAAAAAAGCCCAAATCCGTATCTTAGCTAGGGTTATACTTGTTTATACTTTCAAACCCGCCTGGGCTTTAAATAGTAGCCCAATTTGGCTGGAAATCCGCCAACGTCTTGCTTTGCTGTAAGCCGTTGCCTAGAAACAACCACACAGTGGGCTCAGGGGTGCAGGAAGTGACACAGCAGCCTAGAAGTGGCAGGCAGGAAGAGGAAGCTGAAGCCTGGCAGAGAACAGCCTAGGCACAGAGAGACCCACACAGTGGACAGTGAGAGAGAGTTTGCCACTGACCTTAGTTATTTGAGTGAGACCCCACTTGTCAAGAGTGTTTGTATGTATTATTTTCCATATTACGTACTTTTTTAGATAAACAGTTATTTTGTTTTACCAAATTACTGTGTGTGAATTATTACTGGTTTTCTTGTGGGCCACCTGTAGGGGCATTTCCGATCCCACTAGGCACTGGGCTAGTAAGTACCAGGTACCAGTTTCTCCCAAGGTGGCTCATGTTCACATCATTATTTTTATTATTGCAGATCTTTTTTCCTTCCCATGTTGTTGACAAATTATCTGTAACAAATTCAAAGGACTGGATCCTATATATACAAACACAGATATCTGTAGTTCTTTTGCCCTAGCTTGTGGGTGTGTAAAACCTTGAAAGGCCTCATTCAGGCCCAATCCTCAAGTTGGTGGCACCTGATTGTGTTTTTCCTTTTTCATGTCTTTTATCTGATGAAAGTCAGATATCGAACTTTCCCGTTACAGAGTTACCTTTTATGACATCTGTTTACATGCAGCTTTGGAAATTCTGCACTGGGCATGTAGAAACCCTTCCTTTTCCCCAAAGCTCAAAGACTTTCCTTATCTCTGTCAAATGATTAAAGATACTATAGAAATATTCCTTCAACCTCTTGGCGCTTTCAGTACCTTGTGAGTTGAGTATGGCTGTTTCCCAACAAAGAAGAGTCAAGAGTAATATCTTTCAGGACTTTGCACGGGAATTGTAAATAAAATGTTACTTATTAAAGAAGCAAATGAAGCCATACAGTCACACTGTTATGGACCCAAGCTCAAAACATATCACCACAAACTTCTATTGTGCCTGCTGCACATACCAAACTGGATAATTTAGGGTGCCTGAACATTGCATTTTTAAGTAAACCTACAAGAGTATAGAATGATCTCCTACTAGCCTAAATTCTCATCTGCCCATCCTATACCAAATTGCTGTGAAAAGTGTGTGCAGGGTGTCAAGTTCTCTGTGGGTCCTAGAAGACCCTGTCCAATACCTCCTGACTTTGGGCTACTTAAAGTATGCTACATGCAAAGCAAGTCTGGACTGGGAGTCAAAATAGGCTCCTGGCATTCCTAGCACACAGAGGCCCAAGCAGCCACATAAATAGTGACTCTCTATGGTATCTTACAGCAGCCCCTCTGGCATTTGGCAGAACCCACAGATTGCCAGTTTTGGGCCTGATGCAAAGCACCTTATATTGCCCATGTGCCATATCACTTTAATCTGCAGCAGGTCTCCCAGGCTAGCCACACCTTTGGCCTATGGCAGGGGTCGTCAACCTTTTTAACCCATGAGCCACATTCAAATGTTAAAAAGAGTTGGGTGCAACACAAGCATAAAAAAGTTCATTTGGGGTGCCAATTAAGGATGTGATTGGCTAGTTTGGGTAGCCCCTATGTGGACTGGCAGCCTACAAGAGGCTCTACTTGGGACTATAAATAGTGTTTTTATGCAATTAAAACTTCCTTTCAAGCTTGGGAATTCAAAAAATAAGCCCCTTCTTTGAGGACCCTGCGAGAGAAACAATCCAAGGGTGTTTGCGTGAGCAACATGTTGCTCACAAGCTACTGGTTGGGATCACTGGCCTATGGTATAACTAATAAAAAACCCCTTAAAGTATTGTTTGTGCAAAAGAAACAAAAATGTGATTTATTGACTATGTGTAAAAGTGCCAAAGCCCACCCAACAGCAGAGCCTATTAACCTGAATTAATGTGGCACTTGAGCAGGTAATTAGAGAGAATTTTAGATGGCAGAACATAAATGTAGTGCCAGAAAATAAAATAAGTGATAAAATATTCAATAAATGTGATGGCAATTACAACCCTCTGTATGTGTGATTTTCTTTCCATCTAATCCCTTGCTATGAGCTCCAGGGAACACCGGCAACTCTATAAATAAAGGCCAAAATAAATATGCCAGCATACTCACATAGACTGTGCAATAGATGGTGTGTATATATTTGCCTGCGCCCTTATTTCCCTTGGCTGAAAGGTCTCGCTGCTTTCCCCACTTCCAACCCTCCATTCAACTCTGTCACTCACAGCCATAAGGGGCCCCTGTACAGGCACATGCTGCTCAATCCTGACAAAATTTGCAGTTCATGGGCCTAGGAATGGGGTCAAAGTGTTTGCCTTTTCTTAGATAATATCTGAAATGTCCTTCTTATATACTGACTGGGCCAAGCAGAATACCAACATAGCACTTTTCCCTGGAACCCAACACAACTGTAGCACTGGCCCAAAACATTATGTTGGATTCAACCATTTTGGCCCCCATACAAGAGATTGAATGAGCAAAAGATCTACCAGATAGGCAGTAATTGCACGGTCTCACTATAAGATTCCAGCTCTAAAAAAATATGGATGGAATGGATATGCAAATTCAACATTTGTGATTTAAATGGGAGCTCACCT